>NC_092872.1:435447785-435795910 GCF_028372415.1 Notamacropus eugenii | reverse complement strand
CATCTCTAAATCTATAATCCACCTCTCTGGGACTGTTTACTTAACTGTAAAATGAGGCAATTCTCCACTAGATGATCTACAAGGTCCTTTATATGAACTGAATCATTTAATATAATCTGGACATTGTGATATGCAAATGTGTGTGTGTGTACATGTGCATGTACATTTGTGCATGTGTGTATGTTTCAGCAGACAAGCTCTGACTGAAATTCTGGAGTCTTTGTTTCTAAAATCAGTCTGATGATCTTGAAGTTATTAAACCTTATACAACAAAGAAAATTTGCTCTGGGTCATTTCCCCTTTAGATGACCTGTAGGACTTCCAAAATGTGTGCTTCTCTGCACTGGAAGAGAAAGACTAAAGGGTAAGCTCTGTTTCCAGGATATTATGCAGCCAAATAGCAGGACTTAAGAAAAACAGCTATAAGGGAGCAAATAGTTATATTCTTAATGGAAAAAAAAATTTTTATTTAGCGATGCATCTATTTTCAAGTAAGAAGTCACAGTGCCAATCTAGTAGTTATAATAAAAACAATTCACATTTCTATATTACTCTGAGCTTTGAAAAACACTTTGCTAGCAACAATTCTTTAAGGTAGGGAATGAAATGTGATTACTACAGATGAAGAAATGGAGATCCTGAGGAGAAATGACTTGGCTAGGGTCATCTGGCTAAGAAACGGCCACAATGGACTTTGAACCCAGATATCCTGAACCCAGGTCCGGTGCCCTTTCCATTACTCTACATTACCTCTCCTGTTTGGCTACTAATTCTGGCTAATTTATGGTTCTAGAGTTATGGATATTTAGAAACATATGGGAACTTAGAGATCACCAGCTGGTGAGGATATAATCATAATAGACAGGCTTTTATTTATTAACACTTTTCAGTCATGCGTTTTGTTTGTACACAACACTTTCCAATGCCCTCCCCCAGTTTCCCAAAATAGTTCAGTAAAGCTTCCTTCATACAGTGATCGTAAGAACAAATACTTGTCATTTTCTACTTCTGTAGTTTTCAAATTTTTCCCCCAGAAAGGATATGTGCTTTAAATTTAATAAGTTGGTGCCAACATTTCCATTGTATTTGGCCAGAGTTTTGTCACACTTGAATGCCATGTTTATCTACATTTTTGCCCTGTAACTTAAACTATTTTTTTCTCTTCAAACCCCATACTCTTATATTCTCTCATTTGATCCTTTCAGTGACTCTTGAAAAGCAAATGAGACAAGGACTGTATTTTCTCCACTAAGCAGATGAGAACACTGAAGCACCTAGAGGTGAAATCAGTTGCCCAAGGTTCCCCACAGCTAGCTAGTGACAGAACTGAGTCTAGAATTCAACTCCTACACTTCCTAAACTCTTAAGAGGGGAACAGTATAACTTTACACCAAAGTGCTAACCACCTCTGCCCACTGAAAAGAGATAAGAAATGGAGACATATCATCTTTGGGATTATAATGTCAGTCAATGGGAAGATATGGTTTGAGTAATATTGTAAGGAATACACTGATAGCATGAAGAAAGGCATACCTATAATAAGAAAGGAGAGTGGAAGGAGCAAGGATGAGATAGTACAAACTTATGTGAGCATATCTCATGTCTGAAAACAGAGTCAAGGTTTTAGTTCTATATATCTTAATCATATATTAATGCTTCTAGGAAGTATTCACTACCTTCCTATTGTGCTTGTTAATAAAACCAGTATACTCCTATGCTTACTGAGTGGCAACTTTGTGCTCCCAAATCAAGGGAACAATATTCAACAAAAGGAATGCCCAAAACATGGTAGGCTTAGTCTATGGATAAGTAATTGAGTATACTTTGAAGATGATGAGACCGGGAATTAAAACTCTTGAGGCTCTAGTACTGATTATATAACTAACTTACTGTGTGACCTTGGAAAAATCACTTCCTCTCTCTGGGCATCAGTCTTCTCATTTATAAAAATGAGACGATTGGAGTCTCTAAGGTATCTTCTAGCTCTAAGAATCATATTTATCCCTTCCACATTGAAGGGGTTAGGGGTGTGGCAATATGAAACAATCTATGTAAAAATTTATGGCCTCCCTTCATACCAAAGAAGTCTGATTTTTTTCTTTTTCTTTTATGGGGTATTTACAGTATTAAAAGATAAACTATATTGATATTAAACAATGTTATATCTCTATTTTATATATTTCTGAGTTTCTAAACTTTTTCTGTGTCATCTGCTGGCTTTTATGTGTTGTCTATGGCTTCTGAAATACTCTCAAAAGATTTCCATTTAATTTCCAATGCTAATCCACGATACATTGAAATTACAATGGGCAATGTCGTGATGTGGAAGGGATAACTGTAATTTCTGCTGGCTGGTGGTTTCCTAAGGGACCCCAGGAGAGATGAGGAAAGAGAATGATCAACAGGATTGCTGGGCACTGTGTAGATGGCAAGGTGTCCCAAGAGCATCCTTTCCAATTATCTGACTTAGTAGACACCTGCTTTTTCCTGAAGCTTCTATTTCCCAAGGCCATAACTCTTTACTTTAAAGGAGAGACAGTATGTAACATTGAATAGGGGGCTGGCCTTGGGAGTCAAGAAAGCCTGAATTCAAATTCTGCCTTTGATTCCTACGAGTTGTGTGACATTTGGCAAGTCATAGGCTCCTAGAGCCCCTGGCAAGTCTTTGAGATTCTAAATTATGGAGAAGTTGTTATCTTGGCTACATTGACTGTCTAGTCACCTACTCTGCCACCGTCTTTCCTCTCCTTCAATAATACCCTCCTAATCATGTCTCCTTCCCCTAGTGATCACAACACTAGAAGGGACATCAAAAGTCATTTTACAGAAGAGGGAACAGAGGCTGAAAGTTAAGTGACTTGCCCAAGTTAATAACAATAATGATAGCTAGCATTTAGACGATGCTTTAAAGTTTACCAGTCCCTTCACATATGTTATCTTAGTTGATTCTGACAGCAATCCTTTGAGGTAAGTGCTATTAGGATCCTCATTTTATAGATGAGGAAACAACTAGGTCTGATGAAGACTCAAAGACATGACCAGAAAAGTGTCTGAAGCAAGATTTAAACTCAGATTTTCCTCATAGGAGGTCAGCATTCTATCCACTATGATGCCAAGATAAGTTAATCCATTGAGATTTGGAACTTCACCCTGGAGCTGAGTTCTTCTCATCAGAGAGTGAACGAGTGTGAACTCACCCAACCTACTCTATCCAAACACATCTAGCCTATATTTCACCTCCCATACCTGTACCCACTTAGATATCGGACCACCTGCTCTGGCAATACACTTATCTTCTGATCTTACATAGTGCCTAAATATAATAGATTTTCAACAAATATGTGTTGGCTGAATACTTGCAAGAATGAAAAACCATAGTTGCATGAAGGGAATATATAAACTTGGTGGGGACATAAGCTAGACAAATTAGGCATTGAAATAATACCCCAAGTTAGCATCTTTTAAAGTATCTGAATGAGTGGCATAGTCATAATCTGAAGATGAAACTTGAGGATGAAGAGCTTATGACAAGTTGGGGAGGTCATGGAAGACTCTTTGGAAAATGGATGGGCTTGAAATGAGCCCTTAAGAATGAATAAGAATTGCCCCCACTCTAATGGGTCATGTGAGGCAGTGGTATATATTTTGTCATTTGGTTTATCTCTATGTTTAGTACCTTCAAGCAGACCTCAATACTTATTAGTTGTGTAATCTGGGCAAATTACTTAACCTCTACTTGCCTCAGTTTCCTCAGTTGCAAAATAGGGATAATAATAAAACCTACCTCATAGAGTTGTTGTAAGGTGATGATCTAAAACTCCAGAAGTGGTCAGGGCTAATGTAACCTCCTCCACAGAAGACATGGAACAATGGAGAATGGGTAGCAGGACTCTAAGCCTCGCAGCCCACCAGGGATAGGTAATGATCATTTCCCCAGTTTCAGATACCATACTCCAACTTTCCATTCAACTTTATGATCAGTATAGACATATAGACATAGCTATCTATGCTTGGGCATGCATCACATACGCATGTGTTTGGATACATGTAAGAAATTAATCATAAGATAAAGTGGAAAATACCCAGAATCTAAAATTAGCATCCTTATTGAAACATTAGATGCACTTTACCAGAGGGAGAAAGGAATGGCATAGTACAGGAAAGAACCCAACATTGAATGGTAGGGAGAAAACTGTACAATACCTTTAAATATATGGATCAAATTTCATCACAACAAACTTAAGAGAGAAAACTTCCAACAATTGTCCACATTATAATATCCTTGAAAACAACTTCCTAGGTATCAAGGGTAGTCATTCCTGCTCACTAATGGACTCTAATTCCTTCAAAATCCTTGACAATCATCCTAGGATGAGATGTATTGATTCAAATGTCACTTCACATAAATCTCACCTAATTCGTTTGTCTATGGGTCTCAATTTTCTCTTCCATGAAATGAAGAGATTAGAACATAATTTGTTCTAGGAGCCCTCCCAAGTCTAACATATTATATTCTAACATTCAATATTCTAAGGTCCCTTTCAATTCTTAAATAACATATTCTATCTTCTAGGATTCTTCCAGCTCTAGAATTCTGTGAATTCTAGAATTACACTATGAAATCACCCAAAGGATACTATTTCCACTAATACAGAGATACATTATAGATCCATAGGTCCAGAGCTACAAGGGAAATCAGTAAAATCCCTTCATTTTACAGATGAAGAAACTGAGGCTCAGGGAGGTTAAGTAACTTAAGGTCACACAGTTAATGTCAGTGGGCAGGGTTTTGAACCCAGGTTCTGTGATTCTAGAATCAATGCCCTTTTCACAATACTCCAGCATCAAACACACTGTCTGGCATACAGTAGTATGTAGTTAATAAATGTTTCTTGATTGAATCATTAAATACACTGGTTGATTCCCCAATATGAATGAAGAAGGTACAAATGGAAACTGTAGGCAACTGTCTCTTCCTAAAAAAATCAATATTCTTTTTTTATTGCCTCTATATGTTTGAGGAATGGAAAAGAAAGACAGGGAAATAATTATTCAATACAATAAACATCATTCCAACGGAGCCTACGATAGCCTTTTATAATGGGTTTGGATATAATTTTGTTACAGACTTTAGCTGTAGCTAAAAGTGTTGCAATAAAATCAGTACAAAGCAGGGACACTTTCTAGCAAGTGAGATAATAATTACCTACCCCAACAGACCTGAGAAAAGACAACAGAAATGTTCTTGAATTCAACAATTCAAGGCTAAATAGCAAAAAACTCAATAAACAACGCAAGCCAGAATCTCACAACACACACATAATTCATCACCAAGACTATCCCTGAACATCAAAGTGAAGTACTCTCTGGGAAGGTTGGGTGCCCCATCAGATAATGGAGAAGGAGGTGTCAGTCTTGCCCTTGATTATTGTACAAGATGATTAGAGGAGGCTGGGAGGCTAATTTTCACCCTGTCAGATCCTCTAGTTAAGATGTTGATGGCTAGAATGGATAAACTGAGAGGCTTTTGTAAGCTGTCTTTCCTAACAAGAGATTAAGATGGACATTCTCCACCCTCCAACCCTCCACACCCCCCTCACCCCACACACAGCCCAGAAACTTTCAGAAAGAATATTTTTTTTGTTGTTTCAGAAGTCTTCTTCCTGTGATTGGACTTTTGCTTTTTCTTTTTTTCCTCTTCAAAGAGCTCTCTTTGCTGGGTGAAGAGCTTAAGAAGCAGGAAGGCTTTGAGTAATTATCTGGTCTAATTTTAACAGATGGGAAAACTGAGGTCTACAGAGAGAAACTGATTTGCCTAAGAGAGAAAAGGCAGAGTGAGTCCGGGACTGGGCTCAGATCTTCCAATTCCTCCTCCAGGGCTCTGCTCATATATCCACACTACCACTCTCAAAGGAAAGGTCTTAGAAATGCAAAACATATGCACAAGAAAAATAGACTAACACCATCTAACAATACACAGTGGGGGTCAAATGAAGAAGAAAGACATTAAGTCTTTTGAGCTATATCCAAGGAGAGATCACTTTGGGCTAAGATAATCAGAGAAGCCTCCAAAGAAGCAAGCTCCAGAGTTGGGCCTTGAAGGCTAGACTGCATAGAGGACAGGAGAGAGATTTTATGTAATGATCACAGGAGTTAGGACTAGGAGAGACTTTAGAGGTCATGTAGTCCAACCCTTCATCTTATAGTTAACAAAACAGAGTACTAGCAGGTTAAGTGATGTGTCCAAGGACATAGGTCATAACCAGCAGAGTCAAGAGTCTAAATCAGTATTCTATCTGCTGGAGAGTAGAGAAAGGAACTGTCTGAGAAGAGGTCCCTTGGGTCAGGGATGTCCATAAATATATAGAATTGGGATACAGGATTAAAAATAAAAGGTAGGGACCAAATGGTTGGAGGGTCTTAATGAATAGCCTTAGAAGTTAAGATTCACGTTATGAAATCTGTATAATTTGGAGAATATTGGCTTTACAAAATCATCATAAGAGTTTATTTGCACTAAAGAATAACTTAAAGAATCATTCATTTAAGGGGAGTTATAACAGTAAAGACAATAAGCTTCTATCAATAATAGCTAGGGCCTTGTCTCTTACCTGTGATGCAGCTGGCTGGCCAATGATGACCAAACCTGGGCACTTCTGGTCCTGATGTGAGACGGAAGCATTAGATGCCCACTGATCCAGGAAACCTTTAGGTGTGTAAACTCCACAGTCTTTAATGCTGGTCTTTTGCTCAAACTCTTCACACACCCCATCTCCATCATGGAAATAGCATCGGCTGGGCTCATCTGCAGAAGGTAGATAAGTGAAGGGGGAAAGCATGTGGGAGTCTTTCTCACTTGTTTGTCTGGCATTAGAATCAAAGAATTGAAGAGTTTGAAAAAAGGACCTTGTGAGAGCCTTTCTAACCCTTGTCTAAAGCAGGAATCTTTCTCTACATCTTTAAGGAAACTAGCATCCAGAATGCATTTGAAAATGCTAGGGAAGACATGACCTTGGACAATGGTACTTCTTGGGAAGCACGTGCCAATATTGAGTTAGAAATCTGTCTCCTTATAACTTCTGCCCTTGTAGGCCTATCAAAACCAGTCTAATCCCTCTTTCACATGATGATTCCTCAAATATCTGAAGCTGTCAGTAATCATGATTCCTCTCCCAAAATATTCTACTTTTTCATTGTATTTTTATTCTGAACTTAAAACACCAAAAAAAGAGCACTTCCATACATATATATAGCAGAACGTAAAAAACACTATGTAATGGCCTGAACTTCCATTTCATACCTTGTCCTTAAAAACAAACATTTAATAATTCCACACATTGCTTTCAAAACTGTCCAGCTTGTTTGTGCTATTTTCTGTATTTCCTTCTGTTCTCTTCTGGGTATACATGCATACATACACACATATATGAACATACATACACATATACAGACATGTATGTGTAAGTGTCTATTTCGGCACCTTGAGAATATCACTTCTCAGGGAGGTAGATGTACATTTTCACAGGTCCTCTGGAGATAGATTTTATTTATTATAGCTCTTAGGGCTTTCAAAGTTGTTTTCTTTATTATACTATTGTCCTTGTAAAAACTGTTACCTTGATTATGTTCCTTCCTCTCTTTGCCTCAATTCATACCACAGAGGATTTTCAGCAATTGTCTCTTTCATCATTTCTTACAGCATAATAATATTCTATTATGTTCACATACTAGAATTTGTTCAGCCATTCTCCAATTGATAGGGCACTTCCTTGGATCCAATTTCTTTGTGCTTTTTTCCTCTTTTCCTCTTTCAGTCCTTCTCCTACTCTTTTAAATGATATTCATATAACATGATTGTAAGCCGCCTGTTCAGTAAAAGACACATTGTAGGTTCCCACAGTTTTTTTTTTTTAATAATATAATGTAGTTAAACAGGGGAAAAAATGAGAATAGTTGGTTATTCGTGTATTTGGATAATTTAGGGTAAAAACTTCACTTCTTCCTGGTGTTTCAGGTAATTCAAGAGTGAGCAGGGTTTTCATCCTGTTAGAGGAATAGCAGAACACATTTACTCCTTGTTATTGTGATAGATTTTTGTACACATCTTAAACTTTTGAGTTGTGATGATGCCTTCCACATTAATAGAACCTCCGTATTTTTCATTGCATTTCAGTTCAAACTAAGAAATAAGTATTGAAAATAGTCATAGTGGTGCATTCCAAAAACAGAACAAACATATACATTTTCAAAAGATTACAGTATGGAAGTGATCCTCGGGAGGGTGTTTTCTAAATTGCATTGTAATCATAACCATATTAATCAGAATGGAATGATTTTTACTATGCTATGAAAATAAAAGTACTAGTCTATGTTTGGAATTATGATTATAAGTAGAATATTATAAGTAGAATAATAAGTAGAATATAAGTAGAAGTTTTTTGCACTGTGGCAAGGACACTGGATCCAAAGGATCTGAGTTCAAATCTACATTTTGTTACCTACTAGCTATGTGACATTGAACAATTCACTCAGCCACTCTGAGCCTTAGTTTCTTTATTGGTAAATATGGGGATAATTATGTTTATACTACCGTAACTCACACTGTGAGGAAAATGTTTCATACAGTTTAAAATGTTATATGTGAGACATTTCTACACAGTGTTTTCATATACACAGTGTGTGTTTGTGTGTGTGTGTGTGTGTGTGTATAGGTATATGTGTGTATGTATCGATATGGATATATATATATATCCATACAGACATAAATAAAATAAATCATCTTTATGTCTTAAAGTCACAGAAGGACAACAATTGCTAGATAAATCTTAAAGGGTGACATCTACTTTTGTAACAATCAGAAGCAGCCAAATTCATTGAAATAACCCAAGGAAAATATATTTGCATTACCACTCAACTTGTCTCAAATATAGGTTAATAACCTGTGATTTAGTTGGTTTGGGAATTCCCTGACAGGTAACAGCAATCTATCTTAAAATTTATAGTCTTTGGAGAGTTGTTCATGATTAAGTTAATCATTTACGATCGCATAGAAAGTAAGCTCCAGATGCAGGATCTGAACTCAGCTCTTCATGACTCCAGGTCCAGCACTGTATCAACAATGATGGCTGCCTCTCAAACATGTGACACAAGAATGGCCTGGAGGAAGAGTCTTTAAGAGATTATATTAAAGTTGTGTCCATTCTATTTAGGAAACTTTGCCATCTAAATGTTACTTTAAATGGCAGATTTTTCCTCCCATTTAATTAGAAATGAAAGGATTGAAGACACAAAATCTCTGACATGGGGAGCGGAGAGCAGCCCAGCACAGGTGCATAGCTCAGTGTGGGCCATGCCGCAGCAAGGACAGGACTGGAGTGGGCTTCAAGGCACCATGCCACCAGTAGAGATGTGGGTCCCTGATTCCTCAACTCACAAATGCCAAAGACAACTTAAAAGGTCAGTGAGAAAGCTGTCTCACTTGGGTGAGAAGGGAACTCAGTGGTCTAGCCCCAGCCCCAGGCAGCAGCAGCTTCCATTGTTGGAGCCCTGGCATAAAGCCCCTGGGGGAATTCAGCAGCTGATCTGATTCTCAGTCCTGAGTGGGGGCCCTGGGGTGAGGAAGAGTGCTGACTGGCAGTGGAGTTGGCAGAGGCTCTGGAGAGGGAATCCTGCTCACAGACCAGAGCATAGACCAGGAGAGGAATAAACTCCTCTCCCTTGACTGGGCCACCTTGGAGGAACTGAGAACTTACAGGTCCCCAGAGTATATGCTCCCCTTGACAAAGAACTTAAAAGTCAAGTAACTGGCTGGGAAAATGCCCCCAAAGGGAAAGAAAATAAGACAGTAGAAGGTCACTTTCTTGGTGAGCAGCTATTTTCTTCCATCCTTTTGGATGAGGAGGAACAATTTAGGTCTTCAGAGGAAAACCTAAAAGTCAAAGTTTCTGCATGCAAAACCTCCAAAATAAATATGCAAGGGTCTCAGGCCATGGGAGAGCTCAAAAAGGATTTTGAAAATCAAGTAAGAGGGGTGGAGGAAAAATTGGGAAGAGAAATGAGAGTGATGTATGAAAATCATGAAAAGCAAGTCAACAGCTTGCTAAAGGAGATCCAAAAAAATGCTGAATAAATTAACACCTTTAAAAATGACTAACTCAAATGGGAAAAGAGGCCCAAAAAGCCAATGAGGAGAAGAATGCTTTAAAGAGCTGAATTAGCCAAATGGAAAAGGAGGTTCAAAAGCTCACTGAAGAAAATCATTCATTAAAAATTAGAATGGAGCAGATGGAGCCTAATGACTTTATGAGAAACCAAGAAATTACAAAACAAAACCAAAAGAATGAAAAAATAAAGGCAATGTGAAATACGTCATTGGAAAAACAACTGACCTGGATAATAGATCCAGGAGAAACAATTTAAAAATGATGGGACTACTCAAAAAAGGAGCCTAGACATCACCTTTCATGAAATTATCAAGGAAAACTGCCCTGACATTCTGGAACCAGAGGGTAAAATAAATATTGAAAGAATTCACCAATCACCTCCTTAAAGAGATCCAAAAAGAAAACCTCCTAGGAATATTGTAGCCAAATTCCAGAGTTCCCAGTTAAGGAGAAAATATTGCAAGCAGCTAGAAAGAAACAATTTGAGTATTGTGGAAATACAATCAGGATAACACAAGATCTATCAGCTTCTACATTAAGAGATTGAAGAGCTTGGAATATGATATTCTAGAAGCAAAGGAACTAGTACTAAAATCATGAATTACCTACCCAGCAAAACTGAGTATAATACTTCAAGGGAAAAAATGGTCATTCAATGAAATAGAGGACTTTCAAGCATTCTTGATGAAAAGACCAGAACTGAATAGAAAATTTGACTTTCAATCACAAGAATCAAGAGAAGCATGAAAAGGTGAACAGGAAAGAAAAATCATAAGGGACTTATAAAGCTGAACTGTTAACATTTCTACATGGAAAGATAATATTTGTAACCCTTGAAACTTTTCTCAGTATTTGGGAAGTTGGAGGGATTATACACACACATACACACACACACACACACACACAAAGAGAGAGAGAGAGAGAGAGAGAGAGAGAGACAGACAGGGCACAGGGTGAGTTGAATAGGAAGGGATGATATCTAAATAAATAAAATTAAGGGGTGAAAGAGGAATATATTGGGAGGAAAAAGGGAAAAATGGAACAGGGCAAATTACCTCTCATAAAAAAGGCAAGAAAAAGATTTTTCAATGGAGGGAAAAAGAGAAAGGTGAAAGGGAAAAAGTGAAGCTTACTCTTATCACATTTGGCTTAAGGAGGGAATAACATGCACACTTAATTTGGTATGAAAATCTACCTTACACTACAGGAAGGTAGGGGAGAAAGGAATAAGTGGGATGTGGGGAGGATGATAGAATGGAGGGCAAAAGAGAGGAGGGGGATAATTAGAAGTAAACACTTTTGGGGAGGGATAAAATCAAATGAGAGAATAGAATAAATGAGGGGGCAGGATAGGATGGAGGAAAATATAGGTAGTCATTTACAACATGACTCTTGTGGAAGTCTTTAGCAAAACTATACATATATAGCCTATATTGAATTGCTTGCCTTCTCAGTGGGGATGGGTGAGGAGGGAGGAACAGAGAGAAGTTGGTACTCAAAATTTTAGGAAAAAATGTTGAGAACTGTTTTTGCATGTAACTGGGAAATAAGAAATACAGGTAATGGGGCATAAAAATCTATCTTGCCCTACAAGAAAAGAGAGAAAATGTGGAGAAGGGAAGGGAAGGGTGTGATAGAAGGGAGGGTAGATTGGAGGAAGAGGTAATCAGAATGCACGGTGTTTTGGGGTGGGGGAGAGGAGAGATGGGGAGAAAATTTGGAACTCAAAATTTTGTGGAAATGAATGTTGAAAACTAAAAATAAATAAATAAATTGGGGGAGAAAAAGAAATTCTCTGACATGAATTGGAAAGTATTTTAAAACTCCATGATCAGGTAACACAATGGCAAGTATTGTCTTGAGTCATTATCAGGCAACACAATTTTGCCTACTTAGGAAAAGTCCATAAAGGAGGAAGAAATAAGCTTGTTGTAATAGAACAAACAGTGATTCTAGAATTGGAGGACCCAACTTCAAAGTCTACCCCAACTACTTACTACTATTGATAGGGCATTGAAGAAGTGATATCTCTTCTCTGGGCCTTAGTTTTCTCACCTTGAAAATGAAAGAGTTAAACTAGATAATACTTACAGTTCATATCATCATAGACTTGGAACTGTGAGGGACCTTAGAGATCATCAACTTCAACTTGTTCATTTTACAGATGAGTAAACTAAGGCTCAGAGAGTTAATATGAATTGCCAGAGGTGTCACTGCTAATAAGCGTCAGAGGTGGGATTGAACCCAGAACTTCTTGGTTTTAAATCCAGCATTTATTCCACTAGATGATACTTCCTTACAGGCCTGAGCTTTCTGATGTATTCTTAGGATGACTAACTATCTGCAAAATAAGAGTCACTGAGTATAATGTCAGCTGAATTTTGATTCTTTTCCAACTTCTTCAGGCCCCTGTTTACTTCTATAAACAGTTTATACAGTAAAATACCATCACAAGAGCCAGAATAAATCAATTCATTATAATTCAATTATTTAATGATGGGCTATTTCCAGCTGGGGACTCCAGTGACCAATAACATGCCTGAGGGAAAGAGTCTGGACTGATGACAGAAATATGATCTGCGTCTCTGTAGCATACATCTCTCATGGCATGGAGCCAACTTATATATGATAAAAATGGAATCTCATCTAATCATGACCATCTGTAACGTCACTCCTCCCCATATTCTTTTTTTTAATTTAAATTTTTTTTCTCAAGAATGCTTCTATACATCACTTCCTGGATACCTCTTCTAAAAGACAATGGAAATGGAATTGTATCTTCTGCAAGTAAGTGAATTACCGGGGCTCTCTTTTAATTGTGGACCACTGGCTGGACTGAAACGTCAGCATAATTAAGACATGAGATCATAGAACTGTAAAAATAGAAAGAAAGCATCAGATGAAACCTCCCACTGAGCCCTGAGGCCAAAAGGTACCATGGCCTTACAGAAAAGAGGACTGGTCCTGTAGGAAGTCGAAGACCAAGATTTGAACGATGTGACTAACCATGCCATTTTCTTGAGACTCAAGCTTTCATAAAATGAGGACAGTAACACCTGCCCCTCTACCTCACAGGGGTGTTACGAGTCTCAAACGATATCTAAAATTCATGTGAAGTGCTTCATAAGCCTTAAAAGTGTTCAGTAAAGAGCAACAAAGCTCTCTGTCTTATTCATAGTGTCATCAATAATAATGATGATGATAGGGGTAGTGATGATGAGAATATATGGGAAAGATCTTTAGAAAATATCGGACTTATGCATGATATTCCTGTTAGAGTCAATAGAAAAGTCAACATTGGGTACCTTTGTTGATCAGTTGTTTCACTCATGTCCAAATCTTTGTGATCCCTTTTGGGGGTTTCTTGGCAAAGATACTGGAATGGTTGGCCATTTCCCTCTCCATCTCATTTTATAGATGAGGGACTGAGGCAAAAAGGGCTAAGTGACTTACCCAGGGTCACACAGTTGGTAAGTTTCTGAGGCTAGATTTAAACTCATAAAGATAAAAGTCTTCCTGAATCCAGGTCTGGCACTCTACACATTGCACCACCAAGTTGTCCTTACTGATATCCCAAGTGATAGAAAATGTAGGTTCAAATCCTGTTTATACCATTTATCAACTATGAACTTGGGCAATTCTGTTACTTTACATAGGCCTCAGTTTCTCCATCGTAATAGGAAAAAGTCTTGACCAGATTATCTCTGTAGTCCATTCTCATTCTAATATCTTGTGATTCTGTTATCTAGATCTTTTGATTTCAAAGGCATCGTGTGAACCAAGTGTGCCCAGGTGGGCCAGCTCTGGGGTTAATTACCCTTGATTCTTCCTTTCCCCCTGTGGTGTTAGAGAGGAAAGGACTAATCAATCTGAGTGTGCTGACACACTGGATCATAGCTCTATGCATGTATGGGCCTTCAGGCTACTTTTTTGGGGGACAAAGATATACATTTGTCCAAAACATGAAAGGGGGAGTGGGGCAGGGAGAGCAATACACTGATCTTCTCGTGTTCCTCTAGCATATTCAGATTTCAAAGAACATTACTAAAGAGTGTGCGACTACCCACAATAGGAATTAAAAGTATTAAGGCACAAACTGTAGGAAACCCTCCCTACACTCGAAACCCTTCTCTTACCCTGCCAAACATCAGGGGCCTATTTAAATGAAAGAAAAAGCAAATTTATGAAAAGCTTAATCACTCCCTCCCTGCTCACACACCCTCAGATTCATGATGACTGGCATAAAAGGGCTTCTTATGTTGTTATTTGAGCCAAAGGCCTCCTTCCTCCCCTAATATATTGTAAGATCCTATGATAGGTAGAAACAAAGCCTTAGATCTGCTAGAGTCAGATGCCTCAACTCATGAAAAGGAAATCTCTGATTTCTATAATCTTGGTGTGTGTGTGTGTGTGTGTGTGTGTGTGTGTGTGTGTGTGTGTGTGTGTGTGTGTGTGTGTGTGTATGTATGTGTGCTGGAAAGAGAGAGAGAGAATTTGTTTGTATATGTGTGTAAGTATGAATGTGTATCTTCATGTACATGTTTATGTGAGTATATGTGCATGTGTGTGTGTGTGTTTTTTTCCAGACCAGTGATTTCATCAGTGTAGGGAATTCCCACTGTAGAAATTCCTCTGCAGTTAATAGTTTGAGAGTATTGCTTAAGGCACCAAGAGGTTAAGTGACTTGCTTAGAATGATGCTGCCAGTCTGTGTGCTGGGCAGGCCTCGAATTCTAGTCTTTCTGACTCAGAGGCCAGCTGTCTATCCTCTCCACCACACTGAATCTCATGGAATTCTTACAGAGGCTAATTTCTTCCTGATCATGCTCAAGACCCCAATAAATCTGTCTGCTTGGAGTCAGTAGAGCCTGAGGGAGGAAGAAAACAGAGAGACAGTTTTCTGAACTTCATGGAGATTATCCACTTCACTGCCAAGATCTTGTTGAACAAGCCTGCTGGAGGTCCCTTCTCTAAACAAGACCCTATTACCTAGATAGGGTCTCCCCTCCATTCTTTCTTGCTACTACTGACCTAGGGGTCATTGGTTGTATGTGTCCAACTCCACAAGGGATTAAATCCTTTCAAAAGCTAGGGGGAAAATGAAAAAATGTGTTAGAAACCACTGGGGAAAGCTTTTATTTTTCTAATTTACCATCTTAACCTCCCTCACTTTCAAAGGTCCCTGTTTCTGATGAGGGCATATCATCCTTCTAGTTAAGGATAAAACACGAACTCTAATTTAACCTGGTATTTCAAAAGACATCAGAGTATACACATTTAGTCTAAGACCCCTTGTTTTACAGATGGGGAACTGGTGGCCCAAGGACATGAATGAAATGACTGGCCCAATGTCACACAGCTAGTAAATGTTAGATGTAGGATTTAAATTCAGATCATCTGAATACATTCAGTATTCTTTCTACTTGAAGATGTATCTTCCTACCCAATGAAGGTCTGCTGAATTTAATTTAATTTTATTCCATGGAATTTAATTTTATTCACTGGATATTTGTGAAACATCTAGAGATGGTTGGATTCATGGAATTTCAGAGTAGGAAAGGACTTTAGAGATCTACTATAATCCCTTCATTTTACAGATGAGGAGCTGAGGAGAACCTAAGAACTTCACAGACTGGTCCAAGGAGCCAGAACTTGAACTGCCATCTCCTGACCCTTCTTCTAGGGGGCTCTTCTCATTATAGTTCAGTAACTACAATGATGCTACTTTGTTATGTGAAGGCATTTTATAGGAATGCCTTTGAATTAAGATTCAGGTCATAAATTGTTCATACACTACAATGGGATCCCATGAGCAACTGTATTTTTCTCAAAGCTATGTAAATGCCCAAGTATGAACTGGGAGTCAGGACACTTAAGTTCTAGTTCCAATTATGTGTGACCTTAAGCAAGTAATTTCCCTTTTCTGGACTTTATTTTCCTGGTCTTTAAAATAAGAGGTTTGATTTATAATCTCTAAGGTCCTTTCCAACTCTGTCTTTCTCTGAAAAGGACGGACAGGGAGGGGGAGGAGAGTGGAAAGAATAGCAGTTTCGGAGTCAGGAAACCTGGGTTCAAAATCCTGCTTCTGTCACTTATTCCTAGTTCCAAGGTGTCCATATAAATACACCCAGTGGCTACCAGCTTAATGTCATGATTTCAACCAGCAAACTTAGTACTCTAATTCCCCTTGTACTCTCTCAGTGTAAGACAAGTCTCTTTTTTGGCTCCATTCCTGTCCATTTAATTGAGGATTTAAGAGAGCCCCGCATTTGGCTAACAGAATTGATATGGGTGTGGTGGTATTAAGTAATTGTCTCTTCTCTAGTTGAACAGAAATCTGCCAATAATGATTTTCCCCCATGTCCACTGCTAAGACAACCAGAGACTTGCTGAAAATGGTCTAATAAGGAGGATGCCTGTTTTCCTCATTTTTTTCTTTAAAATACTAGTGCAGTAGACTATATTGGCCAAAGAATACTTCAGTCTTTGCCTTCAAAAAACCTTGGAAAGGGTGAGAATCGTTACCCCATTTGAAAGGTGGAAAAACCAAACCTCAGAGGCAATCATATTAATAGTAAAGTCTAGGATTTATTTTAAAGGTTCTAAATTCTATGGCTTAATCATCACTTGTTGGGAATATGGTAAAACTTCTTTCCACGTATAGCAAGAGGCTGGGCTAATCGTCTCTAAGAGTCATTCCATTCTCAGAATTCTATGACCCCAAGATGGTCTTCATGGCTATAGATTCTGTCTATAGATTTTACTCCAGTTCATTCCAAGACAATTTCCAGGTCATAAGACCAGTTAGAGTTAGAGAGTATATTAAAGACTGTCTAGTCCATCTTCGTCATTTTACAGATGAGGAATCTAAAACCCAAAGTGGTTAAGTGTGATTTTGTTCAAGATCACCCAAGTAGTATGTAACAGAAGTAGTATTCAAACCCAGATCTTTGACTCAAAATCTTGCATCTTTTCCATGGTACCATGTCAATGATTATGTATGTTTCTTAGAAGCAAAATAGGGGTAGGGAGGTTAGCCATGTTGTCAGAACAGTTAATCAAGTGCCTATGGGGACAAATCCATATTATTGAAAAGCTAATCTAAGGCAATTTGCTAATCATTGACTTACCCAGTCATTCTAATTATTTATCCTGGATGTGATATTTCAGTTACCCTCTTTCCATCACTCTTCCCTTCCAAATGATCTTTTTCATTGGACTGTTTAACTAGCTTCAATTTAAATTTTCATCAGGACTGGTAATTTTAAATTGCCCTAAAATCAATTAGCAATTGGTCATCTCCCAAACTGAACTAAGGCATGAATAGCCAAGGGGCTGAGGATCTGGCAAGTACAATGGAAAAAGTCAAAAGGGGAATATGGCCACCCCCAAGAAGAAGGTATAGGAGACTGCTGAAGGTTTAGGAACCAATGCTAGCAATTAGCAACTCTAGCTTAGAACATCTTTCAAATGCCAGTTAGAACCTAAAGAAGGTTTAGGTAATACAAGATCCCATTCTCCTAAAAAAGAAAAAACCCCATTAGTAAACTAGAAATTTCTGGTTTCAGTCTTCTCAATAACCACCAGAATGAAAAGTGAAGAAATATTGTCTTGGAAGCTAAAAGTACTGCCAAGAGCTTGGCCCACTGAGAAATATGACTATCTGTGGAAGAAAAGATGAAAGTCCCTTATTTTAGAAGGGCGATGAATGTGCCAGGGAGTCAAAAGAAGGCAGACGGTGCATGGACGTTTTTTAGGATGGATAGTCTTCCACACTATGAACAATATTACCTAACTTATGGTATACTAAACTCTTGAATTAAACTTTAATACTTAAGGATATTCATTGAAGTATAGATGACATATCTCTAATATAGCTTTCCACTGTCAACTCTAATAACATCTGATTAGCACCAGATAATTCCTCTTTAGCACAATGACATCTATGTATCAATATCTATTTCTCTATCCATATGTATCTATCTGTATATATAAATATGTATATCATATACATATATATATATACACACACATAAATACACATCTATACATAGACACATAAGTATATATGTGTCTTTTTTTTTTTCCAGATCAGACAAAATAAATAGTATTTTTAAGTTCAGCTGTTTGTCTAGGGATAGTTCCAATCACAACAAGCTTTATACCACATAAGCACTCATCCAAATTTTAAAAACAAAAAGAAAGAAAAAGAACAAAAATGCAAGAGCTTGGCGTCCAAGTAACAAATTCTTGGAACAAGGCAGATGGGATAACTTAACCCCCAAAGTTTTGTAATAACCTATGTAGGAACTATCCCATGATAGATAGGTTGGGTGTGAAACTCCTCAGCAATGGAAATATTCAGGCAGGCCCTATAGCGTCCATCTTCAAAGACTTAATCTCCATCTCAGACTATTGATCATATTTAGTAATTCTTACCACTAGGAATAACATCTTGTTAGTCTCTGCTATTGGTTTGGTATAAATGGAATATTGAAGGCAAGAAATAGGTGACTTCCCAAATTCCTTCAAATTAGCTTCACATACATCATAAAAGTCTAAGGTCAGTGGGGTCTATTAACTTTGGAAAGCTTACACTGGTTCCCAGGTCTTTCATTGATTCACATCTCACCAAATGGAATCACTTTTCCTACTCTATCAACACATCTCCTAGTTAGCTACCAAAATTTGAGAATAAGTGAGCCTGTGTCTATTGTACTTTAGGAATTTCACAGAAGAATACTATGGACTTGGAATCAGTTTCTTGCAACAATCTTATAATGTTCCTTTTTTTTTTTTTTGGTCACATACAGATGCTTATACCACTAGATAGAATACAAGGAGGACCCAATTTATACCAAATTGTATTTTGAAGGTCATTTTAGTGAGTTTTCAGTGAAAATACTAACTGAAAAATGTACCATTGAGGACCATTGGATGGAAGGGACATTAGAATGATGTAACACAGAATATTAGAATTGTAAGGGATCTTAAACATGGAATGTTAGGCCATACATCTTAGGAGTTTAGGAAAAGAATCAACAATGTTTGAACATTTTCCGTTTAAAGACAATGAAATAGGCCCAGGGAGTTGCAAAGTGAGTTAATGGCAGAGTTGGGAAAACAACCTAGGCCTTCTGTTTCTTAAAATAATGTTCTTTCCACTATACTGTGCTGAGGTGGGTTATAAATCTAAATTTGTGGTAAGAAGATTAAAATAAATTCTTGTAAAATGTTTGAAAAGTATTTTTTAAATAAAATTTTATTAACTTGCATCAAAAAATTTCTCTCAGAAAAACATTTATTTTTTTTTAAAGAGAAATCACCCTTCAGCTGTTTATGCAGCTTTATTTCTCTCAAAAGAATTTGAAAAGTATACAAAAGTTTTCTGGATAAGAACATGAAATATGTTAAGATTTAACAGAGTGCTTTGATTGTCTTATCAATTTATATGGATTTGGGTACAAATCCTAACTGCCATTTACCAGCTGTGAACTTAAGGTAAATACTTTCTTCTTTGATTCAGTGAATTGTACGCTGGACTTAAAATCAGGCGTATCTTGGTTATATCCTGCCTCTGAAACTTACCAGTGATGTGAACTTGGGCCAATCATGTAACGTCTCTGAATCTCTGCTTCCTCATCTAGAAAATGAGGAAGTTGGAATAGATGCCTCTGAGGTTCCATCTGGCTCTAAATTTATAATCCTTCAAACTTCTGTAAAATGAGGCTCATAGGATGGTTAATTGCCGGTTACTTTTAGTTTGAATATTTTATGTTGTAAGCTTCACTTTTCAGGCTTACAATACTAAGCAAAGGAGTGAAATGTTACAACAAGGTTTTTTACAACAATGCTTTTTCTTGGGTCTTCCCCTTTTTCTGGCCCCATTCTACCATCCCAGTCTTGTTCCCCCTAATCTTGGCCCCATGTTTCCTCCACCCTCTTCCACACACCCACACCCACATACATTGTCTGATGATTAAGAAGAGGTAGTAAACAGCATGATATTTTACTGAAATCTGCAGATAAAAAGAAACTAGGAGATGTCTTAAATAAAAACAAGGAGAAAGAAAGGTTACAGAGAATGCAAAAGAGCTTAGACATAAGCAGGAAATAACAAAGTGAGATTCAGCTAGGAGAGCATTAACTAATAAATAAAAAAGAGTAAAAAACACTGATATCCAGAGGGTATGCCTAAAGTGGAAACTATTAAAAGAACAAGACCCTAAGGTGACAAGTGATAGCAAATTACAAATAACATGATTATAATGTTATTTCATTGAAAAGGAAAAGAAAATCAAGTGTTACGCAAAAATAAAGTCCCTTTCTCTGCTCCTAAGGCATATGACATTATATAAGTCACTTCCCCAGTGTGGCCTCATTTTTTTTATTTTAAAAAATAAGAGAGAGGGCTGGTAATCTCCTTGCTTTAAAATGGTATGTATCTGATTTATACTTGGGGAACAGGAGTAGAAATTATGATTATAAGTCCTTAAATTCCTATATGTTTGATTTTATTTTAGTCTAGTCTTATAATTTTATGGGCTTAGAGGACTCCCAGGGAGTAAACTCCCTCTATCAATACAGATAAGAAAGTGTTCTGCAATTTATAGTCTTAAAAGAGGTTCATGTAGTACAGTGATTTAAGTAACCTACCCAGGGTTACATAGCTAGGGGTCAGACTCTCAGGTCCTTTCCAGCCCTGACATTCTACATTCTAATAGTCTATGATATAAATTATCTTACAGCTCTGACATTCAATGTTCTGTGGTTTAATACTAATTCTTCTAAGGTTTCTTCTAGTTCTAATATTCTGTAATATATTTTCTTTCACGTGTAACATTCTATGTTCTATTTTTAATTGTTTTAGGGTCTTCCAGTTCTAACATTCTATGACATTATAATAGAGGTTCATTAAATTAATATCAGATAAATAGAAATCTGTGACAAGATACACAGACATATGTATAGAAAGATAAAATGCGTTTGTTTATGTGTACTTAATGAGAAGACTTCCTCTATGTGGCAACTCCCCTAGTGTGGAAACTCCCTGTAACTACAGATCCACTATTCTGAAATTTATAGGCTTTGAGTTCCTAAGGGCAAAGAAAGGATAAATGACTTGTTCATAGTTGGACTGCTAGTATGTTTCAGAGATAGGATCTGAATTCAGTTTTTCCTAATGAAAAAGGCTGGCCCCGTATAAACTACTTTTAGCTTTGTCTCCTGTGTGCATATTCACATTTATATAGTTACCACAGATAGATTTTAAAAAAGGTAGCATATCTGTATCAATGTGGATATACCCACATATCTGTATCCAGATACATATATATAATATATATCTCCATATAGATAGATATCTATTAAAATAAATTTCAAATCAGTGAAATGTGTCATTTCTCAATCCATAATTGGCAAAGATTTTGAGGAGTTAGTATTCTACAAATAGGTGACATTTGTATCAGAATATTTCCTAGATAGGCCCACAAGATCACTAGGTAAGTCAGGCTACCACATCAAAATTAAGTCAGTTACCCTAACTTAATACAGATGATCATGACTAAGGTGATCACAGTGTGGTTCCCGTAAAGGAACCATAGCATCAAATTCTAACCCTTCTTCTCCTAACCAATTGATCTCGACTTGCTTAAAGACTGATCATCCTTATGCCATCCTACTTACACTTGGCTAGGTTTTCTTGGTCACCAAGCCAGGAAAGACCTAAAAACAGTGGAAGCTGAGAACACACTGTGGGGTTGTACTTTGGTGAGTTTCCTTTATCTCATTTGTCTGGTTACTCTTGTGAACTTCTTCAATTTTTCTCTTTACAGCTGGTTATTATCCATCTGCATCCAGATGTTCTTGAATAGCTACGTGGTTTCATTGTTTTCTTTTCTCTATCAATATACATGAGTGTATTTTGATCCTTCTAGTTAAGCATTGTGAGAAGTAGGGGGAAAAGACAGAATGAGAGAAACAAAAGGACTCAAATACTAAGGGTTAAAGTTTGGGGGGTAAATGAAAAAAAAAATGACAGGCATTTAAGCCTGACCTTCATTCAAATATTGGGATCCAAAGTCTAGTGTTTTCAAAGCTGAATATTACATCTGGAGGATCTCTCTTCTGATCATTGATTTCAATGCTGCCAGTACCATGGTCCTCGACAACAAACATTTGGAGTAATTGGCTGTTAGACGGAGCTGGAAGGACCATTTGTTCATTGTTTGTATTTAATGTTCCAGCAAAGTGGACTACCAGCTAACTATTCACTGAACTCAACCTGCTCCCTCGTACCTCTGTATATCCTCTTAGACTGTTCTCTGTGCTTGAATTAAATATTCTCCCCATATTCATTTGTAAGGCTCAGCAACTATGCAACCTTCTTCCTTTATTCCTTTCAGGTGAAAGTGAATCCTTTCTCTCATCAAATATTTGTAGGTTACTTTGTTTGAGTCCCTCTTCACTATTACCAACCCTTCCACCCCACCCCCTACTCACAATATATCTTGTATTTTCTTTATCTGTGTATATATTGGATTCCCATCATTATCCTAAGTAAAACATAAGTTCTTTGAGGTCAAGAATTTTGTTGGTTTTCATGTGAGGTCCCCTCCACCAGAAAATGGCAAGTAGTCTATAACTTATTAGACCACAAGATCCTAGATTTAGAATTGGAAGGTAATCCTTTCATTTAACAGATGAAGAAACTGAGACAAAGTCACTATCTGAGGTCATTTAGCCAATAAGTGGCAGAATCAAGGTTTGAACCTAGGTCCTATGATTCCAGACTCCATATTCTTTCCAGTGCTATCAGATAAATTCTAGGGATTTGCTTGAGGACAGCAGAAGTCAAGTCATTCCCCTATGGTTCCACCTCAAGTGAGTGTTAGAGATACTACTAGATCCCTTATCTTCCTATCACTGAGCCAGCACCCTTAGTCACTATACCCAGTTGTCTCTACTGCTTTATGCATTTTAGGTACCTAATATGTGATATTATTCAATTGAATTCATTCATCAATCAATTTATTCATTTGTTGATTCAACAAAATTACATTGAATAATTTTGTGTCAGGGACTGTGGAGGACACACACACACACACACACACACACACACACACACACACACACACACACACACACACACACAACATGGTCCCTACCTTCCTGGACATTAGGAGCCCCATTGTGGGTAAAGCACAACTCACAAAAGTCAGGGAATAGTTCTATCACTAGGCTATTCAGGAACCAAATTAGCAACCTTTTAAGTTTTTTTTTTTCCCCAAAAAGCTCTGGGCTTGAATCAATTTATTTTTACTTTCCAGGTATTCAGCAAATCTTTTGCCTGAGCACTTTAGTGAGGTGATGGCAGTAACTAGGGCACTCATTGTTTGGGGCTGGAAATTGTGTGAGAGTTCATGTCCTATTATTCTGCTAGTATGGCTGATGGTTGCACTGCATTTTTACATAAGATTTTAACTAAGTAGATACAAAGACTTTGAGACCTTAAACCCATCTAAAACAACTCCCATTGAGAAACCTGAGACCCAGAGATCACAAAAGTACTAAGTAACTGGGTCCAGATCTGAAGTGGAATCTCCAAATCCAATCCAAATCCAATGTTCTTTCCACAATAGTGCACAAAACAAAGATTACTCCCCCAGTCAATGCTGACGTTTTGGATTGTTCAGAGAGGTAAGGAAATTACATGAGATTAGCGGATCTTTTTTTTTTTTTTTTTTTTGGTGGTGGTGGTAGGGAAGGAGAAAGGAGCCACTATCAAAATGTTTTGATTGACAAATGACTTTATGTATGGAGATGGCTTCATATATTCCATGGAAATACTTATTCTTGCCCCCTCAGATATGAGGAATTTCTAATAATAATAATTGAAGATGCTTAAATATGATATTTCCATAGGGATGTCATAGTAGGTAGTGAGTTAACATGGGATCCCTAGGCCAAAAGGACTGATTCCATTGTCCTAAATTGCCTAAATCCTCCACTTTCTTTAGGGATTATAGGGGAAACGGCTGGTTTGATGTCTTAATAGCCATAAAATCACTTTTTTTTCACCTCTCAAAATATTTTGGGTTTCTCACGTATACAATAGCATAGTCTATTTGAATCACAAAACAGATTTCATTGCAATCTCCCATCTTGTCAAGGAAATCCCTAAGCATATCATATCTAACTTCTGCTCAAATACTTCTAATTCAAAGGAATTCACTACTTTGCAGGTTCCCTCTCATTAAAAAATCCTAATTCTTTAAAGAAAACATTGCTTATTTTGAGCTGAAATTTGTTTTCCTGTAATTAATTATCACTCATCGGTTCTAGCTTTGCGTTCAGAAACTTCACAATCTGTGCTCCACATCTGTGCTCCTTCTTTTACATAATAGCCCTTCAGAGATATCTGAGGAAAGCTTTCCCTCTCCTTATCACTCTCAGTCTTCTCTTTTCCAGACTAAAGATCCTCAGTTCCCTACACCTCCCCTCAAATTAGACTGATCTGGCATTGCTTTCTTCTAGAAATTTCCAGCTCAACCACAGTATAATAGAGCATCATTAAATCTGACTTCTATACTCCCTGGTTAGGAATACATTACATAAAGTAAACATAATCATAAAAAGTAATGAGATTTGAAAGTAGAACCCAACTTTTCTATCTTCTATCTATAATATCATTTTCATCTGATAGCTTACTCAAGTTTGATACTTAGATAAACCAAATTTTATTTAAAAAATTAGCCAGTGGTAATTGCAAGGTTTGCAATGTTTAATTCAGTCTTAAGGATAATTTGATTATGGACTTTTAACTGGTTTTGAGAGTTAAAATTAGGCATAGGTATTTGTTTCGTTTTGTTTTTTCCTATAGAGAATGCCTCAATTGGGGAGATAAGTGGTAATGACATAAAAACAAAAACAAAAAAACCCAAAATATGCTTAAAACATTTTTTTTAGAAATCAGACTAGGAGGAAAAGGGTATCTCACTTAGAAAAGGTTAATCAGCTTAGGAGACCACTTTTAACATCACCCTTCTGTGCTAAAGGAAGTCATCTATAGTCATCCTGATCTACATCTGGCCACTGGACCCAGTTGACTCTGAAGGAGAAAGTGAGGCTGATGACTGCACAGTCATCCCTCAATTAAATCCAATTCACTTGCAAGTCATGGCATCACCTCCCTGATATCATGGCTCTCTTAGAGATGGAAGGACAAACATTAAAAAAAAACCGAGTTTAAAAAAAACAAGCAACTTTCAAAATACTCCCCATTGCTTTATAGAATAGAAGCTAAACTCCTCATTCTGGTGTTTAGAGCTTTCTATGGCCTGACTTCACTTAACCTAAAGAACTTTATTTTCAGTCATGGTGGTTTTCTCAATGTCTCCTACACATGCTTTTGTTATTTCCACTAGCGTGTTTTTTGCTCATCTTTTCTCTAGCCTCCCTCACCCAAACTTCACTGTGCTTATTTGAATCTTGCCACCTTTTCTGGGCAGCTTTCCCTGACCTCATTACCACACAGTGATCTCTCCTTTTTCCTACCCCCTTTGTTGTTGTTCAGTCCTGTCTGACTCCCTGTGACCCCATTTTGGGATTTTCTTGGCAAAGATGCTGGTGCACTTTGTCAGTTCTGTCTCCAGCCCATTTTACAGATGAGGAACTGAGACAAACAGGGTTGATTAAGTGACTTGCTCAGGCTCACACAGCTAGTAAATGTCTAAGGCTGAATTTGAACTCATCAAAGATGAGTCTTCCTGATTCCAAACCCAGTGCTCTATCCACTGTGTTACCTTGCTGTGCAGCCCTAATGCTTTAGCTCATTCATTGCACCATAGGGTCTGCTGCCTTGTTTTGTCAGTTCAGTGAATGTGCCTTGTAATCCAAACTCAACTATAACATGTTCTCTGAATACTATTTCCCTCTCACAACAACCACTGGGTATTTTAGTAACAACAACTACAATAAATAACAGCAGTAATTGCCATTTCTACTATACTTCAAAAGTATAAAGCTCTAAGATCCTTCAAAAGCATAAAGCACTTTTCCGTCTGACATTATCACTGTGAAGGAGGCAATACAAGGATTATTATCCCCAATTTTACAGGTGAAAAACTTTAGCTCAAAAGGTAAAATGGTTTACTCTCAGGCATACAATTTTTGTGTCATTTGAATCTAGACCCTAGAATCATGGGGATTTTCTAGTTGGGGGGAAAAAACTTAAGGGTTAAAATTCTTTATTTCTGTAGGTAAGGAAAGGAAGGCTCAGAAAAGGTAAGAATTTCTTGAATACAATGCATAATTAATCAATAACTGAAATGAATTGCTGAAGATCAAACAGGTAGCAACTGGTAAAACCAGGATTTGCACTGTGGTCATCCAATTTCAAAGAATAATAAGACTGATATTTGTAAAGTACTTTAAGATTTGTAAAACGCTTTCTTCCTAATAACTTTGGGAAATAGGTGTTAATAACCATTTTATAAATGGGGAAATTAAGGTTCATTGAAGTAAAATGACTTTCCATGGATCACATGGTAGTGTGCACCACACAGGTTTGCTGACTAAATCGTCTTTCTATTATAGGATTCTGTCTTCTCATAAGGATTCACAGATGATAGTTTAGATCTGGTAGGATCCTTAAAGGCTATTTAGAACAACTCCCTCCACCCCTCTTTTTTATGGATGAGGAAACTGAGACAAAGAAAGGTTATGTAATTTGCTGAAGATCACACAGATATTAAGTGGCAGTCAGCATTTGAACTCAAGTCCTCTAAAACAATATTTAGTACTCTCTCCACTGTACCACATTCAGTCCATACCAATGAATTAATGGATCTTATTTTGTGTCTCTTTGAATGATTTACTGTAAATATTTCCAGTAAGGTGAAGAATTCAGCACAGATTCGGTGACAGTGATGAGATCTTTCTAAAAATAGTTATCTTCAGATCAACTTTAGGTTAAAGAAGGTATTCCTCATCATTCAGTTAATAAGGTTACTCAGAAGTCTAGGTAAATAAGAATGCAAGACATTTAAATAAATGAAAGTGCTAAAGGTATTTAGTACAACTTGGCTTCAGGCTAAAGACAGTGCTGGGCATCACTAGGAAAGTGAGAATTCTGGGGGTCTTCAAGTCAATGAAGCTTCTAATCAATATGGGTACTTACTAGGTGTGGGGGACAGTGAATACAGGACATCTTTAGTTAATGAAGATAATGAGCACTTAGGTCAATGTTAGTTCTGAGTATCTCAAGCTTGATGAAGATGCAAAGTGAATAAAGGCTAGATGTCTGGATCAACCAGAATGCCAAGTATTTTCACATCAGTGAGGGCACTAGGCACATTTAATCTAAAAAAATTTCTGGATATTTTCTGGTCAGTAAGGATACTGAGTATATACATCAATTTGGGTATTAGGAATACTTTGCAAATAAGACATGATCTTAAAGAATTTCACTGAGAAAGGAATGCCAACATCAACAGAACATAACTGTTACTCTTAGTGTCACTATAGGAATAGGGAGAAGGGGAGGGAATAAATGCATGGAATTATTTCCCATGTTGTGAAAGTATGATTCATTCATCAGTTTATTTTAAGTATACTACTCTGTAACCCAAGTTTTTTAAAAGAGGAATAACATTAATTCACTAATATTATAATTTACTTCAGGTTAGTTAATTCTTTTGTATTATACAGCTCACATATATAATTTGCTTCTTAGCCAAGCTTTAAAGTCTATCATCCCTAAAGTAATCTTAAAAAAATAAGATTAGAGAGCTGAGACTGAATATAATGTATAAATGGAAGAAGTAAGGTATGAAAAACATAAAGATACTTGCTGACAGATGGGAAATTGATGAGAAAATGGTTGAATCCTCTAAAGTTAAGGACAACAAATGAATGTAATGGTATATGACTATTCTACAAGAAAGAATAAATATAGTGAACACAAAAAAATGGAAAAATTATATTAATCTGTACAATGTGAACTCAGTAAAACCAAGAAATACATACTGTCTACAATAATGTAAACCCAAAGCATAACAGCAAAATAACTTAAAATGAATACTCTGAAACCCCATAATGGCCAAGAGTATGAGAAGGCACCCTGCCTTCTTTCCCTTAAAGAGTGAGGGACTCTGAGGTGCAACGCATAAGAATTTTTTGCCATGTTGATTTATTTTGCCAAACTGTTTTTCTCCCCGCTTTGGTATAAGAGATAGTTGTCTAAGAGGGATACACTAGAAAATGTAGATGATGTAAGAACAAAAGATAGGTAAAAAAAAATGTTATAGAGTTTCAATGGCACCCAGTATATGCTAAGGAACTGATCTATCTAGTATGAAAGGTGTATCTGATGAAAACCTAGCAAAGGAATTGTCTCTTTGGACTTTCAAAGTGGGAAAAACAGGAATAAGGTAATTTCAGTGAACACAGAATAAAAGAACAGGGGGAGAGAGAAGGTAGAATGTTAAAGTCAGAAAGGATCTTTGAAAACAGAAAGTAGAATGTGAGTTGGAAAGAACCTAAGAGATCATCTAAAAGAGGAAAATGAGGCTGAGGGAAAGAAATGACTTGCCCAAGGTCTTACAATGAATGATTGATAGAGACAGTCAGAACCCAAATCTACTGAAGCTCCATCCTCTTTCCAGTTTATTTGGCTATCTCCCTATGACTGTCTAAGTTCTGGCTAGATTATTTTCAAATGAGAATAATTTTCAGAGTCATCCTGTGCTACGATAAATTTGTCTGCTCTCATTAAAATGCTTGGGAGGACAAACTGTCAAAAACAAAAACAAGATTCATTATTGTTCCAAGATCCAGAACCAGGCTGGGGGAGCAGGATACAATTTATTGGTGTATTTAGAATGTGATAACCCCTCCTGGATCACTGCCTTGTTGTGGAGGAGGGGCTTGTGTACCTCAATGAAACTAAGAGCTATGGAACTACGTTCAGGGTTACCCAAGATGGACAGATCATCGTGGGGAGTTTTAACAAAAGGTGATCTGCTGGAGAAGGAAATGGCAAACCACTCCAGCATGTTTGCCAAGAAAATCCCACGGACAATGTGGAGGACAGAGGGACCTGGTGTCTTGAAGAGTCAAATAAACTGAATGATTCAACAATAACAACAATAATTAAAAGTTGCTATTTTCATGAGCTATGAAAAACACACATTCACTTATATTTCTTGCTGTGACACACTGGTAAGAGTGGAGGCAAAGCAAAAATTGGAAAAGAGAAACATTTCTCATTTCTGACCCAAAATATCCTAGTATGTGGAAAGGGTCACAGAGTACTAACTGGGACCTTAAAAACTCTCTTGTACCTGAAGAAATGGTTCTGCAAACAGAAAGTGATGTTGATCACACAAGGGAGGAAACCTGCAGAATAACAACTGGGACCCATATCTCCAAATCCCCAGTGATAGGATTTCAAGATGGAAGGGACCATTTTAGTGACCACCTAATCCATACCTTGACACTACTTTACAAACAAGGAAACTGAGGCACAGAGATGGGAAATGCCTTGCCTTAGATCAACTATCAGGTACAGAGACTAGATCTGAACCCAAATCCTCTGACCCTATAATTGGTGCTCTTTCTAGACCATGACGAATTTTTTTTCCCATGGTGGAAATTGGGAATAGATTTTATTAAAATGGAAATGGTTTGGTGTGTGTGTGGGTATACACACTCATGTGCTTATATATGCATGTTGAGCAATGAGTCTATATTTCAACACTAATAATCACTATACAGAACATTATTTAAAAATGATGTTTTATAAATAAGATGACTAATATTAACAATATTATCAGCGTTGGCACTATAATAATTATCATAAACAATCATAATAAACATAAATCCAAAGATAGTGACACCCTGTGCCTCTAACCTACCCCTAATCTTTTCCACCTCTACCAGATGCCATTTGTTTTTCCTCATTGTTTTTCTAAGATCCTATTAGACTATCTTCAAAAAAGAAACACTATTAATCTTCTTGTCTTGCTTTCTCAACTTTCCTCTGAGGAGGCCAAGACAATTTAACAGAGGGGACCACACAGACCTGTCACCTCTGGTGATGTGATTAGGGATGGGAAAGTAGATTGAGCCCACCTTATCTGCCTCACTCAGGGAGCCTGGAGGGCTGTGGGAAAAGGGGAAGAAACTGTGAATTAGAGAGGCTGAAGGTGGACTTATCAGCAAGTGTCCAGCTCAATGGTTGGAAGGTTGTGGCTGGAACAGAGATAGAAAGAAGCAGACAGATACTGCGAGTGAGCCAGGTACTGAGAGCAGGACCAAGACCAGAAGAGGGATCAGGGACTAAAAATGTGTTTATTTTCTTAACAGAATTTCTTGATGGTGTTAGAAATGGTATTTTCTTAGCAGTGTTAGAAAACATGATGACCTTAGGGGCCAACACATAGGTGTGGACCTGGGCCCAAGAAGTTACATACGGTGACCTTCTGTCCTTGCAGGCCTTCCCAGGCCCATTTTTGTTTTATTTTTAATGGAAAAACAAGATAATGATGATGACGATCTTAGGCAAAGCGACAAACCTTAGGAAACCCCAAGATACAGAACAGGAGAAGAGGAATTTTTTTGCCTTATACTTATATCGGACTCACTGGATTACTGTCAGGAAAGCACATTGTAAACCTTTATACACAACATAAATGCAAGCTATGGTTGTTATTAAAATGAATGATAATGATAGCAAGTGTTTAGAACATAGTTTCAGATAGACATAGTTTATAGAGAGTTGACTTTGGGGTCAGGAGGACCTGGGTTTAAGTCTTATCCCTGACATGTAATGGTAAGTCACTTATTTCTCAGTGCCTCCAGGCAATTTTCTAAGATCTCTCTGTAGCATTTGCAAGTGATGCCTATTTCTTGTGTACTCTTTCCATTTAGGGTTTTCATGGAATTATTATCCTTTGGGTTTCCTGCTACCTGTCTGACTGCCCCTTCTTTGTCTCTTTTGCTGGATAATCATTGATAGTCTGCCCCCTCTCTGAGGGTTGACCCCAAGGTTCTATCCTGAGTCCTCTTTCTCTCAATTCATCACCTGTCACAAGTTCAATTATCATTTCTGTAGATGACTCTGTTCCATAAATCCAGCCCTAGTCTCTTTTCTGAGCATCAGTTCCATATAATCAACTGCTTAGACATTTAGACCTGGATATCTCATAGGGATCTCTAAAACAGAACTTATTATCTTTTCTCCAGAACTACTCCTCTTCTGAACTTACCCATACCTGTCAAGGGTACTCCTGTCCTTCCATATAACCTCAGAATCTTCCTCCACTCCATGTCCTCCCTTAACCTTAATATTCCATCAGTTTCCAAGTCTTCTTAATTCTATCTCCATTGCATCTTTATGTATCTTTTACCTTCTCTTTACTCAAATAGACATGATCTCAGTTCAAGTTTACATTACTTCTTGCATGGTCTATTGCAATAGTCTTCTGTACAATAGTTTATAGAACATTTATTATAAAATAAATAGTAGCAGGATATCAACTTGTTCCAGGACCCTTTCTGTCTTTTTAAATGCCACTGGGAAAAGAGATAAAAACACTGAACAGTAAAATCATAAGATTAAATTAGAGATGGAAGTTATCTTAAAATAAAATGTCAAAGCTGGCAGGTACCTTAGACAACAGAATAGAAATGAAAGTTTAGAAGGTACTTAGAGGCTATCCAGTTTGACACCTTACTTATTTTACAGATGAAGAAACTGAGGTCCAGAAAGGTGAAACAACATAATGAACGTCACTCAGAAACTTAATGGCAGAATTCAAGGCCATAACTTCTAGTTTAGAGCTCCTTGTACTTAATAAACCAGGCAAAACAGGTCATTTCAATTCTTTATTTTTCTAAAGGCATCTGAATACCACAGTATTTGTAAAGCTATCCCCAAGGAATAATCATCATGGTATAAAGAATACGTTCATAAATCAAAAGGAAATAAGATCTTTTGGAATCGCTCTGGGGGAAAAAATGGTCATCTACCAAAATTTATTAAGCCCCATTCAATCTGTGGCACTTCTCTGGGACTGTTTCAAGATCTATTACTAAGAAAAGGAGGAAAAAAATACTTTTGGAAACTTCATAGTTTGGCTGACTAATTTGCCTATTCTGTTCTCTTCTCAGCTCTTATCAGTGACATGTCCATAGTTATGACATCAGGGTGTTAGAAAATGAATCATCAACCCCCTTACTGCTCTAGAAACAATAGTTACAGCCAAGTGCCTGTAGGTGGAACCTATCTTCTTACTGATCTCATACTTTTTGAGTGGCTCAGACCTTGTTGTTGTAAGTTATGAAAGGACAAGATAATTTTCACATTTGTTGGGACAGGAGCCTTTCCTAAACAGGATTAGCTGGTGGTATTTCTTTAGTAGAACAACTTAACTGGAAAAACCAAGAAGAGAGAGAGGGTCTATGAGGGAGGCTGTATGGCACCTTAGAAACCATTCAGGATGGGGCAGTTTCCAACAATAAAATCACATTCTCCTGTAAAGAATTATACATTATATGTTCTAGCTCACTCACTTTGCTGATGTTGATGGGTACTAAAGCAGAGAAAGGTGAGAGTGACTTCAGTAAGGTCACACATCAAAGTTAAGATTTAGGTCACCTACTTCCCACTCCACCATACATGTAAATGTGGCCTCCTAGACTGTGAGCTACTAGAAGATGGCTTTAGGACCCCTGAGAGGTTGAAACTCACATTTTCTGAGTCCCAAAGTAGTTTGAAAAGTATTCTGAAAGTAAGTGAAAAAATTAGCTTTTCTTTTAGATATCACTAAAGTTGAGAGAGCCTGCCACCAAGATATGAGACCATGTGGCTTATTAGAGTACTGGACTTTAAAGTCAGGAGATCTAAATTCAAATCCTACCTCAAACACATGTTTACTAAGCTGTTGGATTAGAACTCAAGGAATTATAACTGGGAGGTGGGAGAGAGGGATACCTTAGAGTTCATCTAACTCAACACCCTCATTTTATAGATGAGGAAGCTGAGGATTTTATATTTGGTAATCAAGGAAGGGGAGGGAAAAAAAAAACTCAGATTAGTTTTCACTTCTTTCAAAGGGGATTAACTGGAGGAACTTTGATTTTTAGTATTGATTTGCATCTCACAGAAGATGTGACCTTATCTGTAGCCAGTCCAGCTTCTGTCCAGGAATTGTTCTCCCTCCAAACCCCACCCCCATTTGTATTAACCAGCAAAGGGAAAGCATCCCAAGGCTAAGTTAAACCAGGAGCAAGACCTCAGTGAGGGGACAAATGCTGATGAAAACGAGTTTCCTATTAGAATCACTAAAAAGGTAGAAATGGGATATTTGTTTTGCAAATAGAGCTACTGGATCACTGCAAATGTTCCAGTTACTGTCACAGGATATCAGGAGAAGCCATCAGGTCTGAGGTTGTCCCGAGTCCACTTCTGTAAGCCTCTGAGGACTAGACTTACCGATGCAATTGAAGTACAGTTCCTTTCGACAGAAGAGAGAGCAGCCATCACCATTGATCTTATTCATATCATCACATTCTTCTCCTAGGTGTCTGTAGGTAAAGATATAAAAGAGGAATTGGTCTAACAGAAGCAGCTTGATGGACATGGTGATCTTAGAGAGGACATAGTTTAATCCTCTCATTTTCCAGATAAGGAAAAGGCAGTCAATAAAAGCATACTGACCTGGCCAAAGTTAGAATGCACTGCAATTCAAATATAGGTATTCAGACAATAAACCCAGTTCTAGATCCAGTATAACAAACTGAACTAGAAATCGGTTCTATTGCTAGCTCCAAGAGTTAATATAGTATATAATTAAGTTATTTAATTATACACACACACACACACACACATACACACAAAAATATACATAAACATATACATACATATATACATGTATGTACACACACACATACACATACCCATCTGCCTCTAAGGGCTTTAGTGTCCTTATCTCCCCTATGAGATTGCAGTCATAATATCATAGTTCTGGAGCTAGAAGAGACCTTTATAATCATCTAATCCAACTGCATACTTTACACATCTGAAAAATGAAGCCCAAGGAAGTAACTTGTCCAAGGTCATGGATGTAGTCATGGTCAGAGGTGGGATTTGAATACTGGGCCTTCAGTAAATTTTCTTTCCAATCAGTTTTGGTTCTTGTAGTTATCTCTGAGGAATCTGACCAAAAATTGGAATGGTTCCCACTCAGCCCACCATTTCTGGCTATTTTTAGTCATTCCAAAGTTTTCCAAGTTACAAGTGACCAAGGAGAATATTGAGGATGGACCCTGTTTCCTCTTGTTTTTGTAGCCTTGGATCCTAGCATAGTAACGTACATGATATATACACAATAGGTAGTTAATAAGTACATATTCATTTCTTACAGCACAACAATATTCCATTAGATTCATATACTATGATTTGTTCATCCACCCCTCAGTTAATGGGCACTCCCTTAGTTTCCACTACAAAAAGAGCTGCTATAAATATCTTCTATAAGATATAAAATTATATAAAGAAAGAACTTTTTCCTCTTCCTTTGATTGCTTCCACGTATAGATGTAGTAGCAGTATCCCTGGATCAAAAGGCACAAAAAGTTTAGTAACTTTTGGGGTCATATTTCCAAATTGCTCTCCAGAATGACTAGACAAATTCATAGCTCCAATTAAATCTAATCCAATTTACTTTCATACTTCCTATTTCCCTTGAGTTTCCTCTTTCTTTTTGGTCTCTCTGCTTTCCTTCAGTGGCTTCTTACATATTTTCAGTATTTAATAAAAAGCTGTGTGACATTATGTAAATTATTTCTTAGTTTCCTTCTCAGTAAAACGAGTGGGTTAGACTAGACGATTGATGTCAATGAATTTGCCACTCCCCTTTGCTTCCATCTTGTTTATGGAACTCTGACAGAATGGTATTGTGGGATTTTACCCCTAAAGCTTTTCTTGTCCTCCTTGAGTGAATCCATCAGTTTCTCTTTCTCGGATTTCTCCCTCATTTTCTATAAAAGTATTATATTCCCAGAACCCAGAGGCCTTAGGTTATTGTTATTTCTGTGATGAGATTCATGGCAGTTTTGAGTAGAATAATATCTTACAGATCACACAGTGATTATTATCAAATACCCAAGGCATTTTTTTTTTTTTAGTTCCAAGTCAGACCAAACAAGATCAACATTTTCTGAATTTGTCAAGGAAGGTAGAGAAAGAAGAGGTAATTGGGAGATGAGGTAACTGGCATATATCTGGAAACTGCTACCCCCTTGTCAAGATGGAAATAGTCAAGATGGAATTCCCATTAATTGTTTGAATGATTTTCTATGAGACCTACTGCCTACTCTCTACCAGTTATCTGGGACCCCTCGTAGCATGGTGGGACTACAGACGTTGCCATTTACTCCACAATTCACATTAGTAAATACTCCTCATTCTGCAGCGGCATCTGAGCATCAGGGTAGATGGTTCCAATTAACCCTGGAAATAACTGAGGAAATTAGTATTGATCTTTCTTTTACAAATGGCCCTCACAGCCTTTCTTTATGGGATGTTTTGGTTAGATCTTCCCACTCTGTCTACTATGGGTTGAACAGCCAGTTAGACATGAACCCAACCTTGTGTTCCAAGCTTCTCTCAGATCACTGTGTTTAACACATATCATGTTAGCCAAGGAGGGAATTATCTCAGTGTCATTATCTACTTTGTGGACTTCAGAGGGAAAGTTTTGTCTTGTTTTTATCATGGGCTAGCTTCTTCAAACCTAACCACACGTGCAGATCTGCTCATCATCTCTAATTCACACGCAAGGTATGTGTTGTATCCCTGAAATACACTATTATTTCATGGACAACTGAATTTGCTACAGTATGTCCTCCTCCCGCTAAATAAAATCACAGTACTGGATACATGATTCTCATGAGCTGCTGCAGACAAATACATCTTATTAACTTAAGCAAGATATAATAATGTAGAATAGGTAACATAAAAAAACAATTTACTGGTGTGCTATAGATATAACTATAATTCTAAATATCAATGTACATATAAATAATAGCATGACCTATTAGCTGAAGTGCTACATTTGGTGCCAGGAAAACATGAGTTCAAATTCTGCATCAGAAACTAACTCTGGGACCCTGGGCAGATCACTTTCCTTCCCTTTGCCTCAGTTTCCTCACTTATAAAATAGAGGGTATCCCCCCATCAATATCCTGCATGACCCCTTCCACCTCTAAATCTATGATCTGATATGCTTGGACTAAGGTAGCAAATATGCAGCCCACAATACTCCTGAGTGCAGCCCTAACCAAATTAAAATGTATTTGGGAAACAATAAAATATATGAAAATACAATAAATATTATTCATCAATCTATTAATTTGTGGTTTCCTAAGTTAATATGTGACCTGCAAGGATCATTCTGTATGGTTTAGTGGCCCCCATTTCTATTTGAGTTTGAAACCACTGATTTAGGATTTATGTGATCATGGGCAAGGTAGTTAATGTCTCAGTGTCCAAAATAACTATCTTAGAATATAAAGTATCCAAGTGATCCGTCCATGCTGGTAGTAAATAGCAAGAAATGGATTTGAACTCTCATTCTCTGACTTAAAATCCATCAGAATTGTTTAAGATCTGTATTGACTCTTATTTGCTATGATAAGATTTTCCTCTTCAATAGTGGGGGAGTATAGCTTTAGGGCTGAGAGGAAGCTCAGAGGTCATTGGGTTCAAACCCCTCATTTTTTTAGATGGAAAATAAAATGAAACCCATGATGGTGAAGTGTAAATAAACGGTAAGGCTGGGATTAGTACCAAGACTTCTGACTTCACATCCAGAGTCCTTTGCATGGTACAATGTTGCCTCTTCTATAAGTTAGAATAGTCTTACATGATGCATTTTCAGAACTATCAACAAATGCTAAGTAATTTTTTCCATCAAAAGTAAAAATATCTAAAGTCCAGAAAGCACATAGTTTCTGTTATGGTTCTGAGTTCACAGAAGCACCATTTCTTTATGCAAGATGCACTATTCTACTTACTTTTGTATGATTCCATCTCCACAGTAGCCACTTCCATGTATATATATGGCAGTGGGAGAAGGTTCACTTTCCTCTGTTCCAGAAATGGTGACAATCTGGTACTTATACGTACTGCCATGGCTCAGCTCCCTGGGAAAAATAGAGAAGGAGATTAGAGACACAGGGCAAAAAGGGAGGTCAGACTGGATTCAACCACAGATGCTCTTTTTCTTTCCCTTGAAATTTAGATGACCATTCAATTCACTTATCAGCAAATTTCAGGGAAACGATATAAGGAATTGATAAAAAAAAAAAATTCAAGGCAAAACCCACCCACACTGTTCAACGAGATAAGCACATAATTTACAAATGAGAAAATATAAATTACAAATAATCACTTGAAAAACTATTCAACCTCTCTAAACCAAAGAAATGCAAAAAAAAGAACTTTGGACTACCACCTCACAGGCACCAAAATGGAAAAAAATTCTTGAAAACTATAAAGATAATGTAGGAAGGCTATAGAGAAACAGAAACATAAATGTATGATATCAGAATTGCAAAGCAGTGGATTTTTTTTAATGAATCTGGCAAGAATATACTGCCAATGTTACTGAGATTGTCATATACTTTGATATAAGAACAAAGAAAGGGGGTAACATTATGTTTATGGCCATTTGCATTTTGAAATTCATTTATTTAACATATACATAAATAAAGTTTAATTGGTTTACTTGAAGTTTAAAGTTAGGTTTCTATTAGATAATTTTTAAGAATAAAAATCATCAGGCACAGAATCACAGGATTTAGAGTTGGATGTCATCTAGTCCAACCCATCTTATTTTTGCAGAGGCATATAGGTAGTGCAGTGGACATCAAGGTGGACCTGGAGCAGGAAAATCTGAGTTAAAGTCTAGCCTGAGGCACTTATTAAGCTGTGTGACCCTGGACAAGTCACTTAATCCCTGTCAACCTCAGTTTCCCCATCTGTAAAATGGTGATAAACCTATCTGCTAGGGTTCTTAGAAGGATAAGATGAAATCATATCTTTAAAGTGTTTTGAAAAACTTTTTAAAAAATGGAGGACATAGTGTCAGAGAAGAGAAGTGATTTACTTAGGGTCACACAGAAAGAAAGTGACAGAATCAATATTTGAAGATGAGTTATGTAATTATAGTTTTAGCTAGCTCCTACTCCCCAAAACTTAAGACCCAAATAAAGTGGCACGAGGACACAGTAATACACTGACAGTAAAGAAACTTGAATTCTAGTCCCAAATCTGATGTTAACTTGCTGCGTTATCTTAGGCAAAATGCTTGTGACCTCAGATTCCTCACTTGTAGAAGGAGAAGCTATACTTGGTAATCTCTAAGGACTCAAGCTCCTTTTCTGGGGGGACGCAGGGGATTATTATTGCTGTTGTCCATTTGTTTCAGTCATGTCTGACTCTTTATGACCGCTTTGGGGTTTTCTTGGCAAAGAAACTGGAGTGGTTTGCCATTTTCTTCTCCAGCTCATTTTACAGATGAGGAAACTGAGACAAACAAAGTTAAGTGACTTGCCCAGAGTCATAGCTAGGGAGTGTTCGAAGCCAGATTTGAACTCATGTCTTCAGGAATCTAGGTCCAGCACTCTATCCACTTTGCCAAGCAGGAAGTGGCCAGACCCAATAGATGTAAGGAACTTTAGAAGAGGAAACCCTCTGTACTAAAGCATATGGGCAATTGTTCTACATCTTATAGTCTTGGAGAGTTCATTGTCTGAGATACTGAGGAAACTGAGAGATAAAATAACTGGTCCAGAGCATTATGGCTAATGTGTGTTAGAGATAGGCATTAAACCTAGCTCTTCTAGAGTCTGAGACTACTAACTCTGTCTACTGTGCTATGCTGTCTTTAATTCCATTTCTAAGGCTTTATGATTTTAATAGTCAATCAGTTCCAAGATAAAGCAGGATATGATAGTCATAGCACTGTACAAAGAGAGCAGAGTCCACAAAAGGGAGAGCTTATGTCCTCCTGTGGTGCTGCAAGGAGGCTATACTGAAGAGGTAACATAGGCCTCATTTGGCCCTTGAAGGATAAGGAAGATCTCAGCATCAGAAGGTAGTATGAGGAAGGTAGTCTAGGCAGAAGGAACAACCTGGGCAAAATGTTACAAAGGCAGAAAAACACATCGTTTGTTTCAAGAGTCACAAATAGCCCAATTTGACTGGCATGAAGGGTATGTGGTAAAAGGAGTCAAAAATGACAAAGATGAAAAGGTAGACAGGGGCCAGATAGTGGACTGTCTTGGCTGTCATGGTAAGGGTTAATTCATGAGCTGTTGGGGCTCTCACATATTGAACTTAATTAATTATTTAATGAAGATGAGTGGAGGTAGATAGTTTTCCCATCTTCCCTTTCTTGTCATTTAGAAATGAGAATCAGGGTTTCTCTCTCCATTCCCATTTTAAAGTTCCAAAAGCTTTGTGGACTTCTGTTTTATTTTTCTTCTTTAAACATTTTAATTTAATCCTCTAAAGCAGAAAGAAAATTAAAAGGTTTACTTTAACATTTCATTTTTGTCTACTCTAAGTCCCCCTTTTCTCATAATGAATTTAAGGGCATTTTTGGAGCTCTTTATGGTTGACCAGAAGATGAATAAATGGCAGGTTTCCATAGGACAGACTAATCTTTTTGTCAGTGTGTTGACCAGATCCCATCCTGTCAGGGAATTAACCAACCGGAGTCCAAAAGGATGCATGATACAAGTACCCTTTTCCTTTCATTACCCTGCTGCTCACAATGGGAGGAATTCAGGAAAGAGATGAGTATATTAAAATGGTCCCTCAGACAGAAAATGTGCTTATGACTCCAAGAGTTGGGGACTTTGTCAAGAATTCTTTTTACTGTACTGCATCCTACATCTTACATCTGCTGCTGGAAACATTTTACGTTTACTATTGGACTGAAAAAGAGTCCCACTCGTTTTTATCTTTATATAGCCTGCACCAACCTAAGGTTTTGTATGTTACTGTTGTTTTCAGTTATGTCCAATTCTTGATGACCTCATCTGGGGTATTTTGGGCAAATATATCAGAATGCTTTACCATTTCCTTTTCCATCTCATTTTACTGATGAGGAAACTGAGGCAGAGTTAAATGACTTGCCCACACAACTAGTAAGTGTCTGAGACCAGATATGAACTCACAAAGATGACTCTTCCTGATTCTAGACCCAGTACTCTATCTACTGTGCCATCTAGCTACCCCGGTAGCTGTAGGCACCTAATAAATACGTGGTGAATTGAGTTTAAGACCACAGCAGTGAAATCAACAAAATATATAAGGAATTGATTGCTTAGAGAATTAGCACCAATTTTCCATAACCAGACTGCCACCCTACTCTATCCCTGTATTTCCCTTCTAACCAATTACAAAAGTTCTTATTCTTCTGTCATTTTTCCCTTAAAAAATATTTTAAATGACATGGGAAAATTACAAAAAAGATAATGAAGAGAATTCCTGCTGAATTCCATCATGGGGGGTTGGAGGGGGAGATTTTATAAACAAAAGAAGGACGTCAAAAAACTCAAGTTCTTGGACTCATCTGTTATTTCAGCTGCTCTCAGATCTGGGGCTGTTTGGATAAGCCCAACAAGATAGCAGGTGCAGGGGCCGAACCAGTCTCTCACTTCTCAATGCAACAATGATTTGGTTTTTCAAGGGTGTGCAAGGATTCATGTGGTGAAAATATCCTTTCTGGGAGAGATGGGTTTTCTCCTTATACTTTCCCTCACAAAGTAAATGTATTAGAACTGGCATTGGTCTAATTTTTGTTTGGTTGTCTTCCAGTCATGTCTGACTCTTCATGACCCCATTTGGGATTTTCTGGACCAGATACTGGAATGGTTTGCGATTTCTCTCTGTAGCTCATTTTATAGAAGAGGAAACTAGAACAAACAGGTTTAAGTGACTTGCCCAAGGTCACACAGCTAGAAAGTGTCTAAGGCCAGGTTTGAACTGAGGAAAATGAGCCTTCCTGACTTTAGGCCCTGCACTTTATCCATTGAGTCACCTAGCTTCCTTCAATATTCATATCAAATGCTATTTTTACAGGAGGCCTTGCCCAGACCTTTCAGTTGCTAATGTCTTCCCCATAACATTCTTTTTCACTTACTTCACATTTATTTATGCACATGTTGGTCATTTTCCCTTTAGAATTTAAGCTCCTTGAAGGCAGAAACTATTTTTTGTTTTGTATTTCTATTCTCAGGACTTAGCACAGTGCCTAGTACATAGTAAGTACTTAATAAATGCTTGTTAATTGATGATTGTTGACTGACTAATGTCAGGCATCATCCCACATTGTGCAATAATTAGCCTCACTATGTTCTGGGAGGTTCAGATGATCATTTGTATATGTTTATCTGTTTATATGTAGTATCCCCTTGGGACAATGTGAGCTCTTTGGGTGGAGGGATAGCTTTCTTTATTTCCCTTGAATCTCCAACATTTAAAAGAGAGTCTGGAAGGGCATATAGTAGGCACTTAATAAATACTTGCTAGATTAGATTAGACTGGATCACCACATGGTGATGATTTTTTGGCCACAGACATTAATGAAGCTACCTCCCAAGGCATGGAGGCGTTGTAATTTGAATTGGTGGAGTGCCCACAATAATACATTTCTTTGAAATCCTCAAGTTGTACATATAGGTGTATGAATGCTCACAAGAGCCCTGAAATGTAGACACAAAATATGTACTCAATAAATTCTTGAAATGTTGAATAGACAATCCAGTTCTGCCAATTGAGACTCCAAGAATTCTCATAGAAAACAAACAAATAAAGAGGTCCAAATTATATTTGTCTAAATTAACATCAAAGGAAGTCACAAAAACAGCACATGAAGTATAGGCTTCCCCACCCTCAAGAACCTGGACTAAGAATTCAGTTCTTAGAAGGAGGTCGAGAAGATCTTTAAAGCCCCTACCAGTGGTTAGGACCTATTTCATGGTTCATCGAAAAGAAGGATGTTATATGTCAAACTGTTCCTTTCAGCTGTTCCCAAAGCCATCTGGAATGATTTATGCTACTACTATGATTCCTCCTTTCCTTCCCTTCCCCCCTAGCCTCCCCCATAGAGTCAGTAACCAGGTCCTATTGATCTTTTGCAATCTCTCTTGTCCTTTCCATTCTCATTGCCATTACGCTAATGCAGAGTTCTGAAATTTTTTGGTCTCAAAAGCATTTTATATTCTTAAAACTCTTGAGGACCTCCCACAGAATTTTTATTCTATTTATAGCCCTTGTTTTACATATAGAAACAGCTAGGTGGTGCAGTGGATAAAGCATTTGACCTAGAGTCAGGAAGACCTGAGTTCAAATTCTGCCTTCAGATATTTACTAGCTGTATGACTCTAGACAAGTTACTGAACTTCTGTCTGCTTGCCTCATTTTCCTCATGTCAAAAAGAGGAGATAATAATAGCCTCTATTTACTTGTACTGTTGTAAGGATAAAATGAGATATTTGTAAAGTGTTTTGCAAACTTCAAGCATGATATAAATGCCAGCCAGCTCTTACTGTTGCCATTATAATCATTATATGGGCTGACATTTACTAAATTTCATAATATCATTATGAAAATAGTTTTGACCTTGTAGACTTCCTAAAAGACTCTTGGGAACCCTCAAGAAATCCTAGATCATACTTTGAAAACCTGCCCCAATCCATGCCTGAGTTATCTCTCAAAAAAGCCTTCTAATTGGGCTCCCTTCCTCCAATCCATTCCACACTGGTGACAGGTTAGTTCCTCAAGTACCACTTTCATCATACTGCTCCTGCCCTACAATGATTATAAAAGACCCTCTGCTGTCTCCAGGATAAAGCTGAACATTCTAAAAGCTCTTTAATAATTCATTCTAAAGACATTTGCAGGATCTCAGAGGACTTCAGTGGCATCCTCAATATTAGCAGGTATCAATGCACAGGAATATAGATATAAAATGTATAGAAGATTGAGTTGACCCTATGACATATATATCCTGAAAAGGAACCTTTTGAGAGAAATTCCCCATATTATTTATTTAGGCAATGCTCTGCATCAGAGTGATTGAGTGCAGGAGGAAAAAAAAATCATCCAGTTATTTGAGCTTTCTGGTTTCATGAGTTCTGAAAAAAATAAATTATAAAAATAAAATAAATATAAACATAAAAAATAAATTTAAAAAATACTTTATTATGAAATTTTAGGAGAGACAATGAAAAACCAAAGTGTATCCAAAGGGGGGCAACCTGTGTGCTCAGACAACTTCAGCCCATAGAATATGAGCCAGCTGAAGGAGCTGGGATTGCTTAGCTTGGCACAGGGAAGATTTGGGAGGGTGAGGATGATGACTGTCTTTTGATCATAGCCCTCTCATGTGGAAAAGGGATTAGATTCATTCTTTATAGGTTTAGAGGGTTGGACTAGAAGCAAAGAGTGGAATTTCTAAGGAGGTAGATGTCAGTTCAATATTAGAACTTACTAATAATTTGAACTGTTTAACAATGACATGGGCTGTTTTTAGAAGAAGTCAATTCCCTGTCAGTAAAAGTATCTGAGCAGAGTCTGAATGAGCACTTGTCAAGGATGTTTAATGGTGAGTCATGCTTCTAGTAGGAATTTGAAAGAGATGGACACTAAGGCTTCTTCTATGTCAAAAATTCTGTGTTTCTGATTTCCTGGCAATTAGCCTTCTCTCATCAGATGTTCCACTGCTTAATCCTCTTGAAAGAAAGTTTCTAGACATTTAACATGAATAGTTGAAATTCTACCCACTTTGTTTCCTTTATCCTCCTCATCGACTTAGTCTCTTTCTTTAAAATTTCCATCCTTTCTGTATTACTCTGAATTCACAAAGGACAACTTGATTTTCTTTGCTGTTAATTCAGTTCAGATAACTGTTATTCATTAAGAATGGTGGTCCTAGAATTCTGCTATAGTCACTTATAGAATCTTAGAAGGTCAGGGCTGGAAAGGTGGAATCCCTAGTCCAATTTTTCTCATTTTAAAGATGAGGAAATTGAGAACCAGAGAGAAGAAATATCTTGGCTAAGGTCATAGACTAAGCTGCTATTAGAACTGAGATTCATGACTATAAGCCACTTTTTCCCCTTGACTTAAGGACCTTGCTGAACTAAAGAATCACTTTTTTTGATTAGCATTGGGGAAAGGATATTTGGTGAAGCATTTGCATTACAGGGGAAAAGTACATCCAAAGGGGGAGCCAGCAGACTTGGATTCTTGGCCTCACTCTGCCACTAACTCTATTTATGACCCTGTGCAAACTGTTTCATTTCCCTTGACCATAATGTGTACAATGTGCAATGTTCATATTTGCCCTACTTCTCCTCTGTGAAGTAATTTGGAGATGTAGGGGCAGGAAAATTGAATGAGATGTCCAGGAGACCTCAGTCCTAAGCACTGTCACCCTATGTCATTTTTGCTTTCTGGATTCTTTTTTCCTTCACTGTAAACGAGTCAATTAAGCAAGATGAGATCTAAAGGTCTTTGTATTTGTAGTTCTATCATTCTATAGTATATTCCCATAGTCCATTTGTTGAGGTACCTTGCAGATCTAACATACTAAGTTCCCTCTCAGCTACAAAATTCTAGGTGCATAGGAGGTACTGTACTATCACAGAACATAGCCAACCCATAACAGTTGGAGAACATAGCCTGTCTTCATGCTGGCCTTCTCTCAACAAAAATTCAAGTCATCACTCAGAAGCCTCCAATCTGTTTCACTTTGGGTGTTCCAATTATTAAGGCAAAGCTGTGATCTTTGAATTCCCTTGCCAAGAAGAAATCTTTGTTTGTGCAAATTGGCCTTTGTCTTGCAACATCATGTTCTGTTATTTCTTCTGTAGACCACAGGGAGATCCAACCCATAAACTGGATGGAATGGAAGGAAAATGAGAAGTCTAGAGGAACTGGGAGTCTGTACCCTCTCACATTGGCAGTGGAACACAGCTTGGATTCTGACAGGTAACACGAGACTTGTCCTTTCCTTCTTGTCCACTCCCCCTCCTCACTCTCTATAAGGGTCCATGCTTGGAAAGTACCAGACATAGACATGTGACTGATTAACTTCAGCAGGCCTTCATATAATTGTCCAAAGATTTGCCCTGGTACCAATTTAAAACACAGTAGCAAATTTAATAAAACAAACAGTTTGCAGCCAAGGCCTTTGTTATTCTGTTTTAATCAGCTTTTACCACCAATTGAAATAATTTTCTCCTTTCTTGGTGAAATGAAATAAGATATGGGTGGGGGTGGGGGGAGTGTAAAATGATGGAACAATGTGGAAATTATAAAGGGTCTGTATCTGTAGCTATGAATTAGAAGCCATGTAAACAGTGGCCCTAAGGCTTAGAAGGGTATTTGTGTCAGGAAAAGAACTGAAGGGAGACCATTCACAGGTTAAGGGAACTCCACACCTGGATAACATTAAAGATGAAAAAAAAATTGACAAGGAACTCTTGTTTTTCCTGAATACAACTGGAATAGATGTGTGACAGCTTCTCCAAACATTCCCCTCATGATGGACATTTCTTCTGATTGCAGAGCACGGACTGACCCATTACCAAGGACTCTGGGAGCCAAAACACCAGATATAGTTCATGGTAAACAAGTGGAGTAGTGTGAAAATCAAGTCCAATACGGGGCCAACAGGGCAGTGGAGGAGAACAGTGACAACCTGTCATGGAGAGACACTAACTTAACACAGTTGTTGGTGATTGCTGGCCAGTCAGAGAAACAATCCTCTTGGTCTTGATTGTAGCTGTTCTGGGTGGCCAGAGATTTTATTACTGGCAGAGGGCGAGCCCAACAGCATTTTAAAATTTGGCAACACATCTAAAAGTGTTTGGGGGTTGCTTTTATTTTTCTCCCCCCACTAATGTTTTGGGTTCGGTGAAACTCAGAGTGCAGGCAGGGAAGTACATTTCCCCTTAATTCTTAAACCCATGTGTGCTTTAAGAAAATTTAATCCGTATGTTTCTGATTCATTTACACTTAACTCATCAAAATGCTGTTTTGTAAGAGCTATTTGATGTCCAAGAAGTCTTATGAGCCCTTTTGTAAGCCTTACTTCTTAGAAGCAGGAAGTCACGTTCCTGATGAGAGGAGCAAGCACTTGAACCTGAAAGGCTCAGTTTGTTTTGAAAAGAAGGGTTGAGGAAAGTCACGTGAAGCTTTAGGCCCTGCCAAATGGGATCCCTCAATTCTTGTGCACTTTCTCCTACAACTGCCATGATGCTACTAATGACAGATCTCTCTGAGTTTCCCTTACAGAAACAGGAGATCTCCAGGATAGTGAGAAGATAAAAACACCCCAAACAAGGATGGCTTACATTCAGTGAGATAACACTTTATGATTTCCAAGGTGTACACCTTGTAACTTCACATTCACCTTGTAAGGTAGATAGGCAATGTCTCCCTAGTCCCATTCTGCAGATGGAAGCCCCTCCATGACAGAGACTGTTTCAAGTTTATTTTGGGGATCACGGTGTCTGTCACTGTCTGCAGTACAAACTAGGCACTTCACAAATGTTAGATTACTGATCGATGAGGGGCTGCCCAGCCCATAGGAGGTGTAGACACTTTAGGAATTCTTTCTGCCTAAAACTTTTCTGAGATGCGCTTTGTGTATAATTAACTTGGCTTTAAAATAGTTTTGGCTTTGCTTTAGAGAGGTGGCTTTCAAACTTCTCAGTTCACAGGATATTTGGACATGAGCATAAACACCCATTGGCCAACTACCCCTACTGCTCTCTACTACTTCCTATTATAAAGGAAAAAATAACAACAGAAAAATCCTCACCAGAAGGAACAAGGAGGCTGGTATTGCTTTGGATGAAACATCAATGAGGATTTGCCTGGCATTTATTAAAGACCATATGTAAATGATTAATTCAGGCTAGAAACCAGAGTATAAACCTTGCCATGCTGTAGATATTATACTTCAGGAGACTAGACTAGAGACCACCTGGAGGACCCTTTCAGGATACCAGTGAACCCTGGACCACACTTTGAGAATCAATGAAGGGAAAAAAAGAAAATCAGCTGCTCACATCCATACCTGGAAGAGAAGAAAATAATGACTTGCAGAGCCTGGGGACTTCACTATAAAGCTGCCTTTATAAGACCCAAGCTGTGGAACCACCTTATAACAGAGCTGGGTTAGGGTAGGTAGTGCAATATTGTTAAAAGACCACTGGACTTGAAGTCAATAGACCAGAGCTCAAAACCTGGTTCTAACACACAATCTATGCAAAGTTATAGCAAGGGCTCAGTACATGGTAAGCTACCACAGATTCGAAAAGGCTGTCTTGAATCAAAACAATGCCTTCTAAAATTTAGCTTGCCTTAAAGATTTTGTTAGAGCTGTTCTGACCATTGGCTAATTGGACAGGCTCAGACACCTGCTCTATAAAGTTTCTCAAGACATAAATCATTCTTCCTACATGTTGATTAAATATGAAAGTCAATCTGTGGAGAATCTGTGCCACAGCTTGATACGTGCAATCAGTCAATCATCAGTCAGTCAGTAATTATTTATTCAGCATTTGCTATGTACCGGGCACTGTTCTAAGTGCTGGATATATATAATATATGAAATAATATAAATACAAATATACATATATATATGTATATATGTGTATATATATATATGTATATATATAGTGTGTGTGTGTGCATGTGTATAATAGAGTCCCTACCCTCAAGAAGCTGACATTTTAGTGAGAAAGACAACATACAAATAAGTAGATACTAATAAGACAAAAACACGGTAGATGAATGTAATTCAGAAGGGGAAAATATTAGGAGTTGAGAAGAAAGGGAAAAGTCACCTGGAGAAAGTGGGCTTTGCACTGAGTCTTGAAGGAAGGCTAGGAAATGACACATTACGATGTTATGGCTGAAAAAGGATCATTAGAAATCATCTACTCCATGAAGATTCTCATTTTACAAATGAGAAAACAAAGACTCAGGGAAAGAAGTAACTTTGCTCAAATTCACAGAAACAGTTGATGACAGAGCCAAGACCAAACCCTATATCTCCTATGTTGTTTCCAACATACTGTAGTAGGTGTCCTTTTTCTCAACTCTATTAAGCTCCGTCTTATACTTTTTAATTATATGAGTAATGCTGTAACTGAAGTCCTGGCTCAAGCAGGACAAAAGTTAGAATATCTTGGATTGCATGTGTGTGTGTGTGTGTGTGTGTGTGTGTGTGTGTGTGTGTGTGTGTCTGTCTGTCTGTCTGCCTGCCTGTCCTTGTGTGCATGTTTTTCTGTCTATGTGTAGAAGTACTATAGAAAAAGTTATGTGTGTACTTTTAGATGCACCTACTACAAAGAAAAAACTTAGCTTAAAAAAAATGGAGTACTTGTAATAATGATATTCATATTTGTGTAACCCTAGAGTGTCTCTTTAGAGGAAAAAAATAAAATCCTCTGTCATATTTGCTTCTCCCTGCAGCCTAATGATTTTGTTTCACTACATCTTGTAAAACTCTGAAAGTCCCTTGGAGACCCTTCCCAATGTGAAGAGCAAAAGAAAGTGATTTTGTGTACCACCTTTGTCATGACGCTGCTTTTTACCTGTGTGACCTTGGAAAAGTCCCCTAACTTCTTTGAGACTCATTTCCCTCACCTGTAAAAGGAGAGGGCTAAATTCCATGCATGATAGCTCTAATAGAATTTTCATCTTTCAGTCCTACAACTACTCCTTTCAAACTGATTATAAATGAATTTCATTTACTATTATCCAACATGTAATGGCTCTATTGCTATTTTGTTCTTCGTCCATTTATTAATTCATTCAAATAGATATACCCATATGGAAAGTATGTGAGGAGAATAGAGAGAGAGAGGGTGCGAGCCAAAGTCAGATCCACTTTACCAACCTACAGGTAAACAGGTTGAGATATAAATAGCTCAATTTATACCAATAAAACCTTCCCTTATTATACATTATTCCTCTTCCCATACACTATGGTTTAGCCAAACTTGAGCTCGTCTTATCTCTCCTCTCCTGATTTCTTTTTCTTTCTTCTAATCCTTTTCGACTCCTTTCCTTGCTTCCTTCCTTCCTTCCTTCCCTCCTTCCATCCCCCTTCCCTTCCCTTCCTTCCCCTTCCTTCCCTCTCCTAGTGGTAAAGAGTAACAAACAAAGTCAGAAATATTCAGGATATTTTGTCCTTCGGGATGATTTCTGAAGTGAAAATCTGAGGATGTATCTGAAAATAAAGGTGATATAAAGGCAAGATATAAACAATGTTTTAAAAGAGATAATAAATAAAAGGAAAATCTAAAGATCTTTTTAAACCAAATAATAAACTTGCAGCAGTGTCGACCACGGAGCAGGGTTTGGGAGCTTTGTTGAGAGGGTTGATTCTGTGTTTGCCACTGAAAACACAGAAGACAGAGTTGGGACATTTGAAATTTGTCCCTGGCATTGATCCTAGGGAAATTATCTGTGTGACTTTGACTAGAGAGGTCATATCACCTCTCTGGGCCTCCAGTTTTTCATCTGTCAAAAAATGGAATGGTACTAAATATAGTCATACATAATCTAATGCTCCTTATTTGATTAATGAGGGAACTGGTGATCACTGTTTCCTTTAGAGAGAATTCTATATTTTAATCTCAAGGAGTAACAGACTGACCCATGCACACACGGATAAAGGGCCTCAGTATTTTCCTCTGATATCACAAAGGATAGTCCTTCACCCTTTAGGGATATTAATAGCTTTTGACATAGATAGTGGTTGGGGAAATCTGTCAGATTAACTGATCCCTTTTGCTCTCCCTAATGTTCCTGAAAATCGTATTTCATCATGAGAGGTACTTGGCCTGAAACAGACAAAGGGGAGGAAGAGATGAGGTTGCCCAGCTTCTAGAAATAAAGTGAAATTGACTTAACAATATTTTGTGTCTGGTCAACATGGCATTTATTCTGCCTCTAAGAATATCAGCTATCACTTATGATGTATAACATCCATTCTTGGGTCTGGCAGAATTTCAGAAATCAGTAGTGATTTTATTGGATAGATGTGGGGGGTGTGGGGGAGGAGGCACTCAGGAATGGATCCAGCTCAAATCACGGATATCAGCAACATGTTACTGGAAACTATACTAGTTCTAAAATGTTTAGATTTCCTCAAGGCGTCCTCCTTATGATCTTGGTGAATTTTTGAAAAAGAAAAATAGTTTGCCTTTCTCCCTTATTTTCATCGCTACATTGTTTCTTGGAAGGAACAAAAGCTGGCTTTCAAGACTACTACTTGCTTGGCTTTTTCCTAAAGGACAGAACCAGGAACCATGGATAAAAGCTGCAGAGAAGAGTTCATCTCTATAAAAAAGGAATAATTTCTATCATTTAGACCTGTTCAAAGGTAGAAGTGTTGGAAGATGATGGGTTCTTCCTCACTAGAATTCATTAAGCATAGACTAGATGACTACTTATCAGAGACATGGGAGGGATTGCTATCAAGTTGGACTAGATCAGTGGTGTCAAACTCAAACAGAAAGCGATTCTGGCAGGGATGGATATTGACTTAGAAAACCACAAATTAACATTATTTGTTTTATTACATTTTCATTTCTTTTGTTAATCATTTCCTGATTACATCTTAATCTGGTATGGACTATACTTGAGAGTTTTGCCTATGAGTTTTATAGGTCATCTGCGATCTGAGGTCTATGAGTTTGGTACCTCTAGACTAGATGACCTCTGAAATACCTTCCAATTCTGAGATTCTGAAACTCTTGTCATCAGGTAGGAAAACAAAGGAATGGCAACCAGCAAGATAAACAGAAGATATATACAAACCTGTAGAGACTAGACCACTCAAAAAACAAATGAGTATCTAGATATAAAATAGAACTTTTCTAATAAAAAAGTAGATAAATGAATGCAAAGGAACAGGCCTACATAAACAGTTGCACCAACAGAAATCTAATTTCCACAAAAGAGGGGAAATGTGGCATAGCAGAAAAATGTTGGATTTGGCATGAGGAGGATTCGGTTCAAATATTGTCACTGGCACTTACTACTTGCACAATTATAGGAAATTCACTTAAACTCCTTGTGACCCAGAGAAGAGAAAGGAAAGGAGAGAGAATAAACATTTATATCATGCCCACTATGTGGCAGACACTGCACTAAGTGCTTTTTTATAAATATCTCATTTGACGTTCACAACAACACTGAGGGATAGATGTTATTATTATCCACATTTTATAGTTGAGGAAACTAAAGGCAAACAGAGGTTAAGTGACTTGCCAAGGGTCATACAGCTGGTAAGTGTCTGAGGCCAGATCTGAACTGAGGTTTCCTTGACTCTAAGCCCAGGGCTCTCTTCAAATGTGCCACTAAGTGCTTCAGGCAATTCCCTAAGAATTATTCTACTAAAATAATAGATGGGCTAGTGAAGGGAGTTCCTATACCAAGGAATTAATAGCTAATAATAACTATACTCCAGTTGTTGAAAATACTGATTACTTGTGTAACTGAATACAGTACATAAAGCGTACTCAGGGATGGTACGATTTTACGCTTAATTTTGGATGCTGTGGTTTAAGTGGGACATTAGCAAGGCAAGAAATATTCAGAGGAGTTAGTCAGTAGAGTGAGGGTTGGATGAGGTGACTCTCCTTGAGATCCCTTCCAACATCAAGATTCTAGAATTCCAGGATGATGAGGGCTTCATTACTAGACTGGGGAAAATGAGGTCTTAGACATGGACTCTTTTCTCGCCTTAGCAGGGAGGAGAGCCAGTGTCTTTTCTTTAAGAAAGCTCATGGGCCATGGTGGCAGTGGGGAAGGGGCAGAGGGCTACATGGGGGAGAAACACAGTTATTGAGCTGGAAAGAAGAACTGCTCCTAGAAGGAAAATCAGCTCCCTGATTGTGTGGCCTCTGGGCTACAGAGCTTCCACAAGCAAAAGGATGTTCTTGGACTCTGATACATCCAAGGGCTTTAATTTCCAGAATCATGTAAGGATCTATGTTTCTGTGGGTCAACCCCAGGCAAAACAAACAAATAAAAATCATTCCCCTCCGTACAAGAGTGTGATATAGTTAACCAGGGAAACAAAAGCTCCCCTGTTTGACTCTTCAGCCAGAGCCACAAGGAACTGGCTGCATAACAGAGCAGCGAGGCATCCATTTGTTCCAGAGGCATGTGGGTAAGTCACAGGAGCTGATGCGTGGGCTGGTGGTCTGAATTCACCACTGGAGTCAGGAAGAGATGAGTTCTAATCCTAGTTGAGCTGTTGACTGTTCCTAGAGGTTGGCCAAGTGGTTTGTATGTCTCAGATTTAGATTTCATCTCTATTAAAAGAGATTGCGAGTGAATGAGATGTACATATTATGTAACTCATTGCATAATTCTCCAGAGGAGTCCAAGGGCAAATCATTCATTCATTCACTCATTCATTCATTTAACAAATGCTATGTACAAGGCCTTGTCCTCAGCTCCAGGGATAAAAAGATAGTGGGAACAGACTCTGCTATCAAGGGAGTTATAATCAAATGGAAGGAAAAAAAGCAAAAAGAGTAAACATAGCCATAAAACTAAAACAAGAATCACCACACTAGCGCACAAGGCAGAGGGAAAATACAAAGGAGAAATCCAGGCAGAGTGCTATGAGAAATTTAAACAGAAATAAATATTTTCGCTAGAGTGAGTCAAGGAAACCTTCAAGAGCAGGTAGCCTGAATGGACATCAATAAATGGAAAAGGCAGCAAAGAGGGAATCGGCTTCAGGCATGGGGTAAGGTATAAATAACGGCAAGGAAACTGAAGAGATGAAGAAAAGATTAGGTAATGAAAATGAGTTCAGTTTGGTTGGAACGTAGAATAGGATGAGAAGAAGCTAGAAAGACAGATTGACATCAGATTGTGCTGGGCTTTCAAAGCCAGGATGATGGGCACACACCTACCCACACCATATATATACATACATACATATATATACACATACATACATATACGTACATATATATTATGTGTAGTATATAGATGTATATAAGTAGTGTGTGAATATGTGTATACATACATGTATTCATATATGCACACATGTCCACATGTTACGATGTACTATGTATATATGTGTGTGGTATGTGTGTATGTATTTGTGTATTTGTAAATATATGTGTGTATATCCTTAGTGCATATACATACATATATACATATATATATACACACACATATATGTATAGTGTCTGGCACCTAGAAGGTGGGCTTGATCTGGTAGGCAATGAGAGGTTATGGAAGTTTTTAGGTTCAAACAATTCAGAGAAGTGCACTAAGAACATGAATTGGGCAGTAGTGTAAGTGATAGGCAGGATGGTAAATAGTTTAATAGACTTCAGGGAAGATCAGTTATGAGGTTATTAGCAATACTGTGAGCAAGAAGAGTTCTAGGCTTGAATAAGAGTAGTTGTGAAGAGACAAAAGGAAAAAAGTGAGAGCCCAAAGTTGCAGGGGCACAAACAAGTATCTTAAGATTTAGAAGAGGAAGGGACTTATTGTAATAAAGATTATACAGCTCAATCTGCTCATTAAGGAGAATGAGGCACAGAGAAGTGAGTTAAGATTAAATTACTTGTCCAAATTTACACAATTTAAGTCACAGGGAAAAAACAGGCTATGAAGATTCGAGATTAAACCAGGCATCTTAACTCTAATGATTACCCAAATGAGACAAATGACAAAAGCTGACAAAGAATTACCTTAGAAGTAAGGGAAAGAGAAGAGTAAAAGATGATCTCAAGGCTATGAGTCTAGGTGACTGGAAAGATGGTAGTGAAATTCATACATACAGAGAAGCTAGAGGGAATGGCTAGCTCTGAAAGAAAGATGAGGAAATGGGTGTTGCACGTGCATCATATTTTACCTTGAAATCTCTAGGTTCTGAGGAATCAAAAATGCGTTTGTCACTTAGAACATTACAAAAGAATATTAATTTTTAAGCAATTAGAAATGAACTCCATTCCCTTCATTTGAGAGGTAGAGGACTATGCATATGAAATGTTGTATACAATGTTAGACACAGTCAATATATTGATTGGTTTTGCAGAATATTTCTTTTTTTTCTTTTTAAAAATCTTTGTTACAACATAAAGCTATCTGATTAGAAAAGCATATATTTAGAAATGCATATAAAGTAAAAACAAAATAAAGCATCAACAAATTGTATTTTAGAATAAAATTAAAGGCAATGGTAGGGCGATATGATCCTAAACTCTCCTAACTCTAGTTCCTATTAGTACTTCTTTTCAATCAATCAAAAAATTATTATTAAGCATATACTACATATAATTATGTAAAGTGCTGGGAATACAGAGCAAATAAAATAAAAAGTCCATGAAGGAGTTTATATTCTAGTGGGGAAGATGATGTGAATATAAGTAAATGTAAGGTCCCTAAAGAAGGCAAGTTATTAGCCTAGAGAAAGAAGCAAGAAGATCCTCACTGTTCTATTTGAATTTGGAGGTGATGGCTCTCTACTGGGTGGTAATTTGTCCTAAAGTTATATCTGCCTACATATTTCTGAGGAGAATAAGGGAAATTTTTCCCATTCCCTTTCTAATGCAACTAGTGGTGTAATAGAAAGAACAGTGGACCTGGAATCAAGAAGGCCTGAGTTCAAATCCAGCCTCAGATACTTACTATGTGACCCTGGACAAGTCACTTAAACTCACTTTGTCTGTTATTCCAACTATAAAGTGGAGATGAAAATAGCACCTACCTAGTCCACAGGGTTGCCATGAGGATCAAATGGGACAATACTTGTTAAAAGCACTTAGCACAGTACCTGGCATACAGTAGGTGCTTTATAAGTGCTTATTCTCTTCTCATCCCTCTCTTCCTTTTGTCTCTTCAAAGATTTCAGTTGTGGTCTCTGTGTATGAAGACTCACTCATCCACCTTCCCCAAAGAGAGGATGTTTCATCTCTCCCTCTGACAGTGTCTTCCTCTGCCTTGCTGAGAGCCCCTCTTTCAAAGGAAAAGGTCTGGATTTCTTCCTCTACATCCTGCCTCCCTCACAAAAATCAAGATCTTAACTCCTTGAGGCTTCCAAAGGGTGACCATGGGAGTTTCTCCCTCCAGTGTCACACCTTGGTGAACAATTTCTCACACAGATAACTGAAGGAATAAGTATTTTCATTAGGGGGAAAAAATGAAGGAAAATGTCAGATGGAATCATGGGATGAGATGGGAGGCTTGGGGAGGAAAGAAAAGCATTTCATTTTTTTTCCTCTCTTCTCAAAATGTCTTTATATAGAACTTGTGTGAGCGCCAGTTTATTCGATATGGAAAAAATGTGAGAGCAGTTTTATATATACACACACATACACATACAAAAGGTATTTGTGTTGGGGTTTAGAACTCAAATTACCAAGAGATAAAAAAGCTGGAATGCTCGATCTCTTTGGAATGCCGGGTTTCATTTATTCGGAGATTCAAAGCACAATCCAGATGACGAGCCAAGAGGAACTCAGAGATTTTGAATGTGCTATCCATGACCAAACACAGATAAAGATGAGGGAAAGAAATCCCTTGGGGTTGAAGGGCCACATAAGCACATCTCTGTATAGTGGTGGTTTGGGGAGGAAGTGGGATAGCTTTCAGTTTCAGATCATTGAACATAAACCATTAGAGACAGAAGGGATCATGGAACCAAGGGAGTGACCTGAGAACACAGAATAGTATTATAAAAAGCACCAAATGGTAGAAATAGAAGTGGCCTTAGAACATGCACTGTAGAGCAGGAAGGGATAATAGGTACCTAGAACTCATCTAGTTCAACTCCTTCATTACACAGATGAGAAAGACAAGGTCCAGCAAGAAGAAGTGGCTTGTTCATGGTTATACAGGACTAGAATTCAGGTTGCTAAGACCTCCAGTGCCATGGTAAGACCCCACCTCCGATAGAAGTGCTTCACCGCTTCATCCTGACATTCCTGAGTTCTTACCCTTACTGTCCTGGCTGCCCTACGACCTCTCCTGGAACTGAAGACAAAAAAACAAAAACAAAAACAAAAAGCAAACACCTCCCCTTCCATGGGATCCAGTCGATCACACAGTGATTTCACTTTCTACCTCCTCTGTATGGGGTCCTGCTGGGCATGGGCTAGAAGTTCATGAAAGACTGGGTCATTTTTCAGTTTTCCCAACTGTCTCTCTCACTTGCTGACTTGAACAGGAGTCCTATCCACTGGATATTCCTCCACAGAACCCCTGTGAAACATAGCTTATTAAAACTGCAATGATGTTTCACATATTTTGGCATCACTTTGAGAAGAACTGGGATGACCCTTTCAACAAAGTGCTTTCTACTCTCCTGGCACAAAGGGACTTCAGGGCTGGCCTCATACTGCTCCAGGAAGGCCAAGGAACCAAGACTGGGGACTTAATGTAACTAGTATATTGAAATAAAATGAGAACATAAAAATTATACACCCCAAAACAAACTTTAGGTTTCTGCCAAACAAGTCTCCACACTGTCCTCAAACACACTGCACTCACTCTCTCCTCTTTGTACTTGATCATGATGCTTCTTCTGCCAGGAAGGGCCTCTTCTATCTTAGCTGCCTGTCTCAAGCCTTCTCATCCTTAGTAAGATATGATTTAAGCTGGAAGATATCACCTAATGCAACCATTTCATTTTACAGATGAAGAAATTGAGGCCAGGGGAACAGAAAGGACTCAAGACCATGGAAGGACTCAAGGACAAAGCCAGTAGGGAACTTTTCTACCAGACAGAAAGCCTATCTACCCCCTCACCTCTTGTCCAATTCAAGGTTCACCTTCTTTCTGAGTTATCCATGACTGTTCAAATATAAGATGTAAAATAACCTTCTCTCACACACAGCACACTGTTCCCCCTTCCCCCCTCCTAGAATCCCCAAACTCAAAACTGGAAAGGGCTGTAGAGAACTCAACTTGTCCAACTCAGATATGAATAGAAATACTTCCAGCATCCTTATGGAAAGATCACCCAGATGCCACTTGGAGATCTCCAGGAAAGGGGAACTCACACTCTGAGGCAATCCATCTCATTTCTGACCACTTTTCATTGTGAGGCTATTTCTCCTTCCCTCAAGCCACAAACTGTCTCCCAATAACTTCTAATTTTGCCTTCTAAAGTCAAACAGAAGAGAGAGGAGGCATGGTATAGACAAAAGAACACTGAGTGGGCAGCAGAAGTCTGAGATCCAAATCCTGGTTCTGCACTTACTCTTTATATAACCTTGGGTAACTCACCTCGGGGTGGGGGTTAGGGAGTGGGGCTCCGATTATTTGTAAAATACCTTTCAGCTCAAAAATCTCATAATTCTAAGTCTAATCTCTTTTCCATCATCACTCAAAAACTTGAAGATAATTACTTTGTCCCTCAAAATCTTCTTTCCTTAAGGTTAAATACTCTCAGTTCTTCTAGACAACTATTGAATGGCCGGGTTTCCAAGACCATGAATTTCCATGGTCTTTAATGTCATTATGATGGAAATGGAATTTATTATATAGTCTCATATCATTAGTTGTTTTATACAGTTGATATAATTTGTTTCATTTTACATATCCATGGCATGTATTCATAATGTATATATACACAAATACAGACATATATGTATCTATCTGTGTATATGTATATATATGAGTGTATACGCATATGTATATGTTTACATGTATATATGTGTGCATATATGAATATATATGTGTGTTGCACATGTATTTGTGTGCGAGTGTATATGCATATATGTGTGTATATGTATAGATGTGTGTATATGTATAGATGTATGTATATATGAGTATCTATGTGTATATGTATGTTTTTATATCTGTGTATGTATATTTATGAGTATGCGTGTGTATATATGTATGTATATGTATATATGAGTGTGTATGCATGTATGTGTGTGTATATCTGTATGTATATATATGAATGTGTATGTGTATATATTTGTATATGTATATATGAGCATGTGTGCATATATGTGTGCGTACATCTATATGTATGTATGAGTGTGTATGTATATATGTGTGTGTATATGTATCTATACAAAATATGTGTATATGTGTAGATACATATGAGTATGTATGTGTATATGTGTATGTGTATATTTATTTATAAAAACTAAACATGTAAACATGTATTCCAACTAATGTGTAAGCTCCTTGGAGACAGGGGCAACACCAGACACTGCATTGTATCTTCCAGACCTAGTATAGAACCTCAAACATAAGAGATATTTAATAAATATTTGTTAGCTGGTGATTAAACTATGCTGATGATTTACCCTTTAACTGATTCCCCAGAACCCTCTTTACTAGAAAAGTGAAATTTGGAATAAGACAAGTTCATCTCATATCACATTCAAGTATGTTTAATTATTGACGTATCTATAATCTGGAAACCATTAAGAGACTGATTTCAGGAAGATTTTTGTAAAAATCAAGATGAGGCTAAAAAAAAGGCTTGGGCTGCCTCATAAGGCAATGAGTTTTCTGTCCCTGGAGGTCTTCTAGTAAAGGCCAAATAGCTGTTCATTGGGGGATCAGTAAAGGGAATTAATGCTTTTGTTAAGGCTTGTACTAGATGATCTCTGGGGTGGGTTCAAAGTATAGGAATCTGAGTCTATGAAGGAACCTCATTTGAAGTGTTCTTAATTATAAAGTGATCCCTTTGCATGGCTTACAGGAATAGTATTAGAGTGAAGTTTTAACATGTCCTTTCCTGTGTACAGTTGAAGAAATAAAGTGGAAAATCTCCATGGGAATAAGTATTATCTGAAAGAGGATGTTAAATGGATAGAAGAGATTTCCCTGAGGTGTTGAAACAGACTATCCAAAAAGAACCATTGGGAATCCCAGAATATTAGTATTAGAAGGGAACTTAGAGACCACTGAGTCTACCTCCCATTTTACAGATGAGAAAATTAAGATCCAGAGAGCAGAAGTGGCCTGCTCAAATTTAGACAATAAGTTAACATTTTTGCAACTTCATGGGTACCTCTCTCTTCTGACAATCCCTTTTTAGTTTGTTCTCCCTTTACCACTTTCTTCTCTAGTATTGCAGGTTCAATAGACTGGTTTGGGTTTATAAGCAATAAGCTCATTGGACCATTTTAAGTGTGATTTGGGCAAGTTAACCTTTCTAGGTCTTAACTTCTCCCTCTATAAAATGGAGATAATGATTTTTTAGCATAATTACAGTCCTGTTGGTTCATCTTAGGCTCTCTATAACTATCCCCACTTTCCCCATTTCCCCCACCCTTCTGTCCCACTTTGCCAGCCTTCTGGGAGGCATAGACTTACATATCTACGTATCTCCTGTTGAGGTTAGAGATGACAATGGGGATATCAGACTGGAATGGTGGATCCCGGAGAACTTTGTACTTGAGGGGTTTACAGTCCAGACACAGGGGACTCTCAGGGATAGAGGTCAGCATAGCTGCATCAATTTCTAGGTGTTCATCCAGGGTATAGATCTGGATGCCATACACCTCTTCACCAACATCCCGGATCTTGATGGTCAGTGGGATATCACAGAAGATATTCTGTGGTCCCAGTGAGATGTTCTTTCCACTCAGAGTCAACAGTTTGATATCATTTACAGCCCCACTAGAGTCCCAGTCTGTGGAGACAAGTGTCACCCATATAGTGAGTGACTCAGGAATCAGTGGGTATTGGAATTCCAGTTCTAGGTAGCATCCCTGGGGCTCTGGGCAGGCTGGGGGAACTGTGTGATGATTAACAGCAGAATTGGGGCTCCATGTTCGGACACTTGACTTGCAGGGCTGTTCTACATCTGGGTGACCTATGGAAAAGAGAGGAGAGAACAAAACTGTTGGCACCATTCTGACTGATGCATAAATAAGTTCTTAAAGCCTCTGATAGTGCTTATAAGAGAGGGGACCTTCTCCAGTCTGGGGTGGGGAGAGGAGGAAAGAATGGGAAGGAAATTAAAAAGAGAAAAGCTTTGTTACAAATTGGAAAATCTGCCTTCTGCTACCCCCCTAGAAAAAAAAAAGATTATGGATGAATCACCATACATTCAAAGTATATGACTCATGTTAAAGTGAATGACCAAATCTTCCATTCCTCTCCTCCCGTGGCTTCAAACCTTCCCAAAACCCCAGTACAAAAACTTTCTATGGAACGGTATACTCTCCTCTCCCTATCAAAGAAAAAGGAAAAAGAGGAAAGTTAATGAATCTTTGTGATATCCACCCTCCTCCTCTTTCAAGACAACAGCCTTTGACACTACAGTGGTGGATAAAAAGCCAAGGAAAACCTAGAAAGGATAAATTCTCAAGAAAGGACCAAGTGAGCATTGAAGATATTTTCTACTTAGACTGGAGATGCTGGGAAGACAGAGTAGCCAGTATTACAAACAATGAAGTAGAAAGAAATGTATGAAGTCATCTTGTCCATCCTCACCTTCCCCACATGGGGTCATTCTCTAAAACTATCTTTTTGTTTTTCTCTGTATGGTCAACCTCAATAAACCATCTTGACACTTTGGGACCAATGTTATATAATTGTATACTTATGCTGCTTGATATATGTATGATCTCATCTGCATCAAACTATAAGTTTTTAGAGGGTGCATTTTCAATTTATTATATATGCCTTTATAAAGGTTTAAAAACTCTAAGAATTAATGAGTGAATGAACTTACCTGTAATAATATTAGTTGGCATTTACACAGCACTTTAAATTTAGCAAAGCATTTTACAAATATTATCTCATGTAATCCTCACAGTAACCTTGGGAATTAGTTACTATTGTTATCCCCACACAAACATACACTTTGTTTTTTATAAATGAGGAAACTGAGGCAGGCAGCAGTTAAATGATTGACCCAAGGTCACAAGTTAGTAGGTATCTGAAGCTGGATTTGAACTCAGGTCTCCCTGACTCCAGGTCCAGCACTCTATCCACTATGCCAGCTAGCTATCTGTGTCATATAGAATGATGGAATTTTGATCTGAAAGAGACTTTAGAAAAGCAGTGGAATCATGGAAAAAGTATAGGTCTGAGGTTAGAGGTCCCCAGTTTAAATACTGACTCTGTTACCTAATATCTGTGACCTTGGGCAAGTTATTTAACCTCGCTAAGTCTCAATTTCCTTAGCTGTAATGACACATTAGCTTAAATTCTCCTTCCAGTCCTAGATAAAGATTCTAACCCAAGTCTCTTATTGAATAGGGGAGGAAGGTGAGGCTTAATGAGATTAAGCCACTTGTCCCAGAATGGATACAGATAAGATTATAGAAAACTGAAAACAAATAAATTAATAATTTTAAAAAAGCTATTGTAATAAAAAATAAATATCAGAGTTTGAATTCAAATCCAAATCCACTGAAAACAAATCCAGGGTCTCTCTGCTATGCCATTCTCTGGATGACCTCCATAGAGACCTCTATAAACCTCCAGTTCGATGACTGCATGAAACATTTGTAGTTTCTGCCCTGAGAATTCTTGAGCTCTCATCTGTGAAGAGGGTCAGTTTCTGAAGAGCATGCTGTTACAATACTACAAAGGCTGGTAGTGTAGGTGGCACTATAGCTGGAGTTTTGTGTAATCACACGTTATGAAAAATAGTGCTTTTTTAAAGATGTGGGGGTCAGATAGCACAATCAATGAATTCTTTACATCATTCTCCTCCTTAATTTTTCCTAATTTCTTTAAATATGCATCATAATGGATAGGACCACAAAAAGGTTGGGTAACTTTATGACCACTAATGACATCTGCAGTGATGAGATAAGGTTAATCAGATTCTGAAGGACGTCAAGTCTAGCTTGCCTATTGCGCATAGGCTGGAATCCCACCCCCTCCATGTGAGTATAATGCACTTTCTTCTTTTGTTTCAGGCTTAAGAAATTGGTCATCAGTAGGGAGGGTCTCAGGAGGTAAAGATGAGTAATCTGGCTGGCTCATGCTCTCTATTTACTTATTAGTCAGAGAAAATTAACAATGTCATCAAATGCTTTCAAAGGGAAGGAAGGTGAAAGTATATATTGAACTCCACAATGACCAGGGCAGAAATTTAAGTGAAAATTGAGCTTACAATAAATAACATAGAACATTAGCAATGGAAAAAACCTCAGAACACAGAATGTTAGCACTCAGAGGACACAAAGAACGTTAAAATGCAGTATGTAGAATATTGAGTTAGAAGAAAGGGACCTCAAACATAAAATGTGAGAACTGAAAAGGTTCTTAGAGGTGATCTAGTCCCATTTCTTCATTTCATAAATGAAAAAACTGGGAACCAAAGATAGTAAGGGACTGCCCAAGATGTTATAGTTAGTAGTACTACCAATATTAAAACCCATATCCTTTAAGCTATTTCCACTCTACCACTAATGAAACTGGAATTGCTGATTGATTGGGGAGTTTTATATTCAGTGGGAAAGGCTAAAACCTTAACTATTCTGACATAAATAACATGAAAATGAGTCATAAAACAAAGAATAGCATTTATTTCATGGAAAATTTTATATTTTTCAAGAATATTAAAGGGACAGAGCTGAAGTAAGTATAACAGGATGCACTATAAAAGAACAATGTCTTCCCAGGTCTGGTGGAACTAAATTTAAATATCCTGAGGGAAAACCCTTGATCTTCTGGGTTCCTTTGTAGAGTTGAGTCAACATGCAAAACCCTAGGATTTAGAATTCCATACCATGTACTGTAATGATGAGCCAGTCTTGGAAGATGAGGTTCATTTTAGAAGGGATAATGATTCACTAGAGCTTATCTTCAGGGGAATGGTCAGGATTGTGAGGTGGCTACCAGAAGAACAGATGAAAGAATAAATAATTCGTGGTCTAAACAAATGAATACTAATTGGGAGTAGGGGTGAGGGTAAAGATTAGTCATGATCATGATTTCAGGTCTCTTCTGATTCCATCTCCTCTGAAACCTATGAAATATCTCAAAAGGTATAATGTAGATGGCAGGATTAGACTTATTCTGCTGTGTTCAGTGGTCAGAATTAGAATCAATAGCTAGAAGGTGTGGAGAGGCAGAATGTAGTTGAATACAAGGGGGAAAAAATCTAGCTATTAAATCTATCTAAAATAGAAGAGACATTGTTGGAGAGTGAGCTCCCCATCCCTGGAAGTATTTAAGCAAAGTATGGATCTCTCAGGTATGCCTGTATTATGGGAGAACCTAGACCAGATGACTTCCACCTATCACCCACAACCTATGTTCTTATGAAAGTGAGATAGAAGAATGTTTGCCCAGGAATGTTTCTTGTTTTACATTTCAAATGAATTTGCTTAGAATTTCTGAATCCTTCCCTCATTTTTACATTAAGCTCCTTTGAGAGATAAATATTGTACATACAGTTCTCCTCTCCTTTTCCTGGTTTCCTTTCTCTTCTCTATCATGAGTCAAAGTTAAGTTTTCCCCTTCCTGGGGGACAGGGGAATAGTGGAGTTGGCTGGCATTTCCTTGGCTCTCTTTCTACATCATCAGTCTCGCCCCATCTCTCTTACCTTCTGCTTCTCTGGGGCTCCAGTGCCCGGATGGATCACATGGCATGGGTGAGGAGGCATTGAAGGCGTACTGAACCAGGACTCTCCCTTCCAGACAGAGATCACATGCTGATCCCACTTCTCTAGGAAGCCAAGAAAACAGGAAAAACATACCAACTTAGTAACAGTTGAATGAGCTGCTGGCCCAATTGGGCTAAAAGGGAAGGAGACTTAACACACCATGCCATTTAGCCTCCTCCCCTTAACAAGGCACATGCAGAACATTTTCAAGAAAGGACCTTAGGGGGATAATTTTCAATGAACTTCTCAGCAAAGATATTTACTAAGATGTAGAATGTATCTGTACTCCTGTAGTGTCAAAAACACCAGATTTTGAGTCAAAGGACCTGGATTCAAACAGGAGCTTTGCTACTAATTAGCTATATAATCTCAGGCAAGTCTGGTCTCCTTTTGCCTGAAAAGTTAGACTGGATGATCACTAATGCCCCAACTAGGTCTAAGTCCTAGGAAAACTACTGAAGAATGTGTCAAGTTATCTTTGTATACCTTATATCTTTCTCTCTCTACCCAACCTCACCCCATAGCAGATTGTAAGTCAGTAAGTCAGTAGGCAGTTATTAAATGACTACTATGTGTCCGACCCTGTACTAAGTGTTGGCGATACAAAGAAAGGCAAAAGGCCATTCTTGCTCCTGAGGAATTCACAATCTAACAGGAGTAACAACTTACAAATAAATATGTACCAATAAGCTATATACAGGATAAATAGGAAATAATTAACAGAAGGAAGGCACTAGAATTAAACTCAGGGGTCAAAATGGTAAAGGACCTGTGCTTCAGGGCAGAAATTGTGTTTTTTTCATTGCTGTATACCCAGTACCTGATACAGTGTCTTACACATAATTGTTGCTTAATAAATGATAATTGAATTGAATTCCATTGAATATTCATTGTAGACTATAGAGATGACTATAATTCATGAAATCAGATCTGAGTTCTAGTCCTGACTGTGGCATTAATAAGCTGTATGACCTTGGACAAGTAACTTTATCTGGACCAAATCCTCAATCATACCACTTATTAATTGAGGGGTGGAGGTGGGGCAGAGGGAGCTAGCTACCTGTCTCTGCTTCACAATGGATACAAGATTGAAAGGTTGAGATAAGAGCTATAGAAGCAAGTGTAAAAGGTTCTTCTGAAGGATTGATCATTACAGAATATGGGCAAAAAAGACTTCCTTTAACACCCCAAGCAATGCGTGCTTCCATCAATGTGAGAGACCACAATTCCTCTCTCCCTTCTCATCCTTTGAGAGGGTCATTCTTGTCTTTCAGTGTCTTCTAAAACCAAGCCATTCATTTCATAAATGTCTCAAAAATTTGAGATCCATACAATTCTCTGAAAATCTGTTGCAGAGAACACAATTTTAATATCTCTTTGAGGTTAATATTTAAAGTAGCTCAAAGAAGGAAATAATGCATAAAAATGGAAAAGATGATAAAAGATTCCCCTTATAAGGTGACTGGGTAGACACCATCACGTGCCAACGCATCTACCTACTTCTTTGCTGTAAGGTCTTAATGAGAATGGTTTATGAATGAATTCATAAAGGATATCCTTGGTGAAAACATGAAAAGCAAATATGTAGACTTCTGTATACAACTTTCTCTAGCAAACAACATCTACGTAGCAGTTACGTAGTAACTGAGAGGTTGTAGAGAGTATTAGACCTCATTGTGTCTTTTATTGACTTAAAAAACAACAAAAAATCATTCTGCATGTCTTGGTAGGGTCCAGTTTTTCTTCCCAATTTGATTATTTTTTTCCTCCATCAAGCTGTTTATTTTAAAATTATTTTTAATTTATTATTTATTTTTAGCATTTTTCTTTTTAAATTTGGAATTACAAATTCAAACTTTCCCACCAATCTACCCACTGAGAAAACAAGCAAAAAGATAAAAATTATGCATGTGAAATCATCAAAACATATTTCCATATTAACCATATTTCAAAAAGAAAAAGAAAGTGAGCAAAGTATACTTCAATTTGCACTCAGAGTCCATCAATTCTCTTTCTTGAGATGGATAGCATTTTTTCATCATGAGCTCTCTGGAATTATCTTAGATCATTCTATTGATCAGAGCAGTCAAATCTTCCACAGTTAATCATCATTACAATGTACATGGTCGCCTTTTAACTACCCTAACTGATAAAATTATTGTTACATATTTCATCTTCCCATATGAGAACGTAAACAGTTTGACTTTCTTGAGACCCTTTCTATTTAGCTCTTTTTAAGCTTCTCTTAAGTCTTGTTTTTTAATGTCAAATTTTCTATTCAGCTCTAGTCTTTTCATCAGGAACGCTTTAAAGTCCTCTGTTTCATTAAATATCCTTTTTTTTTCTTTTCTCCTGAAGGTTTATGCTTAGTTTTGCTGGGCAGGTGATTCTTAATTATGAGTCTAGTTCCTTTGCCTTCCAGAATATTACACTCCGAGCTTTATGTTTTTTTTTAATGTTGAAGTTGCTAAATCTTGTGTGAACCCAATTGTGGTTCCATAGTATCTGAAATATTTGTTTTTGGCTGCTTGAAGTATTTTTTCTTTTACCTGGGAGTTCTGGAATTTGGCTATAACATTCCTGGGAGTTTTCATTTAGGGATCTCTATGTATCCTCTGTGATCTCTATGATTAGAGAATTCTTTCAATATTTATTTTACCATCTGCATTTAAGATATTGGTGCAATTTTTCTTGAAAATTTCTTGAAATAAAATGTCTAGGCTCTTTCTTTGATCATGGCTTTCAGGTAGTCCAATGATTTTTAAACTGTCTCTACTCAAACACACAATTAATATTCTGCAATAATTGCAACATTGTATGATGATCAACTATGATTGTAGCTCTTCTCAGCAATGCAATGATCCAAGACAATGTAGAAAGACTAAGGATGAAAAATGCTATCAACATCTAAAGGAAGAACTGATGGAGTCTGAATGCAGATAGAAACTATTTTCACTAGATTTTTTTGTGTTTTTTCCCTTTTTGTTCTGTTTCTTTCAGAACATGACTAATGTGGAGATATGCTTTACATGATTGCACATATATAATCTATATCAATTTGCTTACTGTCTTTGGAAGGGGAGGAGGGGAAGGAGGGAGAAAATTTGGAACTCAAAATTTTATAAAAATGTATGCTAAAAATTTACTTTATATGTAATTAGAAAAAATAAGATACTATTAAAAATATCTCTCCTCAATATTTTTTTGTCTGTTGTTTTTTCAATGAGATATTTCACATATTCTTTTTCTTCATTCTTCAGATTTTGTTTTATTGTTTCTTGATGTCTCATAGAATAATTAGTTTCCACTTGCCAAATTCTAATTTTTAAGAAATAATTTTCTTCAGTAAAGTTTTTGTTCTGGAGGTCTGCAAGTTTCCAAGGTGGTATGATCCTGGGAGGGGTGGGGTCACTGCTCTCTTAGTCTCCATTCTCGTCTTTACCCAAGAAGGGACCTTGGCCCCATGTAGTAACAACCACTAGCACTCGTTTCCACTCTGTAACTTCAACCCAGAACATACACACATACAACAGAGTTGCCCAATCAATTCCAGCTGTAGGTACTGAAAGCAAATAATCCCCTGTAATCTCTTTTCTGACTAGTTGTCTGAACCTCTTACTATCTTGGACTGAGAGCTCCCAAAATTGCTACTGCCACTATAGTTGCAACTCTGTCACTGTATACATGGGCTCTGGATATGCTCCCACTCCAGTGTCACAATCTTCTCTTGCTGACCACCTAAGCATTCTTATGCCAGAAAAATGTTTTGCCCCAACCTTTTAGTAGCTCTGAAGCTGCAAAAATTGATTTGAGGTATTATTTTAAAGTTGTTTGGAGGTACATGTTGAGAGACATCATCTGGGTTACCTCTAATTAGCCACCTTGGCTCCACCCCTTCAATTTGATCTTAAGTGTCATCACTTCTCTAGATAAGAACCAAGTACTTCATGGGGGAAAATATCCCATTATGGTGGTTCTATCTTAGCCAATGAAGATATTCCAATATGTAAAATCCAGAAGATCTGTTCCTTCTCATTCTAAATGTTGTCCTTTAACCAGTTGCCTCTACAAGTGTTTTAGGAATGACTAGCTTAGTTAATTGTCATCCCAAGTTCTCTATAGGCTTATTTTCTCTTCAATTATTCTCCCTCTCCCCACCTTGTAATGGCATACTGCTTTTGATCTTCTGCCATCTTCCTGTTATGTCTTGCAAATAAGTCTGAATTCTAAGTGGATTTAACTTGTCCTTGACTGCCAGGCTTCTATTCATGATAAATAGATAAAGTGTTTGCTGGCTGAGGTAGTTTCTGGGGGCGGGAGGGTTTCCTCTGTCTTCCTTCTGTTTTGCATCAGTTACATTTCTTAAAGAAATGGTGATTGTCAGTGCATCCTTCCATCCCACCCTCATGTCCATTTCTAATTTCCTTAAGTTGACAACATACTTAAACATGCCAGGTTGTTATTGAAGTAATTACTGCAGTTTCTTCTCATCTTTATCCTTTCTTCTAATTTAGTATTGATTTTGACCTTTGCTCTAATTAGCTTATGATCTGATTGCACATCAACAGCTGATTCTGAAATGACTCATATCAGTAACTAATTTTTTCCTGTCTCTTAAAATGTAGTCAGTTTCACTTTTTTTTTTTTTTTGCGGGGGGGGGGATAGGGGTGGTATCATTGGGTGCTCAACACAACCACCATATTTCAAGCCTCCTTTCGAAGAAAGTAATCCTTCTGTACTTCATGAAGCTTCTGAGTAGTAGATCATTCTGGTTCCTTCCATTTTTTAATGCTAAACTTCATTTTCCAACATAATTTTGTCCTTCTACCCCTATTCCCAGCTTCATACTGAAGTCACTGAGGATAGAGGTACAGGTATACTTTGTTTTATTGCTCTTTGCTTTGTTATATTTTGCAGGTATGAGAGAACCTTGTATCAAGCAAGTCTATTGGTGCCATTTTTCCAACAGTATCTGGTCACATCTTATTTCCCTGTCACACTTTGGTAATTCTTGCAACATTTCAAACCTTTTCATTATTATTATATCTGTGATATAATGATCTGTGATAAGTGATCTTTGACGCTACTATTGTAGTTGTTTTAGGGAGTCACAAACCACACCAATATAAGACAGAGAACTTAATAAATGTTGTGTGTGTTCTGATTGCTCTAGTGACTGGCCATTCCACCATCTCTCTCCCTTTCCCTGTGTCTCCCTATTCCTTGAGATACAACAATATTGTAATTAGGCCAATTAATAACCAAACAATAGCATCTAAGTGTTTAAGTGAAAGGAAGTGTCAATCCATATGGTATACTTCATTGTTGTCTTAGTTTAAGAAATTACCACAGCCACCCCACCCTTCAGCAACCACTACCCTGATCAGACAACAGTCATCAACACTGAGGCAAGACCCTTTACCAGCAAAAAGATTCTGACTTGTTGAAGGCTCAGATGATAGTTAGCATTTCTTTCAGCAATAAAGTATTTTTAATTATGGGATGTACCATGTTTTTAGACATAATACTGAATACTTAATAGATCACAGTATAGTATAAACATAACTTTTAAATGTACTGGAAAACCAAAAAGAAACATGTGATACTTTACTGCAGTTGTCTAGAACTAAACTCACAATATCTCTGAAGAATGCCTCTATATGCTGACTTGGATGATTTTATCAAGTTCTTTGTAACATTTTTCTACATTTCTATCATCTGCAGCAATTCCTGTTTTCTAGTAGGGCTGTTTCTTAGAAACACTGGAAAGGGGAAATGGGAAAACATTCCCTAAAATGATGTTCATTCTTGCTTTTAAGTGAAGGTTAAAATAAAATTTCTCCAACTTATTTCTTTGCCTCTCAGAGGAGAACCTGGGAGGGGCCCTTCCATTTAGCAGCTACTTTTAAAATTAGTAAATATTGGACTCAGTGTTCTCTGAAGTCCATGCTAGGTCTTTGTTTCTGTGCTCTTATGATTCCCTTATGTCTTTGGTTCAACTGTCAATAGAGACAGTCTACGTTTCTTCTAGTATTGGGTCAACTCATTGGTCATTGCATGAGGGTTCCATATTACAAATACTAATGGTTAAATAAATATTTGTGGTAAGCCTAAGAACTGTGAGAATGTTATCACCCTCTCTGCCCTTATTCTGTCTCTGTACCACAGGTATCATGAAAGTGCAAGGTGGCTGAAACAGGACAAGGGTGATTTGTCAGGTTTCTCTTTCATGGGTAGCCATAGCCAAAACAGACACAGTGGGTAGAGTGTGGGAATAGGATTCAAGACCTCAATTCAAATCTTCCCTCAGACATTTTCTAGTTCTATAACCACAGGCAGGTCACTTAACTTCTTAAACATCAGTATCCTCATCTATAAGAACGAGGACACTATGATACGAGGATCAAAAGAAAGAACGTATGTAAAGTACTTTATGCTAGCTGCTTATTTGTTGTTGTATTTAGTTAGTTAGTTAGCTAGTTAGTTAGTTAGTTAGTTAGTTAGTTAGTTGTCTAATGGCCAACTTTCTGGTGATGAGCCTTTTCCATATTTTTCAAAGTTGGTCCTTGGGAAGCAGACAAAGTCTATCACAGGACCCAAACTCAAAGCCTTTTCTGACTTGGGAAAAATCTGTCAGAGTTTTGATCTCAATCAATATAAAATCCAAGAACTCAGAGTAACCTCCATGTCAAAATCACACATTTGGGCAAGAAGACCAACTTATAGCTATATATTCTGCTTTGTAAGTTGTAGGGAGAGCTCTCTGTCTGATTCCCTTCTACAATTTTTTTCCCATCTTCCCCAGAAAATTTCCAGGAAAGGGGGAAGGGAGGTCAAGACAGAGAGAGGGATAATAGAGGTAGAAAAATCAGTGGATCCAGCATTCTTTTAGTTCACATACCATGGGTCTAGGTGGTCAAGCCTGCCGCCAGCAATCCACATCATTTTGAGTTCCTCCAGTCAAAAACTGTTTCTTTACCATATAATCTAATTTGACTTAGCAGCCAACTTTTCCAAGGAAAGTTCAAAGCCCTCAGGGGATCCAACCCTGAAAAGTCAGAGTCCAAGCCCATTGAGAGTGGAATCTTTGGGTGGCTAACCCCCCTCCCCATACCCCCAATCTTCTATGTCTGGATTCAATCTCATTTTGGAAATCTCTGGGATCCAACTTATCCTCCAAGGAGATAATTACCTCAGGAGAGAGCCAAAGAGGGAACTCCTTTTCTTTTCTTGATAGAAAATCAACTAACAGGAACAATCCAAGTGAGGTTGGAAATGTCAGAGGAAATAACATGCTAGTTCATAAGCCAGAAATAGCCCAGTATTTTTTTCCTAAACCATTATCCTTAAGTCAGGGACAAGGGTGGAGTATGGGCAAGGACATGAAAGGGCCCTGCTCACTGATATTGTTCCCTAAATCTCTCCTTGAGGAGGAGAGCTCTCGCTGTCAGCCAGCATGCCCCACAAAGACATGGCTGGAAAAGCAAATTTCTACAATTTATTTTCTTGCTTTCTGTTTTAGCTAAATATGAGCTCCACAATTTTACTACATACTGCAGCAGTCTCAGGTCATCCATGTTAAGAAGACTCAAGTCTAAATCCTGAGTCAATGGGGTGATGCTGTCCTACCTTTCACCCATGGGGATCTATAAAAAAAGAATTCAAGACCCTAGAGAAGTTAATCAGTTAATAAAGATTTGTTACCACCTTAGCATTCAAGCATTTGTTTTCTGAGAGTAGCATTACTATTGGTTTAAGCTTTTAAGGCTGCACTGTATTTACTCAAACAAATAAAAGTTGACTATTAGTAATTGTCTGCCTGTTCTTTAAAAATTGACTGTGCCATTTGGATATGCCTCGTAAAATGTTTTCAATTAACGTTATTAATGCTTTATAAAGTCTATTCTGTGCCAGGTGTTGGCGATATAAAGAAAAGCAAAAGACAATGCCTGTCCTCAAAGAACTCACAGTTTGGGGGGAGACAACATGTGAAGAACTATATACAAACTATATACGGGATAAATTGGAAATAATCAATAGAAAGAAAACATTAGCATTAAGGGGAGTCAGGAGAGGCTTCCTATAGAATATAAAGTTTTAGATAAAGCCTGAAGGAAGACAGGAGTCAAAGCTGAGGAAGATGAGAATTCCAGGCATGGGGGACAGCCAGCAGAAGTGGCTGGAGTTGGGAAAATGCCATGTCTTGTTTGAAGAACAGCAAGGAGGCTGGTGTTACCAGAACACTGAGAATTGGGGGAGGGGGGAAAGGGAGGGAAGGGAGCAGGACATAAGGACACTGGAAAAGTGGGTGGAGAGAGGGTTACATAATGAAGGACTCTGAATGCTAAAACAGGTGATTTTATATTTTGATCCTGGAAGTGATAGGGAGCTATTGGATTTTATTGCATAAGAACGTGACATGGTCAGACCTGGGCTTTTTAGTAAGGTCACTTTGACAGCTGAATTAGGAAACTCATCTTTGTGCTCTGAATTAAAGCAATACTTAATAATTTCAGACCCCAATGAATCAGACTTTGTGACAAGTGCACTTTACCTTACTTCTGTCTAGCATTCCAGTAACTAGAACTCTCTATTAATAATTTCCCCATTTGTATGGTCTGATACACATTACTGTACCTAAAGATCTGAGGATTTCGGACACATGCTGAAATGCCTTTGGAACCACCAAATAAAGACTTTTCTATGTTCAGCCCACTTTTGAAGCCTTTCCTGATCTCCGCAGCTACTAATATCACCTCCCCCCTCGATTTACCTGGTATTTACTTTGTACATACTTTTAAAATAATAGTCAACATTTAAATAAAGCTTTAAGGTTGGCAAAGGGCTTTACGCACATCATTTCCTTTCATGTGTACATATTGTTTGCCCCAACAAAATGTAAGTTCTTTGAGGACAGGGCCTGTTTCAATTTTTTAAGAATTTTTTGTCTTTATAGCACTTGAACCTAGCACAGTGCCTGACAGACAATATTGTGGAATCATTTCAAGTATGTCTAACTCTCCATGGCCCCTTTTGGGGGTTTCCTTGGTAAAGATACTGGAGAGGTTTGCCATTTCCTTCTTCAGTTCATTTTACAGATGAGGAACCAAGGCAAAAAGAATTAAGTGACTTGCCCAGAGTCACATAGCTAATGTCTGAGGTCATATTTAAACTCTGATCCTCTTACCCTAGGGCAGTAGTCTATCTACTGCTCTACCTAGCTGTCCAATAGGTATTGGAATGTAAGCTATAGGGGACTAAGAATGTTCTTAGAAATATGAGCTCAACACCTCCAGGCTGACTGACAGCTGAGTAGGAGATTGAAAGACCTTCCACTGCCCAGGGATGCTGAGCACTACTGTGCTGACCAGAAGTGTCCCAAGTTGTGGTAGTGGGATGAAAGAGTATACATCTGGTGAGTACAGTAGTGAGGGGCAGGGACCCTGTGGGAGGTGGACACTTTCAGGAGAGAAGAGTCCCTGGTCTCAGTTCTGTGGCAGAGAGGCCAATTGTAGCTTGCAGTCACCAGAGGGATAGCAGATCATTTGCAGGACATTGTCGCTGGGAGCCCCAGCTGTGACTTAGGAGTGGAGGGGAGAGTCTAACATTGGGCTCCAAGACAGACCTCATCAAACAACAGTTAGAAGGACCTGAGGCTTGGTAAATCATTCTGCATACATCTGGAGTACAACTTGATTACACTAATAGCTGCTAAAAACAAAATAAAACTAAAAATATATAAATAAAAGCAAGTGAGTAAAGGAGAAAGAACCCAACTACAGATAGTTACTGAGGATAGAGAAGACCTGGGTTCATATTCAGAGGAAACTACTGGAGCTAAAAAAAAGCCACTTCTTTTTCAAGGAGAAACTTCAAATGATCCCAAGCAAAAAGAGTCCTTGGAGGAACTTTAAAAGGACTTTAAAAATAAAATAAAGAGATCAAAGGGAAAAAAAAAGAAAAAATGAGCAATCCAAGAAAATCATGAAAAAAATCAACTAATTGGAAATAAAAACTCAAAAAAAATTAAGGAAGAAAGTGATTCTTTGAAAACTAGAATTGCGCAAGGGGAAGCTAATGACATTCCAAGACACCAAGAAATCATAAAACAAAATAAAAAAAATGAAAAAATTAGAAGAGAAATGAAAATCTCCTCAGAAAAGCAACAGGTCTTGAGAACAGATCAAGGAAAAATAATGTAAAAATAGTTAAACTACCTGAAATTATGATAAAAAGAAAGAACTTTGATACAGTGTTATAAGAAATTATCAAGGGAAATTGTGCTGAAGTTCTAGAACAAGAAGTAAAAGTAAAAATAGAAAAAATCCACCAATTACCACTTGAAAAAGATGCTAGGAGGAAAATTTACAGGAATATCATAACCAAGTTTCAAAGCTCCCAGGTTAAGGAGAAAATATTGGAAGCCACAAGAAAAAAAAATCAATTTAAATATCATGGAGCTACAATAATGATTTTACAAGACCTAGCAGCTACTACATTGAAGGACTTTAGGTCTTGGAATACTATATTCTGTAGAGCAAAAGACCAAGGATCTTATGACCAAGGGTAACTTACCCAACAAAGATAAGTATAATCCTAAATGGGTGAAAAAAAAGACATTGAACAAACTCAAAGACTTTCAGGTTTTTGTAACAAAACCCCCAGAACTTAAGGGAAAATTTAGCATGTGAAATCCAGGAGAAATATAAGTTAAATATTAAAATACCAATTACAAAGAATGCAATGAGGTCAAATGTTTACTTTCTATATTTTAAAATAGTAACAGTGCTCTCATGATTGTCATCATTATTTGGATAGTTTGAACAAAAGGTGTGGATTGAGTTGAGTATGACGGGGGTGATTCTAAAAAAATAATTGTGTTGGAGAGATAAAAAGGAATAATTTTGTCATACAAATGAGGCATAAAAGAAAAAAAATGATACAGAAGAAGCTAGTAGCGGGGAGAGTGGATAGTGCCAGACCTTATTCTCATTGAGAATAGGTTAAAGAAGGAAGAAAATACACAAGTAATTGCAGTTTAGAATGTGAATGGGATGAATTTACCCATAAAATGGAAATGGATAGCAGATTAAAAATTTGAATTAAACTATATGCTGGAAACATTATAAAAAAATGAGAGATACACACAAAGATAAAATAAAGGGCAAGAGTAGAATTTAGTATGTAAAAAAAGCAAGGATAGTAATCATAATCTTACACAAAATTAAAGTTAAAATAGATTTAATCAAATGTGAAAAATAGAGAAACTACACTGTCAGCAATATTATGCAGTATTGTTTTAGACCATTTAAAATACCTAGACAGTATAAAACACCTGAACATATATTTGCCAAAATAGACACAAGAACTATATGAACATAAACATAAAATAGTTTTTATGCAAATAAACTCATATCTAAGTAATTAAAGCAATATTTATTGTTCATGGATTGGTAAATGAGAATTTTACTTCATTTATTTATTTCATTTATGTATTCAATGTCATCCTAATGAAATAACTAAAAAAAAATTACTGAGTTAAAAAAATAATGACAAAGTTCATTTGGAAGAACAAAAGATCAGGAATTTCAAAGAAACCAGGGGGAAAAAAAGATGTAAAGGGAGTAGATTCAGCAGTATAAAACCTCAAAATTATATCATAAGGTGACTGCACTGTTGAAGTGTAAAAAGGATAATTTCTATTATTTTAAATTACAATGTTCTTGGATAAATAAAACCTATGTAGCCAAGAATAGAAGGAATGCAAAAAAATGGCAGGGGAAAACTTTCCTAGACAATCTCTAAGGATGTGATTGGGTTGGAATATCGCTGTGATGTAGGAAATAATGAACTGGCTGAATTAGAAAAAACATGGAAAGACTTGGACTTATGAAGGAAGATGCTACCCACCTTCAGAGAAACAAATGATAAGAGGAAATAAGCATAGTATGTTCTTACACATATGTGTATGAGTATATATATATATATATGTACATATGTATATCTTTATGCATATTTATATATGTGTGTGTGTGTATATATATGTACACACACATGTATATATGCTGAATTGTAGTCTATTTTAGGATGGTAGGGATGGGGGAGGGGGTGGTGGGGGAAAATAAAGTAAAAATTGCACAGCAGATAACAAAAGAAAACCAACAAGGAAGTAAAGCTGGGCAGCTTTGAAAACAAGGTGTAGTATTTATTATATAAGTTTTCTTGAAATGGAAATTCATTGTTTTATACTGAATCCTCTTTTTATGGTCTGCTGTATACAAGGCAATGTTTGTTTTTCTTTTCTCATATTGTATTTAAGTTTAAAAAAAAAGGAATATGAGCTCATTGATTGAGCTGGGAGGGCCCTCAGAGGTTGTCTCCTTCAATTCCTTTATTTTAGAGATAAAGAAATTGAAGCCAAGAAATATTTAGCAACTTATTTAAGGTCCCACAGCTAGGCGGTATCAGAAATGGGACTTGAAATCTTGTTTTCCAACAATAAATCCATCACCACATCACCCTACTTGATTCTCACAGGAAGTCTATCATTGAGGTAAGGAAATGAGTATTATCCTCAATTAATAGATGATGAAACTCAGCCTCAGAGGCCAAAGGGACTGACTATCCATCCCCAAGTCTCATAGCTAACAAATGGCAGATTCAGGATTCTAATCTTGGTCCCAAGTCTCCCAGTTCAAGGCATTTTTTTTTAAATTGAAGTGTTTTAATTAAGTAAGCAGGAATAAACCCAATTACAAACAACTGAAATGTAAATTACCATTATCATATTACTATTCATTAAAAACAAGTAGCTCAGGAATCTCTCTGGAAATACTTTCTTTTTCTCCTTTTTGAATGTAATAGCATTTCAGTCCTTATGTACTTAACAGCAGCAACAAGATGGAAGAGGTATGATTTAACAGAAGTTGAGAGGAAAGAGCTCTGGAGGGATTAGATTGGATCAAGTAGACTGTAGGGTATATTGCCTGGCACATAATAAACATTTATTAACATTTATTGACTGACTGAAAGATTAACAAGGACTTAACCAAGGTCACATAGATAGCACATACCAAAGCAGGGATTTGAACCAGGTCCTTTGCCTATAATTTTAGTTTTTCATCACTTGCTGCTATGACATGTTTTCTCCAGAGGACATCTAGTTCAAAGCCCTCATTCTGCAGAATCCAAAAGGTCTATAAGTAGCTAGTGACTTACCTAAGTCAAATCAAAATCAAAGCATGATTTGGTAATACAGACAAAATGTTTAGACAATTGCACAGTATACCTCTCTAACCTCAGGCTAGCTCATCCTATAGAAATTGAAGAGTAAATAAACTATACTACAAGGAGCAAAGGACCTGCATTCAATTCTCTCTACATTAATGTGAATACCTTGTATGGTTAGTTATGGGAAAAAAAGTCAATCAATCAATTAATACTAGACTTCCTTATCCTAAGCACAGTCACAGATTCTTAGGTTAGACTTAGAAGGGGACTTTAGAGGTTGGCTGGTTCAGGCCCCTCCCTTCACGAGCTCCAGTAGAATTCCAGTTTCAATGCAGCCCAAGAACATGAAGCTTGAGCCACATGAGTGGATTCATGATGATGAAAAGATTAGGAAAGTACTGGGACAGAATCAGGGACCAAACTGATTTTATCGTACTCTGGCACATGGCTACGTTCCTTCTCTGGAATTTTCTTTTTTTTTTTGTCTTATTATACAGAAGTATTCTTCATATACAGAATTTCCTGAAACAGATTATGTCTTCTAGTAGTAAGAACACCTTACACCTTTAGCTCTACTTCTCAGTTTACCAAGTGTTTCACATTCAATATTTTGGTCCTCATGAGAATTTTCTGAGGTGTATGTGTATTATAATTAAAAATAGTTATGATATATAATTTACAAGAATGTAGTTAATAATTGTAATAACAATAATTACTACACATATGTATACACCACACATAATATATGTATTATTTTCCCCGTATTGCAAATGAAGAAACTGAAGCCTAAAGTTTCAATAGCCTGCATGAAGTTTAATAGCAAGTCAGTGATAGAACCAGGACTAGAACCTAGGTTTTCTGACTACTACTACTACTACTATTACTTTCAAGTACACTTAAGACACTCTCTGTCTCTCTCTGTCTCTGTCTCTGTCTCTGTCTCTGTCTCTGTCTCTGTCTCTCTCTTGCTTCCACAGTTCCAGACTTGAGGGAAAATATCCAAACAGGGGAAGTAACCTGACCATTGTCAGAGAGTTAGAGGAACCAAAACCTGAACTAGAACCCACATAACCTACACACACTGAAGACTGTAACTTCCTGGTGAGTTGAAACTGTTTTCTTCTTTGTACTTATATCCCAGAGGAGTGGAGAACCTGGAGAAGGCCCAGGTCACTGGGTGTGGCCTTTTGACTAAGTCCAAGTTTTACACAACAAATTCTTTTTATTAAGGGGATTTGTTCTGTGAAGTTTGGATTCAGTCAAAAGGCAGCGCGTTAGGACCTAGAAGGCCATATGTGGCCTTGAGGTGCAGGTTCCCTATCCCAGTACCTATCCTCTAGCAGGGTGCCTGAGATTGATAGATTGGGCATTTCCTTGAATGCCTGGCCGTAGGAATTAGATTTGGAAGGGATCTTAGACACCATTTGATCCAATAATCCCCTTATTTTGTAGATTAGAAAACTGAATCCCAGAGGGGACACAAGACTTGCCCAAGTGACTTAGTGGCAATCGGGATTTAATCCCAGACTTCCTGACTCCAAATCCAGTGTTTTTTCTTATGGGTCACAATTCCTCAGTGAATCTGAGATGTACAGATGCAAATGAGAATTTTAAGAAATGTATATGTTTTTGTGAGGAATAATAATAAGTAGTAAGGATGATTAGGGAAGAGAGATGGGTGGTTATTGGTTGGAGGGAACAATGAAGATTCTTTGGTCAGCAAACTTTTTATGGAGCTAAACATTTCTGGAATACTTGGAAAGGAACAAGAATAGATTTTGTTCCATAAAGGGTACTATTTGTTCTCTGGGCATGCGTTTCTAATTGTTTTAATACTTTATTCACCTTATGGACAGGCTTCCTCTAAATATTGAGTAGAGCCTACAGAGTTGTTAACTCTCATTAATCATGTTTCTAAAATGTCAGTATTAATTTAGCATATGATGATTCTATTAGAGAACTTGAGGCTGAATAGAATAGCTATTGTATGTTTTTTAAGTGCCAACTGACTATGGATTATTAAAAACATATTGATTAAGGTTCAAAAAACTATGTAATAGAGAGATATCTCATTACACAATAATTAACCCTCCAATATGTTTTTAACAATCAGATGGTACTTATTTAATGTACAATAACTGCCTTATGAAATACAAATTAAAGACATACATGGGCCACTTCATTTACAAAAATTCTATTTACAGAAAGAATACAGGCCAAAAGTTGACCGAAAGTTTGATAATTCATACACTCAGAAGGGAAAAAAATCTCAAGACTGCTGGAAAGGCAGTTTCTGAAGTATTATGGAAAGTTCTCTGAATAGAGCTCCCAGCAAAGCAATTGATAACAGCTTCTTCAAAAAAAGTGGGAAGTCAAGTTATTTTTCATGTGCAATTACCACAGACAAAGTGGATTGAGGTTATGAGCTGGGCCAGCCCTGAATTCAGGAATCATCAAAACACTCATGCTTCATGGTTAGCTGCTTTCTACTGGTGTTAACCCTCAGGACTTTACTAGTGGTTCTACTCTCCTATGGAGTCTCTCAGCACAGTTCCATTATTAACAAGAGTTAGAAAATCATAAACTCTCACGGGTCAAAGGGACTTCAGAGGTCATATAGTACAGTAGTGTCAAATTCAAAGAGGAATTATCCCCATAAACTTCATATTGACTTAGAAAACCACAAGTTAACATTATCTATGTTGTACTGCATTTTTAATTTATTTTGTTAATCATTTCTGAATCACATATTAATCTGGTTCCAGTTGCACTGTGGAGTTTTGCACTCCATTGGGGGAAGCTGGTCTAAGTTTGACACCATTGATGTAGTCTAACTTTTGGATGACCAGCAATCCCTGCTATACCACCATCGCCAAGTAGTCTTCAAACTTCCACTTGAAAACCACCAGAAACAGGGAACTCCTACCTCCCAAGGCAGCCCATTCTACATTCAGACAACCCCAACTGTCATGAAATCTTTTCCTAAAATCATGCTAAAATCTGCCTTGCTATAACTTCCACCTATTGTTTCTAGTTCTTCTCTATGGTTCTAAACACAGTACATCTAATCTCTCTTCTATATGAAAGCCCTCCAAATAGATAGCTGTCATGCTTTTCCCTAACTCTCCTCTTTTCCAGGATATATTTCCCACTTCATTAAATGAATTATCATATGGAAAAGTCTCTTGTCCTTTCACCACTCTGGCCACCCTCATCTAGACTTGCTCCAACTTGTCAAGTCTTCTGAAAATGGTGAACACAAAGTTGAATACCATACTCCTCATGGCTGAATATGGAAGAGGACAGTGGAACTACTGCCACACTTATTCTGAACACTGGTGGTTTTTGTTTTGTTTTGTTTTTCTTTTTTTAAAAAATTAATTTATTTGTTTTCAGTTTTCAACAATCACTCTCATAAGTCTTAAATTTTCTCCCCCTTCCTCCTCCAACCCTCCCCAAGATGGCATGCAATCTTATATGGGTTCTACACATACATTCCTATTAAACACATTTTCACATTAGTCACGTTTCATAGAAGAATTAAAATGAATGGAAGAAACCATGAGAAAAACTGAAATAAAACAAAATACAGCCCAAGAAAAAATAGTCTGCTTCATTTTGCATTCTGATTCCATAGTTCTTTCTCTGAATGTGGATGGCATTTTGCCTTGAGTCCTTTGGGAATGTTTTGGGTCCTTGCATTGCTGTGAAGGGCTAAGTCTATTAGAAACAGTCCTCACACATTGTGACTGTTACTATTTATAACGTTCTCCTGGTTCTTCTCATTTCACTCAGCATCAGTTCATATAAGTCCTTCCAGGACTCTCTGAAGTCCTCCTGCTCATCATTTCTTATAACATAATAGTATTCCATTACATTCATATACTATAACTTGTTCTTGCATTGCGGTCTAAGATTACATTTACTCTTTTTGGCTACTATGTCACACAGCTGGCAAACTCATATTGACCTTGCAATCTATTAAAAACCCAAGATCTTATTTTTGCACCTTCCTCACCCTCTACTCACATATTTAAAATAAAATCTAGGTATGAGACTTTATGTTATTTGATCCACAATATTTAGATTCATATAATGGTATCAGAGTTGGAATGAGGCTACATATCATAATGTACTGGATTAAGAGACAAGAGGTTTGGATTCTCCTGCTGTATAACCTTAGGTTTGTTATTACCCTTCTCTGATCCTCAGTTTCCTTATCAGCAAAAAAGATCTTTTTCCATTAATATCCTCCTCCAATGTCATGGAGATGGCCTTAGGGTATCTTAAACTATGCAATGTAGTGCCTACTGAGTTAGAAGGGCTAGTGTCATATTGTGTAGCTTCTATGTAAAGACCAGCCTCACTAATCAGGCTTAGGAAGACTCATTATCAGGTTGTTGTAGAGTGAGAAAGTTTTCAGCCACAGTAACTCACAACTGGGACTTATAACACATATTGATGAAGAGAATGCCCATATCAACAACAAAGTCACAGATCCTTGGTTTACTAAGCGAATAAAATGAACATAAAAAATTGTTTGTAACTACTTTATAGGAGCGTTGTTAGAAAAAAAGGAACTATTGTACATGTAAGTACTTTATAACCACAAAGTCCTATGTATACATAAGCTATTATTTTGGAAACTGTATCAATGAGTTATGTCAAATACTTGCCCTAAAGTTCTAGTAAGCAGGTAATCCTGCCCCCATGCTTACAGTGATCCCGAGGCTTGGCAATTTGCTCTTATTCTAGAAATCCCGATAACTCCTTTCTCTCCCTCTTCCCTCTAAATGGGAGAGAGGAAGGGTTTAGTACTTCGTAACCTTTGCTCACCTTTCAAAGAAGTGGCCATCAATGGGTGGAAACCACTCCAGGGTGACTGAGGTGGGTGTCCGATCTACAATCTGGGGAGTCAGGGCTATGGGAGCAGGCTTCTGGGCAGGCTGCCAGCTCTGGTAGACGAGATCCAAGTAGCAGTGCATTCTCGCCACTTGATTGGGCGTGAAGGAGTCAGTGCAGTCATCTTCTACAAACCAGCAAAAAGAGAGATAAGAATAGGGGGTAGAGGGAGGAGAGGAGAAAATTATGACATCAGCTGGTGGGGGAGTGTGCATGCCCAAGCTATTGCCAATGCCAAGGTTGGCCTCTTCCAGCACTCTGGAGTTAATGGTGTGTGAACAAATTAGTATAGTCATCACTTCTACAGACAGGTGAAAGGAAACAGAAGGAAGGGGGGGGGCAGGTTGGGGGTAGAAATCACATTGAAAAGTACACTCAGGGAATGTCAGAGAATTGACTGGAAGTTAAGGCATGGTGGCCAGTGAGAACAGCAGTATAGTACAATAGATATCCCTGTGGATTGGTAGTGAAGAAAATGAATCCTAGTTTTAGCTTTTATTGAGTGGATTTGATTAAGTAGCTATCCTCTCTGGACTTGAGATTCTCCATGCAGGGTTAGGAATAGGGGTTGTCTAGGTGATCTCTATTTGTCTATGTTCTGAGATCTTTTCCAGAATTAATATTTCATGTTCTAGTCCCTTACTTTCTAAGGTCCATGCCAGTTCCATCATTCATGTTAGCTAATCTTAATTGAAACACCATTTTCCATCAAATCAATTTGATTAATAGTTCTGCTTATTTTTTTGGACATTTAGATTTCCTACATTGTGAATTTATGTTTATTTTGCAATTAAAAATAACAGTAAAAAACTTTATTCTCAGGGTTTTTTTTGCAATTTAGAGAGGTTATGCCTCTATTATTTTGTTCCTTTTTAATCTTTGTTAGAAAGTCATAGATTAAAGAGAGGACTTCCTTAGATTCTATCAGGTCAAATGCCCTCATATAATATACGAGGAAGATGAAGCTCAGGATGTTAAGTGATTTGGTCAAAGACATACAAGTAATACACGTCAGAGATGGGATTTGAACACAGCCCATCATATGTTTTTCTTTCTCTGAATTAAAGGTTCAAATTCCAAACTGATGTCCAAATTCATTCCTAGTGGTATAATCAAAGCACATTAAGCAGAAACAATTAAAGTGTAAGAGGATTTGGGATTGAAGAACAGAGTTGAAGAAGACATATTTTATAGAAGGAAACTTTGCTGTGGTGGGGTTTGGACTAGAAAACTTCTAAAGTGACTTCCTATCTCAGGTTTCTGTGATGCCATGGTGGTCCTAAGGTACAAGCTATACTCATAGAGCATGTGAAAACTAGGAGCCTGGGAAATCTCATTCATTCTTAATATATAACAATATTCCATTAAATTTATGTATCATAATTTGTTCATCCATTCCCCCAGTGACATACCAATTAGCTTCCAATTCTTTGCTATAATAAAAAATGTTGCTATAAATATTTTTTACATATGAGTCCTTTCCCTTTATCTGTAATCTATTTGAAGTAGATGCCTAGTAGAGACACCATGAAGTCAAAGATTATGTACAGCTTTAGTAACTTTAACCAAGTTCCAAATTGCTTTCCAGAATGGTTGGATCAATTCCTAGCTCCACCAATATTGCCTTAGTGTGCCTATTTTCAAACATCTCCTCCAACAATTGTTAATTTACTTTTGGGAGGAACTTTGCCAATCTAATAGGCATGAGATGGAACTTCAGAGTTGTTTTAATTTGCACATATTTTATTACTAAAAATTTGGCAGCTACTTTAATTTTTACAGGCTATTAGTTGACTAGAACAGAAAAAAATAAAAGAACCCACAAACAAAAAAATGCACTGTCCTGCTGCACGCATTCATTTGCTAATCTTGTCATATACCATAGGAAGGGAATCATAGAACCTTAGAGGTATAAGGCAATCTAACACAACCCGTACCTAAAACATAATCCTCACTACAGCATCCCCAGCAAAAAGATAAATAGGCTTTGCTTGAAGATCTCTATGGAAGGAGAGCACACAACTTCCCAAGGCAGACCATGCTAACTTTTGTTAAAATTATTAAGCAATTTTCCTTTATATCAAACCTAAATCTGTCTCACTACAACTTCTACCCATTGCTCCTAGTTTCATCCCCTGGAATAAAGAACAAGTCTAATCCCTCCTGTATGGTAGTCTTTTTAATACTTAAGACAGCTAACAATCTTTCTAATCTCAATTAAATCTTTCCATACACAGGAAAAAAAATATCCTCGGTTTCTTTCTCACTCTTCTTCGGGCTTGTGATTACTTGTACTGATGTCCCTTCCAAAAATATGGCTCCAAGAACTGAAAACACAATGCTCCATCTGTGACCTGACTAGAACAGAGAATTAACACCTCTCTAAAATCACATAAGCTCAACTGACTGACATTGCAAACTGTTGACTAATTTTGAGCTCAAGGTCCACTAGGACTGCCAATCTTTTTTAGATGATCTGCTACCTAGCCACATCTGCCCGCTTTGTACTTGTGAAAATGATTTTTTGAACCTGTGTCAGACTTTATCCCTACCCCTATTAAATTTCCTCTTCTTTGAATTGGCTCAATGTTTTAGACTGTCAAGATTCTTGAGATCCAGAGTTTGTCATCCAGTTTGCAAGCTACTCTGGCTTAGCATCATCTGCAAATTTGGAAAGCATGCTCTCTGTACCTATATCCAAATCATTGGTGAAAATGTTAAAGAGCACAGGCCTGAGACAGGATTCCTGAGGCCCTCCAGGAAAGACACTCATCCAAAATGAAGTAGAACCATAAATGATGACTCTTTGTCCAGTCATTCAATGAGTGCACAATCAACCTGATCATACTATTATCTAAGCCTACATCTCACATCTTTTCTATCAAGTGTTTCACTAAAATCTAAGTAATCTATCTATAGAATGCCTTCATTCTGAAAATCTGTCAGAAAAGGAAATGTTAATCTGACATGGCCTGTTCTTGAGAGAATTGCTTCCCTTTAAATATTTCACTAAAGATCCCTTAAGTAATACATACTAAAATTTTGCTTGGAATCAGAATACAACTCATTGGCCTCTAGTTTCCCCATCTCCCTTCTTTCTTTTTCTCTGCATTTCTCACTGTTCTCTGTCTCCCCCTCTCTCTATCTTTCCATTTCTCTGTCTTTGTCTCTGCCTGTTTCTGTCTTTCCATCTCTCCCTCTCTTTCTGTCTGTCTCTCCTCTCTTTCCCCCTTTTCTCTCCATCTCTCTCTTTCTGTCTCTCTCTGCATCTTTCTCTGCCTCTCTCTCACGACTCTCTCTCACTGCCTCTCTGTCTCCCCCTCTGTCTCTCCATATCTGTCTTTGTCTCTGCTCTTTCTGACTCTCTTACTGTCTTCCTCCACTTTCTCCACCTGTGTTTTTCTCTATCCTCCCTCTCTCACCCTTTTTTGCTCTCTCTCTTTGTCTTTCTATCTCCCTCATTGCCTCTCTGTTGCCGCCTCTCTGTCTCTATCTCTTTCTGTCTGTTTCTTCTAGTTCTTCCCTCTTACTGTCTCTCCTCCACCATTTTCTCCATCTGTCTCTATCTCTTTCTGTCTGTTTCTTCTAGTTCTTCCCTCTTACTGTCTCTCCTCCACCATTTTCTCCATCTGTCTCTATCTCTGTCTCTCTTTCCCTGTCTCTCTCTTTTTCTCTGTCTCTGTTTCTCTCTGTGTCTCTGTCTCTTAGTCTCTCTCCTTCTATTTTTCCTTCTCATTTTCTGAATAATTTCAACTTTTGAACTTTCCAAATTTTGTGTCACCTTCCACATTCTTCATGATCCTCCAAATATCACCGATGGTAACAAACAATAACTAACAAGATTGTGAGTCTAAGGCAGAGAGATGGCATAACTAATGTCTAAAATCCATTCCAGCTTTACATCCTATGATCAAGGGAATAATCCGAATGTCTCCTTGGCTAGTTAATGACAGAGCCTAAATCAAATCTAGAATGCGTTTGTCCCTAGCCAGAGTTGTGGATGCCTTCTAAGGCCCAGAAACAAACCCTGGATGATAAAGATTAATCCTAGCCCTCCCACCTGCATCTAAATCTCTTAACTCCAGGAATGGTGTGAGGAGGTTGTTTTGGCTTCAGTTGGAACAAATAACACTTCCCAGAGGTTCCTGGTCAGGGCTACTGCAGCTGGGACCCTGTGGGGGGCAGGAGACAGAGCAGTCTAAAAACAGGTCTTAAAATAAACCTGCTGCTGTTGTCATAGTGCTAACTTGCCTTCCCTATCAAACAAACAGAAAATTGAGGCAGGTGCAGGGGGTTTGGTAGTGGCAACCTTGCCCTCCACTCTGGGTGGGAGTTAAGGGATTGAACAGCTGGTCCGGATTGTCTAAGTCAATAGTGATGATCAGTCCTCCAACATTCTGTAAAATACAAAAATATACCTGGAAGAAGCCAAATAGTGCACAGTGGTCCTTAGTGAGCGTCATAAAAGGACAGTAAATTATATAATAGCTAATAATAATAACTTACTCTTCTATGTCACTATGTGTCAGGTGCTGTGACAACAGTTTTACAATTATTTCATTTGATCCTCACAACATTGCGAGGTAGGTGTTATTATTATCCCCACAGATGAGGAAATTGAGGCAAACAGAGTAAGTGACTTGCCCAGGGTGAAACATCTCACAAGTGTCTGAGGCTAGATTTGATCTCAGGTTTCCCTGACTTCAGGCCTAACATTCTCTATCCACTGTATCACCTAACTGCCGAGGACCAAAAAAGAACCACTGAGACAATGGTAGAAAAGCAAGGCTCTCTGGACTCTGAAAATTCTTTGGACTTCTCTTTAGTAAACAGCTCTTCTAAGAAGCCTCAGATTCTCCTCCTGAGGTGGAGCCATTTTGGAGACATCAAATAATCCTCATAATAATCATTGGTACAATATGGTGGGAAGAGAGGTGGGCTTGGCATCGTAAGACATGGGTTTTTTATCTCAACTCTGCTACAATTCTTACGACCTTCAACAAGTCACTTACTGCCTGTAGGTCTCAGTTTCCTCATTTGTAAAATGAGGAGACTGAATTAGATCATCTGCAAAATCCCTTGCTAATTCTATAGTCTAAGAACTCTTCCCTCTACCCCCTTCAAACAACCTGATTAGCAGCAACTGATGGAGAGATCTGCTCTCTCTCATTCCTTTTTCCTTGGCTTGGCATCACACATTCACTCTGAGAGCCAAGTATTTGGTTCTGCATATGATTGTTGAGAAAAACTTTATCCCTACAACTGAAATAAGAGTTACAGGGCAAATAGATTGCACCATTAACAAAAAAATCTATTGACAGCCTACTTTGTGCATAGTATTATCCTCTATGTGTATGCTGGGGTAGAGTAACACTCAGGGGAAGATGTTCACATGAAACAGGGGACATGGAAAGCCATTCAAAAACAAAGTAGCCTATAGAAGGGATGTTGAAGTTAGATCCCAAAGATGTGAGTTCAAGTTCCAGTTTGGATGTTTACTGTGTAACTTTGGGAAAGTAGCTTAACTTCTCTTTATCTTAGTTTTAGACGAACTAAAGATATAAGGGGAAAAGAACAGGGGATAGGCATTTATATAGCATCTGCTATATGACAAATATATATTAAGAACACTCTACAAACATCTCATTTGATCCACACAGCAACCCTTTCCAACTGAGGAAACTGAAGCAGACAGGTTAAGTAAATTGTTCAGGATCAACAGCAAGTAAGAATATGAGGCTGGATTTGAACTCATGCCTTTCTGACTCTAACCTAGAGTTTTATGCACTGCACCACCAGCTTCCTCTTAAGGACTTTGGAGGTCACAGGGTCTACCTTCCTCATTTTCTAGATGAGGGAAAGGAGGTCCAAAGAGATTAGGTGACTTGCACGGGACCGCACAGTTAATATAAGTCTTATGCATGATTAAAACTCAGATGGTCCTGACTGTAAGCCTAGCATTCCTCATCTTTAGAATGAGAAGGCTGATTTAGAATTCGATGACCTAAAATGTTTCTTCCAGTTCTAGGTCTTGTGTATTCCTACATATGAAGCAGGACACAATGACATTAACTTATTATTATTATTGGGGGGAAAAATGAAAGAAATAGTCTCCAGTCTCAAGGAGCTAGATTTGAGGTATGTAAATTTTTTTGGTTTTTTGTTTTGTTTTGTTTTCAGGGGGAGTGAGAATCAAAAGAAAGAAGAGGATATAAGAAGAAAGATTGGATGAAATAAAGGGTTCCAAGGAAATATTTGAAGTTATAAGAGAAATGTATAGAAGCTAATAGAATCTAAAGCTCAAACTGATCTTATAGTCATCCAGTCCATACCCCTCGCTCTACAGGTAGAGAAATAAAAGGCCAAAGTATGTCATACAGGTAGGAGATTCAAGGAGGATTCAAACCTATGTCTTCTGACAACAAATTCAGAGCTTTTTCCACTACAGGATACTAAGAACACTGAAAGAGAGAAAAGAGTAAATGTAAGAAAAAGAAGAGGGTTCTGGGACTATCTTTAAAAGCTTAAAGCTTGAAATGAACTAAATCTTCTAAAAACCCTAAGGAAATAATAAAAGGAGCTTTTTCCTCTATTCAGATCAAGAAGAATAACAAGAAAGGGATAGGTCTGCTGCTAGAGACAGATGATAAAGCAAGCAGATGATAAAGACAACACAGAATTATTCAAATCCTATTTTCCTTATACTTTTTCCATGGGATGAATGAATAAAAAAAAATTTATTAAGTGCTCATTATGTTCCAAGTGCTCCCTTAAGGGACATAAATGAAAAAAAAAAAAGATAGGTCCTCTCCTCAAGGTGCTTACATTCAAACAGAGGAAGGCTATATGTATATATATATATATATATATATATATATATATATATATATATATATATATATATATATATATATATATATATATATATATATATACATTAGAGGCCTAATGGCTAAGAAGGATTACTTTGATTTGGAAAGTCACTCACAGGGATGGTGACTGGAGTCATTTCAAGGAGGGAGAGAGAGTTTGACAAACTCTTTCCAGAAGAATTAACAAAATTGATGTGATTGTGATTCTAAAATACAGAAAAAAGATAACAGACCTATGGTAATCCTGGTTTCTATGTGAGACAGCAACTAAGATACTAAGAGTACTGTAAAACCCACTAAAAGAATCTTTACAGCCCCCATCTCCAGTCCTAAGATGAACACAAATTTTCATATAACTTTGGGAACTGAATCATCAGGATGATAAAAGAATAAGAGTATAGAATGAACAGACTTCCAAATGGATAAAAATGCTGGCCCCCCCCCACCCCGCTCATTCTGTCTTGATTATAATTCTATGAATTTGGCATGAGGCAGCACACAGGCAAAGTAGTGGTAAGAAGATAGGTACTGCGACCTATAACGGTGACAAGAATATGATCTAGAGTCCAGAAAGTGAGACAAAGAGAAATCCCAAAGATGATAATGTCTTACATGTATCCAATACCTTCTCAATGGGAGGGCAACTTTTTAATAGATGGCCTCATTAACCCTCTCATTCCTGTAGAATGCAAATGGATCACATTTGGGTTATCTGTGCTAATTGAAGGGCTCAGTGCCAATGTATAACACAATAATTAGAAACCTAAAATCAATTAACTTAAAATCATTTACATCAAAATTTGGAATATATTTTCTGAATTCTTGCTGGCAGATTCTCCCTTCAAACTGCCCTTTCCTCTGGTTAATAATGACTTAGAATTATTAAATCCTAGAGGTGGAAGGAATCACAGAAAATAACCCAAAAAGAATATGGAATGTTAGAATATAGAATATTGGAACTAAAAGGGAACTTAGAGGAATCATGTAGTCTAATCCCATTTAGCAATTGGCAAAATGAGTCTCAGAACTTCAGGTTCATATAACTAGTTAAGGCCAGAGTTGGGCTTAGAACCCCTGCTACTAACTCCCAGGCCAGTGGTATCTTTTCTTCCTTTCCTTAATTCTCCTGGGCACACAAAAACTGAAGGCAGGATTAAGTCAGCTTTGATGTTGTTCTTTATCATACAGAAGCTAGACTAGGAGTCTGCTGGTTATAAATAATAAGTAAATGAGAATTCAGGTCTGAATGACATGAATCAGGTAAGCATTGGCTTACTCACCAAATCCTGACATACTGGGATGGGTTGGGGAAGTAGGGAGATGTCAGAAAAAAAGTATTTTCTGAAACTTATAATTTTGAGAAAAAAATTACAAAGACCAATGTGGCACCATAAATAATAAGTTTCAGGATCCTCCTTATATAGAAGATATAGGATAGGTAAGATATAGGAAATTATGCAAAAGGCTTTAGAACACAAACAGGAATGGCCATTTATAGAAGCTGGGGGATAGCTTTCCTTCCAAGTCCCATTGTAAATTGTATCTCTCGTAAGAGATTCAAAATGTCTTTAATTGAATTTATTTAATTCCTTTCACAGATTGTAAGCAACTTTAGGTTAAGTAAAATGAATATTTCTTTCTTTTCAAATCACAGAGACTTTTTCTTTTTTTCTTTCAGTTTCAAATTCCCTCCCTCGTTTCCCACTCAATGAAGAGACAAAACAAATTTCCATATTAGCTATGTCAAAAAGAAAGAAAGAAAGAAAAAGAACAAAGAAGAAAAAAGATTCTCAATGTTCACTGAGTTCATCAGTTCTGTCTCCGGAGATGGATAGCATCTTGAGTCCTCTGGAATTATCATGGGTCATTACATCAATCAGACTTACTAAGTCTTTCACAGTTGATTAACTTTACAATATTGCTGTTACTATGAAGATTATTTATCTGCTTCTGTTCACTTCACTTTGTATCAGTTCATACAAGATTTCTCAGATTTTTCTGAAATCATTTCTTTCAACATTTCTTTTTTTAATTTTTTTAACATTTTTGTTAAAAGTTTTAAGTTTCAAAGTCTATCTGTTCCTCACTCCCTTCTCTCCTCTCCCCCTTCTTGAGATGGTAAGCAATCAGATATAGGTTGTATGTATGCAGTTATGTAAAACGTTTCTATATGTCAGTTTGTACAAGAAGCCTTGAATTAAAGAAAAAAGAAAATAACATTCTTCAGTATATATTCAATGGATATTCATTGTTTCTCTGGAGGCAGTTAATATGCTTCATCATTAGTCCTTTGGGATTGTCTTAGATCATTGTATTGCTGAGAATAGCTAAGTTATTCAGAGTTCTTCATCTAACAATATTGCTGTTACTGTATATAACTTTCTCCTGGTTCTGCTCACTTGACTCTAAATCAGTTCATGTAAGGCTTTCCAGGTTTTTCTGAAATCATCCTGCTCATCATTCTTATAGCACAATAATATTCCATTACAATTATATACCACAACTTGTTTAGCCATTCCCCAATTGATGGACATCCATTTGATTTCCAATTCTTAGCTACCATAAAGAGAACTGCTATAAATATTCTTGTGCAAATAGGTCCTTTTCCCTTTTTGTGGATGTCTTTGGGTATAAACCTAGCAGTGACATTGCTAGATTAAAGAGCGTGCACAGTTTTACACCCCTTTGGGCATAGTTTCAAATTGCTCTCCAGAATGGCTGGATCAGTTCACAACTCCACCAACAGTGTGTTAGTGTGCCAGTTTTTTCACATCCCCTCATACATTCAATAATTTCCTTTTTTTGGTCACATTAGCCACTCTGACAAGTATGAGATGGTACCGTGGAGTTGTTTTAATTTGTATTTCTCTAATCAACAGTGATTTAGAGCATTTTTATATAACTATAGATAGTTTTAATTTCTTCATCTGAAAACTGTCTGTTTATATCTTTTGACCATTCATCAATCTGGGAATGACTTGTATTTTTACAAATTTGACTCAGTTCTTCATATATTTGAGAAATGAGACATTTATCATAAAAATGCATTGCAAATTCCCTGCCCCTCCAGTTTTCTGCTTTTCTTATAATTTTAGTTGCATTGGTCTTGTTGTACAAAAACTTTTTAAATTTTATGTAATCAAAATGACCTATTTTGTATTTTGTAATGCTCTCCATATCTTCTTGGGTCCTAAATTCTTCTCTTTTTCACAAATCTGACAGATAAACTATTCCATGCTCTCTTAATCTGCTTATGGTATCATCCTTTATGTGTAAATCATATAACCATTTGGACCTTAGATTGGAATACAGTGTGATAGACTGTTCTTTATCTAGTTTCTGCCATACTGTTTTCCAGTTTTCATCAAATAAAGAGTTTTTGTTCCAAAACTTTGGATCTTTGAGTTTCTCATATAGTACATTGCTATGGTCATTACTATAATGTAATTTGTACCTAACCTATTCCATTGATTCATCACTCTATTTCTTAACCAGTATCAGATTGTTTTGATAATTACTGCTTTAGAATACAGTTTTAAATCTGGTATGACCAAACCACCTTCTAGGAAGGTGATTCTTGGTTGTAGTCTTAATATCCTTGCCTTCTGGTATATCATGTTCCAAGCCCTCTGGTTCTTCAACATGGAAACTGCCAAATCCTATGTAATTCTAACTATGGCTCCATGATATTTGGATTGTTTCTTTTTGATTGCCCACAATAATACTTTTTCCTTGATCTTTGAGCTCTGGAATTTGTCTATGATGTTCCTGGGAGTTTTCATTTTGGGATGTCTTTAGGCAATGATTGATGAATTCTTCCAATTTCTATTTTGCCCTCTGGTTCTAATATGTCAGGGCAGTTTTCTTCAATGATTTTTTGAAAGATGTTGCCTAGCTTTTTTTTTTTTTTTGACTATGGCTTTCAGTTAATTCAGTAATTCTTATGTTATCTCTTCTTATCACAGTTGTTTTTCCAATGAAAAATTTCACATTTTCCTATTTTTTTTTTATTCTTTTGGATTTTGTTTTATTGTATCTTGATTTGGATCATTTTTTCATACGGCTATTGATAGCTTGGATTTCTTCTTCTGAAATCTGCCCATTAATACTTTTTCATCTTTTATCGATTGGGAAATGTCTCTTATTCTTATAAATTTGAAACAGTTGCCTACATTATTTTAGAAATTAAACATTTATCAGAGAAACTTGCTATAAAGATGTTTTCCCAGTTCCCTACTTTTCTTCTAATTTAGTTGCATTGGTTTTGTTTGTGCAAAATTTTCTTTTTGCTTCCTGTGAAAATGCTATCTCTTGTTTGGTCACGAACTCTTCCCCTATACATAGATTTGATAGGTTCCCTGCTCCACTAATTTACTTATGATATTATCATTTAGGTCTGCATCATATACCCATTTTGACCTTATCATGGCATGTGGTGTGTGATGCTAGTCTGTACCTTTTTTCTGCCAGACTGCTTTCCAGTTATGGCAAATAATGAGTTCCTACTCCAACAGCTGAATCTCTGAGTTAATCAAATACTAAGTTATCATATTCATTTGTTTCTATATGATGCATATATGATATATCTAATACATTCTTCTGATCAATTTCTCTTCTTTTTATATAGCACCAAATTATTTTGATGATTACAGCTTTGTAGTATAGTTTGAGATATTGCTAAGTACTGCTAAGGTTCCTAACTTTTTTCAGTAATATCTGTAATAGTCTTGACCTTGTGTCTCCAATTAATTTTATTATCATTGTTTTTTCTAGTTCCGTAAAATACATTTTTGTTAGTTTGATTACCTGAGTAATCAATCAGTTAGGCACTGAATAAGTAAATTAATCTACATAATATTGTCATTTTTATTACATTGGCTTGGTTATTCAGTTTCTCCAGTCATTTAAATTTGTTTTGATTTGTGTGAAGTTTTTATTTTTAATTGTGTTTATATAATTCTGGTGTCTGTGTGTGTGTGTGTGTGTGTGTGTGTGTGTGTGTGTGTTGACAGGTAGACTTAAAATTATTGTACACTGTCTGGTGATTTTAAATGGAAATTGTACGTAATTTTGTTGGTGATATATAGAAATGCTGATACTTTGTGTGGGTTTATTTTCTATCTGATAACTTTACTAAAGATGTTAGCTGTTTCACTTAGCTTTTTGGTTGAAACTCTAGCACTCTCTAGGTAAGTTATCATATCATCTGTAAAAAGCAATGGTTTTGCTTCCTCATTAACTATGCTTATTCTTTCCATTTCTTTTTCTTGTCTTATTGCTATACTTAGCATTTCTAGTAAAATACTGAAAATAGTGATAATGGACATCCTTGTTTCATTCCTGATCTTATTGGAAAGACTTCTAACTTTAATCATTTTTTAAAAAATTTCATTTATTCCTGTTTGTCTTTTAAATCGGTAATGAGTGTGGTATTTTGTTAAAAAAAATAAAAAATCTGCATCTATTTAAATAAATAATCATGTGATTTTTGCTTTTTTTATTATTGATATGTGGTCAATTATGCCTACAATTTTCCTAATGCTGGATTATCTCTATTCCTGATACAAATTCTTCTTGGTCATAGAGTATGCTTTTTGTGATACATCGCTATAATCTTACTACTGTTTTATTTAAATATTTTGTATCAATATGCATTAAGGAAGTTGGGCTAAAGTTTTCCTTCTCTGTTTTGACTCACTTGGTTTAGGTAACAAGACCATATTTGTCATGTTGAAGGAATTTTGCAGGATTCCTTCTTTACCTAGTTTTCTAAACATTTTATGTAGCATTAAAATTGTTCTTTTAATTTTTCATAGAATTCACTTGTAAATTCATCTGGTTCTATTTTTTTCTCCCCTGAAGGAGTTCTTTTATAGCTTGTTTGATTTCTTTTTTTCTAAGATAGTATCAGTTAAACATTCTGTTTTCTGTTATTTTAATGTAGGCAATTTATATTTTTATAACTATCATCCACTTCATTTAGATTATAATTTTTATTGGAATATAATTAGGCAAAATTACTACTAATGATTACTTTTATTTCCTCTTCATTGGTTGGAATTCATCTTTTATTCCTCCATTTTTATACTGGTAATTTGTTTTTTTTTTCCTTTTAAAAATCATATTAGTCAGTGGTTTACCTATTTCCCCCCAAAAAAATAACAGAACCTGGTTTTATTTATCAGTTCAATAATTTGTTATTGTTGGTTTATATTGAATTTTGTTAATCACTCCTTTGATTTTTCAGGATTTCTATTTTACTGCTGAGTTCAGGGGTTTTAAGTTGTTGGGTTGGAAATTTTTGCATTTTTTTAGTTGCACCCTCAATTTGTTGATTGGATAGTTCTCTCTCTCTTTTTTAATTGATATAAGCAATTAGAAACATAAATTTTTCCCTAAGTACTGCATTGGCTGCATCCCATAAAGTTTGGCATGTTGTTTCATTATTCTTATTATCTTTAATGAAATTATTGATTGTTTCTATGATTTGTTCTTTGAGCCACTTATTCTTAAGGATTAGGTTTCCAATTAATTTTTAATCTATGCTTCCAAGGCCTTTTATTGAATAGGACTTTTATTGCATTATAGTCAGACATACTATGTGTATTTCATCTTCATTTCCCCTAAGGAAACTCAGGAAATATTTGTTGAATGAATGAATGGATAAATGAATGAATGAGTGAGTGAATGAATGGACATGCTAAATTTTTAAAGCTGATATTAAAGAAGATAATCAGGTCCTCCCATGTGCATTCCCCTGAGGCCACTACTGGCAAGAGAACTGGGAAGTGAAAGGGCCTTAGAACTAAACTAACGTAGCAACTCAATAAAATTAGCATTTATCAAATGACTACTATCTACAAGGTACTCTGCTAAGGTGACAGAGATGAAAAATGGGTTTCATGTTTCCCTCAAAGAGATTACAGTCTAGAGAGCTATACATAAGAACTTAAAACCTAATTCTTTTTTAGTTTATGTGTATCTGTAAACCTTGGACACTGAGAATATCATGTAGTGGTCTGCCCCAAAGTTCTATTACATGTCAATTTTTCCTGCGCCAAACTATGGCTCGAGTTTAAGCAAATTTAAAATGAGATCTAATTGCATGTGCAGGTTAAAAATGAGATAGTAAGGTGGTACAGTAGAGAGCACACTTGACTTGGAGTCAGGAAGACCTGATATCAAACTCTGTCTGAGATATTTACCAGCTATATGACCTTGCACCCCAGTTCCCTCATGTGTAAAATGAGCAGCTTAAACTCAATAAGCCTTAAATTCCCTTCCAGTTCTTTATCTATGTGACTGTTATACTATGAAATATAAATAGGAAAAAATTTACCTTTATTATTTATCTTTTATAGCACTCAATTAGCTCTAGTTTTTTGCCCATTCCAAGTATACTTGTTTCTTCCCAGATCATTCTCCCTTATCTGATCTCATAGTACTTTGTAGTATTCTTATTTACATATCAAATTTATTATCTATATATATATTTTTATTACTATTACTAGATTGTAAATTGTTTGAAGGTAAGGACTATGTCATATTTATCTCTCCATGATTCTTAATACATGATGAAATCCAGTACACATGGCAAATACTTCATAAATGTCAAATATCAGATGATGATATTTGCAGTAGATTCAATCCCAAAAGAGAAAATGAGTTGTCCAAGGTACCAAGAAATGGATTCCTCGGTCTTGCAAACAGGGTTTTGCTGAGTCCATTAGACTTCAGATCTGTCTAGAGTAGCTCAGCACTGAGAACTTGATCCTGTCCTGCTTTTTGAATTTAATCCAGCTGCTTTTGTCATACCATCTATCACAAAGCCTAAGGAAAACAAACATTTCAAAGCTGGGGTTGCCTTAAATATGCTTTTGTGGGTGCAAGTTTGTTATCATAACTCAGTGAATTAATTTTGCTCTTCATGGGTCACTGAGATGAGGGGTTCTTTAAAAAAATAGCAAATCAATCACTCTATAATATCTGTAAAAGAAAAGAAAAAGGGAAAGAAAAATTTACTTTATGGTGGTCTGGTAGCTAATGGCAGTTCCTAAGCTCCCAAGAGGCAGGCAAATATCCCAGCTCATGCTATAGTTAATTCTGTTGATACACTGAGCTATCCACAGGAAAGGTGCTAAACACCAGTCAAGTCAGTAAGATTTACTTGTGCTTAATATGTGGAAGGCATTGTAAATAAAATGGAATCATGACTACCCAGTGACTGGACTATGGGAGATTAAATCTGGACCCCTCAGGGATCTTTAATCCTGTGGAAATCTGCTTTTGTGCAAATACTATGGAACTCTTTAGAATGTTTACGTATCTTATTTATCTTCATTTGTGATGAGAGCGTCACACTCTTTCAGGGCACTAGTACTAGAAGACAAGTTTGATGCCTGCCTAGGCAGCTAAAAAACATACTTAGCAGGCTATTGTTCTTAGAGTTCATAGCATCTGACCAGTTAGAAAGTAACTTAAAATGTCAGAGTAGGAATGAACCCTAGAGAACATTTTATCTAATTATTACTTTTATTAGATATAGGAACTGAGTCTCAGAGATTTTTTTTATTATTGTTTGTTTGTTTCCATTAAAACTAGACTCTGTAAAAGGGAAAAAAATATGGACCAAGTAAAGTATATTTACAGACTCTGGGATGCAGAGAAAAGTTGAAAGGGATCTGAGATTTTAGATAAATGAGGAAGGTTTTGTTTTGGAATTTCCTTCAAAAAGGGACACTGTTATTATTGGTGTCATCATTGTCACTACTGAGATCAATACAAAATATTTCTATAGTGCTCTAACATTTATAAAGCAATTTCCCCATTATCATCTGAATTACTCAGTGAAAGTGCTGATTTATCTCCACCACTAAGATGTAAAAACTGACTAGAAAAGTGACTTGCTCAAAGTCATACAGTCAAATGGAGAAACAAAGATTTATGGAATGCTTTCAATGTTCCAAAGTTCTCATTCATCATTTCATTTGGTCCTCACTGTGCCCCTTTTGAAACAGGTATTATCACCTCAGTTGAGAAATGAGGAAACTATGAGCTTAAGGGAAAACAACTTGCTGAAGACCACAAATCAAGTTACATCAGATGATACTAGATTTTGAGGCTTCTGACCAACAATCCAGTTCCCTCTGCACCCAACATGCTGTATGAGAACTGTGGTAAATGAATGAAAACCCAATGTAAGTACCTGCATAGCTCATGAAGTTGTTGTATGGTGTGTTGAGGAAGGTCCGGAAGCCACATGTATCGTTTCCTGGTGCTGGGTCCCCACACAGCTTGTGCTTGGGAGCTGGGTTGGTGTCGCTGCAGAGGTCTCCAGTCTCAAAGGAAGGCTCAATCTCCATGCATGGATCACTGCAGGACTGGATTTCTGATATGCCTCGAAAGATATGGTAAAGCCCTAGACTGTGCCCAATCTCATGGGTCATTGTGTGGGTGTGCCCGGGGATGCCATAGAATGATGGGTTTAGGACAATGCCACCTGAAAGGGGAAAGCCAGATAAATTCATAAGTAGAGTAATGTGTTTCTCAGTAAAACTACATTTATAACTGAGAATTACACAATAAATTAATCGGTCAATAAGCATTTATTAAACTAAGCACTTATTCTGCCTCGGGCAATCTCAGAGTTTGAATAGGAAGTAACCTCAGGAATTCATCTTGTTTAAGTCATTCTGAAGAGGAGTCCCCTCCAAGAAGTTAATGCCAAAGGAGACATATATGCGGGGAAAAAGGAAAATAAAAAAAGAAAAAGAAAACCCTTTTGTTTTTCTGCCTGGTGACTCCCCAATCCTGACCTTATTTACTCAGTCCATTGTCCATCCCCTTTTATTTGTTCATTATTGTGTTCATTTTGATTTTGACAATTTCTCCAGATGGGAAGATAGGTCTACCCACTTGTTGTGTACAACACCCAGCACATTACTGGTTCCTGGAAAGTTTGAAGAAATATTGAAAAGAAGAAATCCAGTAACTGCCCCTCAGACATGGCAAAAAGAATTCAGGTGGATTTTGCCTTCCTATGAAATCCTTTCCAGTTCTTACTCTATGATTTTTTGATTCTATAGCAAGACTATATTTTCACTAGGTCCCAATAAAGTACTCACAAAATGGTGTCTACAAAACTACAGAGTTACAGATCATACACATCAGAAATGGAAAGGGATCCTGGAACATAAAATGCTAAAATATAAAAGAGAGACCATTAAAGATGGAAAGGACCTTAGGGATCTTCTAGTCTAATGCCTTCATTTATAGATGAGCATACTGAGGACTAGAATAGCTCAGATTCAGTGGTTAGTAAACTGTAGTACTCATTCATGGATGGTGAGGCTCAGGTTTGACCACTGAATTTGGCAAGTGGATAATGTGATGTAATTTCACAGACTGTATCCTAGGACTTAATCCAGTGGCTTCCAGGTGTGATCTTTATCTCTTAACTAGGTCCTCACAACTCAAATCCAAATATTTATCCTATTTTTGAATGCAATTTCTTGCCTGTAACCACTTAACCTCTCACTGTCTCCAGATAGCTCTATAAGACATTTTAAGATGCAGGGAAGGTGCCAACCCGCAGTGGTAGACGGAGTTCCTCATTAGGAACACTTTTTGCCAATAAAATCATGGGTACAGTCTTAAAAAAAAGCCCATAAAAACATAGATGCACTATGACTCAATCCTTTATTTTCTCTACCTATCCTTTTTAATACTCAAGTAAGCAATGATTTCTTAGGTGTGTCTTTCATAGAAAATATGGTATTAGGTTCTAAAGATATGAAGGGAAAAAATGATACTCATGTCTCATGGAATTTATAATCTAATAATTTTATTTCAGGAAGTCTTTTCATATGTCCTATCCTAAAATTATGGCATCACATAGAATTGTAAAATCGACTTCTTTAAAATAAGTTTTTAATTGATGTCTTTTTAAAATATCCCATAGTTTTCCCCAGTAACATTCTTCCTCTACCTGCCAGAAAGTCATCTCCTGTAACAAATAGTATTTTTAAAGACCAAAAATAAAAGAGAGAAGAAAAGGAAGAAGAGAAAAAATCAGCAAAACTGATCAATATATTGAAAAAGTTTAAAAACATGTGCCACCATGTGGACCTCCCACCTCCACAAAGGGGTGGCTTAAGAGAGTTTTCTCATATATTTTTTTCAGAGCCATAGTTATTCTTAATAATTTTCGCAACATTAACTTTTGATGTATATGTGTGTATATGGTTGTCTTTTTATTTACATGGTTGTAGTCTCTGTGTATATTATTTTCTTGGTTCTGCTTCACTCTGCACCAGAGCATGTAAATCTTTCCATACTTTTCGGTATTCATTGCATTCATCATTTCTTACAGCACAGAATACAGAATAGACTTTTGACATTATGCACAAATGTACTTACATTACTTATAAATATGTAAGTACAAATTATGTACAAATACATAAATTTGTACAAATACAAATATTAATACAAATACAAATTATTGACAAATGTAAAATTTTTAAATGTTACGAAAATTATCAAGAGAAGATAAATTGCTTTCCCAGGGTTGTTGAATAACTTGGAGGAAAGGATAGAACTGGCCCCAATCTCTCCTGCTTCCTACTGTAGTGATCATAGGTTTATAGATGTAGCCCTGGAAAGTACCTTAGGATGGGATAGAGGAAAAGATATTTGTTCTGAAGTCAAATGTCATCTCTAATATATTCTATCTGTGTGACTTTGGGTAAGTCACTTAACTTTGCTGGGTCTCATTTTCCTCAAAGGTAAAAGGTGGGAGTGGATAGCTTCTTAGGTCTGTTTCCATCTACAGATCTCTAATTTTTCTGCCATTAAATTTAGGTCTCTTGTTTTATAGTTGAGGAAATGGAAACCTGGGAAGACTAAATTACGTGCTCAGAAGCATATCATCTAACAGTAAGGGGCAAGATTCCAGCCCAGGTCCTCTCACTCCAAAGGACCCTGAGAAGTCATCTAGTCCAAGCACCTCATCCATACTTCTAAACTAGCATAGGTAGCTATCTTCAGAGTCTGGAGGCAAATGCAGGAGTGAAAAGAGGTCCTGGATGTGGATAGAGTCAGCCAGGGAAGCCTTCATGGAGGAGAGGAGCATTTCAGCAGGGCTTGGAAGGAGCTGAAGGAATGTGGCTTGGTTGACAGAAGATAGACTATGATGGAGAGGAGAGAATGATGACAGAAAAGAACACCGAAGTATCAGTAGACACATGCTGGAGCCAGCTGGGGCTGGTGCAAGGGAACTTACTGTTCAATTTTCAGAGTATCCTTTTACACCTTAGAAATCATCAAATGCTACAAATCAGGGCTTGATTTACTGTTTTGCTGATTCTCTATACTTAAGAAAGTAAAGAGTAAATGCATATGAGATTCAAAAGAGTGTCATGGGTACATTTTTTGGTAAGCCAATTTTTTAAAAAATTTTATTTATTTGTTTTTAATTTTCAACATTCACTTTTATAAAATTTCGAGTTCTAAAATTTCTCCCCTTTCCTGCATTCCCCCTCCCCAAAATAGTGTGTAATCTGATATAAGCTATACATGTACAATCATATTAAATATTTCCGCATTAGTCATGCTGTAAAGAAGAATTAGGAAAGGAAAAAATCATGAGAAAGAAGAAACCAGAGAGAGAGAAAGAGAGCGAGAGAAAGAGAAAATAATCTGCTTCACTCTGCATTCAGACTCCACTGGAGAGCCAGTGGTTAAATATCTACCAGCACTTCCCTAGATATATGTGAGAACTGGGTGTTTCTTGAGAAAGAAAACTTATTATATTCTAGGAAACATACAAAATACTCCACAACAGAGATAACCTACATGCTTTGCAACCTAGTATCTGATACAGGGCTTTTTACCTAGAGGGTACTTAACAACTGGTTCTACATTAAATTGAATGAGAATCTTTATGAAATATATGTCTATATCAATTGAAGGGGAAAAGCCCATCTCCAAGAAAGGTAGAAAAATATAGCAGAAAGAGCAATTAACTTGGAGTCAGGAGATCTCAGATATTCACTTGCTCCATGATCACTGGTGGGAATTCAGTGGATGAGACAAACAGAGAAGGTGCTTAAGGTAAGTAGCTTCACACCAAGAATACAATGCTCCTCTCTGGATGCCACATTTTAAGAGAGACAATGGCAAAATGGGGTATATTCAGAGAAGGGAAACTAACATGTTGAAAGGACTTGAAGTCATGTTACATGGAGATCCAAAGAAGGGACATAAAGCCCCTAAAATTCAGCCTGGAGAAGAGAAAATAGGAGCAATATGATCATGAACTTCAACTTTCTGTAAGGCCATCATGTGGATGTATTAAAGTAGATAGGGCATTGCCCTGGGCATCAGGAAGATCTGAATTCATGACCATTTGGGGCACTTATTAGCTGTGTGACCCTAGGCAAGTCACTCAGTTTCTTAGGCTTCAGCTTCATTATCTGTAAAATGGGTGACTTAATGGTACCCTCTAGCTCAAACTCTGTGACGCTGTAATCCTATTGTAAGGATGTGCGAGTGTGTGTGTGTGTGTGTGTGTGTGTGTGTGTGTGTGTGTGTGTGTGTGTGTGCATGTGTATGTGATGGGCTGTGAAGCCCAAGGACCCCTTCTCACAATAATGATTTTAAATTTATGAAATAAAATACACAGGATTACAAAGGAAATTTATTATAGTACAGTAATAAAAAAAAAATTACAAACAAGTTCCTTGACCATAGGTTAATGAATGAATCCTGTCCTATGGTTTTATCTGTTACCCTGTAAAGCAAAACTAGCACTATGAGGTAGGAGGAGCTACAGGGAAACAGATATCAGTTCAACATAAGAAAATAATGATTTTTAAAAATTATTTAGAATCATTCAACAATGGAATGAACAAGCTTTTTCATAAAGCAATAATTTCCCAGTTATGTCCAAACAAAGTGTATATGACCACTTGTCAAGAACATGATCCAAAGCACCAGATGTTTTATATATGAGTTTGAGCTAGATGCTTGATTGGGTCCCTACAAGCTCCAAGATTTATTGACTGAGATGACTTCCACAGTGGTCCAGGATAGGAATATATTGTCCCTTCCTAAAGGGACAATTGTTGGAGGGAACATATTTTTGAGCTGGCTGTTTGGAGTCCATGGACAATTTTTGCACACTGAACTATATACATCCTGTACCACTTAGCTCAAAATAAAAACAGAGGCAAGCCCTCTGAAATGGAATATTTCTATTTCTATATGGTTTATGACTCTTAGAAAAATGGCACCTTCTTTACCATGCAGTAAGCCAAATTTTAAGAGACGTACCCAAACTTTAAAATGCAAATTCATGTCATGGAAGGTTAATATTTAGGGCTGAGAAAACTTGTAAGTGGCTTATCAAAGTCAAGAAAAAATGATGTTGCCAAAGAATGATGACAGAATAAAATTTTACTGTAGTACTCCGTTAATTTCGGGAAATAAGACTGGAGCAAGATTTTAGCCAAGAGAATTTTATCACTAGTGAAACTTCTGAGATGACAAGCTCATTAAGTTATGGCAAATCACAGATTCCATTAATTCTGCTCTGCTCATGGAAGAATGCATGAGAATGGCTATGGGAGGAATAAAAGAAACTAAGGTAGGAAATCTTTCCTAGGTATTTTGTCAGATATAACATGAAACTCACCTTTTCCTGCTTTTTTCCTCCCAGGACATCTTACCTTAGCTTCAAGGCAAGGAGATGGAAACAAAGCTAATATAAACTGGAAATGACTGGGGTTTATAGCAACTGGTCAGGGAGGGAATGAATGTCTTCTGTACTTATGATAATGTCTCTCTCGTGGCAATCAAAACCTACATCAGTTACACTTCTTAAGCAGGGGCTTTTACCTCATCAGATGGATAACTAGTATTTAGACAAGGACTACATGACATACTTCAATTAAAAAAAATTAATAAATGTACATTGGATTTGTGGTCACAAGAAAACATGGCATGAAATGAAAAATGAATTCACAGACTAAGAGGTAGAGATGAAGTGTTTATACAAGAAATGTATTTTCCTTTTCAGCACCTAGAGTCAACTTGAGGTTGCCTGATGAAAACTGGATACTAAGAAATCTCATCAACACATCCAAACAGTGAATACAGATTAGAAAGCACTGGAATTACCTGTGCCTAAGCATATTCTAATGTCTTAAATATGGCATTTGGTATTTCATTTTTGTTATATTTTAAAAGCATAGCTGTTATTTTGAAAATAAAAAGGGCGTTTTCTAGTTTGATGAATAAAATAGTGGTCTTTATCATCTAACGTAATAAGTATATAATACAATAAAATAATTCACAAATAAAGTTAATAAAATAAAATTCCTTGGGTGCATGCTCTAATATATTGTTCCCATAGATGTGTGGCTTAGCTCAGATACAGTGGGCAAAGTAAGGATAATAGGTCTGCCTAATTATGATGACCCAATAATAGGGCCATAATTCATAGAACTAAATCACTTGATCTGTGAATAATTTTTTAGTTTTGCTCTTTTTTTTGGCTCAGATAAAATGCCACCTCCTCCATGAAGATTTCAGTGATTATCCCAGCTGGAAGTCATCTTTAGATGACTTTAGAGCTAGAAGAGACCTTACAGACCATGTAAACCAACCCTTTCATTTTATAGATGAAAAAATAAGAGTTGGAGAAAGGGTAGCTGACTCACACAAGGTGAGTCAGCTAACGAATAGCAAAGCCATGCCTAGAAGCCAGCTTTCCTGTTTCAGTGTACTGATTCTTCCTCATCTAAGAACACTTTCTAATTCTTTTACATGCTTATTATAGACTAATTTGTTGTTTATCTGGGTCCATGTCTAATTATTCCTACTAGGATAAGCTCTTTGAGTTCATAACCATGTCTTATTTATTTTTGCATCACTTAGCTCATAGGAAAGTATATTGCATATAATAAATACTTAAATGCTTTGGGGGAAATGTCCATTTTTAAATAGAATTGTTTTTATTCTCTAGCGCAGGACTTGCATTTCTACTTGCTCACAGTATTTAGAAAGTGCAATGTCGTTCACTTCTCTTCCTCAGTACCCATTTAAGTATTCAAAATGCCCAGATTTTCACAGTTTAAATGTTACTTTTAAACTATCACCACCTTGACTATAAATTTAAGTTCTTTGATTTTTGAAAAGTTGTGTTCCTCTGGTGTGTTTGGTCATTCCCTTCAGTAGTAGGTCCAAATGAAGCATTTCTAAATGGGGCTGCTCCACTCCCTGTGAACCCCCAGGTGTACCTCCTGGCATCCCTTCCCCAACTCTGGTATAGCTTACTACTGATCTGGTTGTAGACCTTCAACTATTTCTTCTGATGCTTGAATTCTTCCTTCTTAGCAATTTGGTTGTTATCTAGTCAGTTGATTATTTCTTTACATTTGGCAAGGATCTTCTGTTTGCCTTCATCACCAATTTTGCCTTGAAGTTTCTCATTTGGCACTGTAGTCTTCATGTTGAAAGCATAAGATTCAAGTGAGTTCTTAGGAGACACCCCATCTCACTGCTTCTCTGTTTTGGGCCTTATATTTCTCATTTTCCTGGACCTCAATGTCATCTTTGCTTAGATGACCTTTGTAATTGGTGATTGGTAATGTTATTCCGCTTGCCTGTACTCTTATTCACAAGAGAAACATTGAGGATACCATTTGCATCAATGCCAAATGCTGTTTCAGTCTGGGGAACACTTCTGGGTCATGGGGGATTTCTGGGAGCTCAAACTTGCCTAACAGGGTATAATCCTTTATCACTGTTCTCTCACCTTCAGGAACCTGAATATACCAGTCTAGTTGTCTTGAGTAGATGATAAACATTTGTATCTGCTTGGTAGAGATGATGGCATTGTGTTTGGTCAGAACTGCTCTAACTCCACCATCAGTTTCAATACCAAAGGAAAGAAGAGAGACATCCAACATCAGCAAGTCCTGAACATTCTGAAATTTCTCTCCAAACAAGATGGTAGCCTAGGCAAGCACCGTGGGCAATAGCCTTATAGATACTCTTGTTGAGCTCCCTGCCATTGAAGGAGTCTCTGGATTTGGGGGATATCAGTGCACCCACCCACCAAAATGACATCACGAATCTGTGACTTGGCCAGTTTGGCATGCCTTAGGACCTGTCCCATGGGGGACAGGGGCCCATGGATGAGGTCAGTATTCAGATCTTCAAAATGGGCATATGACAGAGGTATAGGAATGAATACCATCATAGAGGAATCAGTCTCAATACTAGCCTGGGTACTAGAAGAGAGAGTACACTTTGCACATGTATAAGTGATACACAATGATTCAGAAGCAACACACAATAAGTGCATAGTCCTCTAGTTCTCACTGATGCCCTTGCGCTTTCATCTGAATTCACTGATGGAATGATTGACTATGTGGTTGTCTCTCTATCTGAATGGATATCCTCAGCTGTGGACTTGACCTCAAAGACCTTCAAGGGTAGAAATGGAAACACTGAAAGTGCCTGCTCCAAGGTAAAAGATGTCTCTATATACCTACTTTTTTTTTTTGGTCCCAGTTATAAGCAGTGGAAGCAGCAATAATAGGCTCATTGAAAATCTGAAGAACACTGAGACCAGTGATGGTTCCAGCATCTTTGGTGGCCTGATATTGAGAATTATTGAAGTACCATGATGAAAGCATTTGTAACAATATTCTCAAGGTAAGCTTCAGTAATTTCTTTCATCTTGGTCAAGACCATAAAAGATACTTCTTCTGGACACAAGCTTTTAGTCTTCTCTTTGTGCTCCACTTGGACCTTACACCTGCCTGCATCATTCGCCACTGTGAAAAGCCAATGCTTCGTGTCTGACTGCACAATTAATTATATCATCAAATGTATGACCATTCAGATGTTTGTTGGTGAGGTTCATTGTAACTTTATTCTTTGAAACATCACCGATTAACATTCTATATCAGAGAAGAAGACGATGACTGGATTGGATTTCCTCGGTCATTAGCCTTGATCTCCACTTTCCCTCACTGGAAAAATCTCATGTAGGCAAAAGAGATGCCAAGATCAGTCCCTTCAATGTGGTTGCTGGGGCACTGGGTCACTGATGATGGATAAGTAAGAAAGGCGGCTGATAAGCTGAGTTAATAACTTAATAAATGCTTAGAGAATTGACAAATGTCTAAATTATACCGTCCATATGTCTCTTTAAAAAATTCCTTTTCCTTTTCCCTTTCCTCACCTTTATTGTCCTGATTCACAGAGCAAGAGTGGTCGTATCTGTGGTCAGGTTCTTTTTCCTTTGCTTATTCATTTTTATTTTGTTTTGTCTTTAGCAGCTTATTATTATAATCAGATATATTTACTAAGTTAAGAATAAAATGTTTTTTAAAAAGAGAAAACATCCTGTGAAGAGACCTGAATGTTCATCTAGTAAGTTTGGACATTAACCTTTCCATTAATGAGAGCTAGTGACTAGAAACTACCTTTAGACTTCATAGGCTATTTTGTTTTAGAATTATCTAGTGAATTTACTGCTTGATAATACTACCTGTATTTATCCACATTAATATCTCATCTGTCCTATTAAACTGTAAGCTCCATGAGGCTGCATCTCATCTAAATTTCATAAGTTTCCCAGTGCCTAGCACAGTACTTTTCATACAAAATGTGTTTCATAAATGTCTATTACACTGTGTCATGGAAGTGGGGTTTTAGAAGAATGATTTTGGTGGCTGGGAGAGGAAGGATTGGACAAAGGAGACAATGTAAGAAAAAAGACCAGTGAGAAGATATTATTGCAAATGTCAAGGTGACAATTCCCTGGACTAGTGTGTTACAAGAGTGTTACAAGAAGCTAAGTGCAAAAAAGGTACTCCCACCTTACTAAACAAAACTTTTTCCTGTTCCCCAACTCATGGTACCAAAATGCCAGGGGGCTGTGCCACAACATCATAGGCTTGCTAAAGCACAGTGGCCTTCTATCTCTTCCTTTTGGAAGAGCCATATGGAATGGCATGGTGAGAATCTAAAGTGGGAAACTGGGCAGGGAGAGGAGCTAGGTTCCATCCATATTATGCTCAATTCTCTTACATAGATGGAAGACTAGTCTTAATCAGCTGGCAACCTTAGGGGAAAAAAATAGATGTTGGTTCACTTACAAAAGGCAAAATTCTGAATTTCAGCTTGTACTATATCTTATCATAGGATTGAATGCCTCAAACTAGACCTAGAGTTTCTGGGCTGTTGCTAAAAAAATTATTGCAATTTCTAATTTTTGTTCACTAAATTGAATAATGGGCTAGAAAAGGAGCGGAAATCATCATGTATTGAGAGTAAGTGATTACAGATGAACGACCCAAGTGGTTTAATGGTATTGAAAAATATTCCAAGAATGGGCAAAAGAGGATCCCCTATGGAGAACTTAGGGAAAGACATGAACAAAACTGACATAAGATGAAAAGTTTATAAGAGATTGTGACCTGCAGCAATGAAGAGGATATTCAAGCCCATGAGATTGGAGAACAATGGAGGTTACTTAAATTCCTACTTAAAAATTAACATATTTTACATAGTATAATTCCTAAAAATAGCTAATGTTGACAGAGCTTTAAGGCTTGCAAAGCACTTTCCAAAACTTATCCCATTTGATTTTCACAGTACTGGGAGGAAGGTGCTAGGTTTTGGCCTCAGATCTTCATAACTCCAAGTCCAATGGTCTACTATGCCTCTTGGACTACTGATCAGAGAAGGAGCAACAGACATTGTTTAGTACAACCCACTTAGGTACAGATTTGTTGACTGAATCCTAAAGAGTTGGCGTCACTTGCTCAAGATCATATAGCAAGTAAGTATCAGGCAGGGATGTGCTGGAACCAGCTTGCATTGGCACATAAGGACTAGTGTTAAATTTCCACATGAGCATTTGTACCTTAGAAATCAGGACTCAATTTACTGTGCTTTTTTAAAATTGTGTAAACTTAATGAAGTGATGGAGATTTAGCATATGAGTGTGTTATGTGTACAATTTTTTCTTCCCCCAGAAAATCAGATCTTAAACTTTTACTGTCACACACCTGTAGTAAGGTCTTCTAGCTCCTAACTGAGTCATATTTCTACTACTTCTCCATATGCTTCTCTTATTTTGATTTTTCTTAATGGATAAGATCACTCACAGATTTCATGTCATAGACTGTAGAGTTCAAGCAAACTTTAAGGAAAATCTTATCTAATATCCTCCACATTCTCTCAAATATCTAATTCCTATTGTGAACTAACAATACCCATTGTTGTAAGTTTGCTACAATCAGTGGAACACAGCCAAATCAACTGGGCCACTTAGAAATTGAACCCATCACCCTATATGCCCCTTGGAAGGTGAGCTCTGTGCTGGAAGCCACAACCACTAAATAAGAGCACCACTCTGATCTTTTCATTTTGGATGGGACAGAGTAAGTTGTACAGATGAGTAGGCATAGATGGGTTGTGATCTTCATTACAGATCTCAGGACATTATCTTTTTTCTCAAACCCTCTCCTCTTCCAAAAATATCTATTATAGTCCATGGCATCCTTGGAGTTCCCCAGACTCACAATCTTACAGTCATCCTCACCTCTCGACTCTACCCCTATTACTAAATTTAAAACTTCTATCTGCAAAGTGTCTTTCTTATTTTCCCTACCCTCTATTCAGAAACCTGTGACATGGTTTCAAAGGCCATTAACCCTGTATAGGAGTATGAGAATAGAAGAAGGGGAATGTTGTCCCAAGAACAAGGTCTTAATCCATTTAAACCAGACAACTCTCATTTCTCTGGAGAGTACTATAGTGTATCATCCAAAGACTAGGAATGGACTGATTAGACACTGGAAATAAACTGTCACCCAAGTGTCTTACCTCCCAATGAGAAAACCTGTTTTTGAGACTCACCTAAATGCATCAGGGCCTCTTTGTCCCAAGGCCAAGTTGCAACTCCAGCCAGCTCCTCCTCTGAGGAGTTTGCAAAGAAGATGTTAAGATGTGTGGATCCATCCAATTTAAGAATGTTCTTCAATTCATTGACATCCAAGTAGGCTCTGCAATAGAAATATACTTTGCTATTATTTCTGTAAAGGGATTAGGCTACAGAGAGAGACCCTGATCTAGCCTGGAAGAAAAGGTCATACCCAGAAATACTAGCTTCCCAGAAAGGTACCAAATTGTCTTTTCCTGAGTCAGCAGTTCTAAACATGCTTTCAGTGGTCATTTAGCAATGACAGATATTTTGATTTTGACCCTGTTGGGCCCTTTACGATTTTTTATTAGGCAAATTATTCTCTGAAATTGCCTTAGTCTTTGAATTTGTTTAAAAGATAATAAATGTTCTCCTAGGATGGGATCAGTGCCTGCTATTTCCTAATTAAGCCCCAATAAATTTTCACAACAGGCATGGGCAGACTTGCTGATTCAAATGGTTCTACAGAGGGAGAAAGGATTAAAGGGTGTATTATCATGACGGACAATTCACTCTTCCTTTCAACAGTGTGCAGAATCACAATAGCGTGGAAGTCACCATGCACTTAAGCATCTAATATTGTTGTTTCTTTTATGTAGCATTAAGCAAAATTATTAATCTTACTGTTTCAGGCACTGTGCTAGACATTGGTAGTACAAAGGCAAAAAGATGAAATAATACCTGTCCTCAAGGAACTTACATTCTGCCATTAGACAAAAAATGTATACATAGCACAGAAAATTAAAGAGGAGAGGAGAGGGGAGGGGAGGGAAAGAGAGGAGAGGAGAGGAGGGGAAAGGGGAGAGAAAGAGAGTTGCATATATATGCATTTGTGTCTATATACATCTGTATATACACATCTATGCATATGTATAATATATAATTATGGGAGAGGAGACTAGCAGCTGGAAGGATGTGGAAAGGCTTTATGTAGGAGACAGCACTTGTGTTGATCTTTTAAAAGAACTTAAGGATTCTAAGAATGAAAGGTGAGGAGGGAGTACATTCTAGGCATGTGGAAAAATCTGTGCAAAGGCATGGAGATGGGAAATGTCTTAGGAATCCCAAGTATGGTATCTTGCATATGAGTTTTTCTGCCCATGTCTGCTTCAATGGAGCAGTTGGGAAGAGGTGTGCTTTTCTATTCCTAGATTAGGTAATTTATTATTTTATACCTAAAATGTATCAGAGAAAGTTTAATCAGAATCAGGTAGTGGCCCTAAAACAACTTATTTTATTTTCTGCTTATTTTGTTTGCTCTTCATAGCATTCTCTGTCTCCAGGGATAGTCTGTGAGTGTCTTCTCTAGGCAAGAGTGTCTTTCAGATTTATAGAAGTCATCTACAAAGTGAGGTCTCTGGGATGATCATATATATATACATATGTGATCAGTAAAGAGAAGGATGGAAATATGACCTAATTAGAGGCATCCATGCTCCCTGCAATGGCCATATGTACCTCTTATCCCTCAGAAATCTCCTATTCCATCTCCTCTCAACATCCCCCTTGATAGTCAAATGTGGATTCTTGGGGCAATTTTCACCTAACTTTGACCCAAACATGGTGTAGCAACATACACACAGGTTCCACTGGGAAAATCCACCACCCTTCCTCCTAAGCATACTGAACTTCTGTCCTTCAAACCATCTTGTGCTTCTGGGAGGTCCCCTTAGAAAGGCAGGCTCTATGTTAGGAGCAGTATCCAGTTGGAAAGAGCTCTCCATTTTAACCTTTTCAGTTTGGGTTGGACAGAGTGATTCACACAGGATGAAGAGGCATGGACAGCTTTTGAATATCATTACAGATCTCCTGACATTACATTTTCCCTTAAGCCAATTCTCTTCCAAATATCTCCATTATTATATATTCCTATCCTTCCAGGTGCCCAGGTTCACACCTTTAGTGTTTTCCTCATCTCTACCCTTTATCTGCACTGCACATATCTAATGAATTATCAGTCTTACGATTTCTGTCTGCATAGCATCTTTCTAAACTCCTCCCTTCTCCCTACTCATGATACCCCATCCCCTCCCTAGTTTAGCACCTCCTTAATTCTCATCTGCACTAGGCAATAGCTTCCTAATTGGTCTCTCTGCTTTAAGTCTCTTCCTTGTCCAAGCCATCTTCCACACAGCTGCCCATGATAAAGTGCAGATCTAACCATTTCACTTCCACATTCAATAAACTCAGTGGCTTCTTAAGGACTTCAGGATCAAATATCATTTCATCTTTTATAAATGTCTATTTTATGGAAATTTTATAATGTATGCATTATTGATACATTAGTACATGTATATAATTTATAAATAAATATACATATATTATGGGTTAGTACTTTTTTTTTTAATAATAGCAGTGTATAATCAAAAAAGCTTAGAGATCTGAGACTTAAATAGGGATACATAAATAGGGAAAGGATCAAACAGAACTTTTTTCTCTAAGACTATGGATGAAATCATTGCATGGTTAATATAGAAGCATGGTGTATTGGGAAGAGTCCTGGCCCTTGAGTGAGGAGACTTGGATTCCAATATTGGCTCTGACATTTACTGTGAGACTATGAACAAGTCATTTAACCATGAGGGCAAAGTCTGTGCGGCGTCTTGTTTAAATTTTTTGCCTCTCTCCACATGCAGCTCTGCATAAAGGAGGTGTTTAGTGAATGAATCCATGCTGCAAGGTAGAATGCAAAGTGCCCGAGATTGAAGGGCAAATGACATGGGATATAAGGCCAGCTCTGTTAACATACTGAGTGTCTTAAGAAATTTCATTTCCCTTCTCTGGGCCTCATTTCCTCTGTCTGTAAAATGAAGGGGTTGAACTATGATCTCAAAGATTCCCTCCAACTTCATCATTCCTTTTTAAGCTGAGAGGAGTTTTGAGTCTTTAATAGCTGAGTTAAAGTGCTAACTGTAATGGCACAAAGGAGAGAAGAGGTCAGCTGCAGTCCTAACAGGGGGTTGAGAGGAGAAAAATGAAAACAGAGCGAACAACAGATAGACACACTTCTGCTGGCATAGAGCATGAACTGGCTATCCTCTCCTGATGCCTCCTTAACAAGGCTGCAGTGACTTTATGGAAGAAATACAGGGTGTCAGATGTATGTGAACTTTAATATATACATACATATACCTACACATACACATATGTTAAAGAAGAAAAGAAAGAAAAGAAGAACAGAAGGAAGAAAGGGAAAAAGGAAGGAAAGAGAGAAGAAGGAAAAAAGAAAGGAAGGAAGGAAGGGAATGGAGGAGGAAAGGAAAGAAGGAGGGGAGGAAGGAAGGACAGAAAATAAGGAGGGAAGGAAGGAAGGAAAGAAGGGAGGAAGGAAGGAAGGAAAGAGAAAAAGGATGGATGAGAAAAGGAAGGAAAGGAGGAAGGGAGGAGGGGAGAGAAGAAGGAAATATGGCATACTACTAGAGATTCAGTGTAGCTGGAAGAGATGAATTAGAAGACCCTAGACTCGACCGAATTTAAAGCCTACCCTTTGGCACTCAACAGAGTCTGCTCTCTTCCCACTAGAAAATTTCTATATATTTCAAGAACATCTTAACTTCTATATAAATGGCTGTTTGATTTTGCAAAATTCTGCTTACAAATATATGGCTTTCTGTGCAGGCTGAGGAGCTAAAGAAGAAAATTCAGTTCAGTTTAAAAAAAAAATCCTGTTAGGACACTTATTAGGGAAATTCCCATTTCTAGGAAGAGTGTGACTGTTGACCTAAATCACAGGAAATTGAGATCAGAGATGATAGAATTAACATGTGAAAGGGATCTCAGTCCCTTAACTATGGGGAATTTTAAGTCACCGATGGGCAATCCCCTGGGGTCCAGAACATGGGAGTGACTTGCCCAATGCCACAGAAGTAATAAACAGCAGAAGGCAGATTAGAACCCAATTCTCTCCCTTCTTCCCCCTCCCTTTTTCCAAGGCCTTTGCTCTTCCTGCTATAACAGAGAAACAAAACTGAGTTGTATTATCAGGGCACTACAGCTCACAAGCCAAAACTATTAGCAAAAAAAAAAAAAACCAGAAACAACAAAAGCAAACTGGGTGAGAGTGGTGATGGCTGAACTGCACCTAGGTAGAACAGTGTGTAGGACACTGACCTAGAGTCAGGAAGACCTGAGTTCAAACACAAACTCAGACATTTACTACCTCTGTGGCCCTGGGCAAGTCATTTAACCTCTATCTGCTTCAGTTTCCTCATCTCTAAAATGGGGATAATAATACCACTAACCTCCAAGGGTTATTGTAAGAATCAAATGAGGTATTTGCAAAATGCTTAGAACAGTGCTTGGCACACAGTAAGCACTTACTAAATGCTTATTGGCTTCCATTTCCCCCATCTTCAATGTACTGTGTTCTGTTGCCACTATTAGAAAGGTAATTCTAAGGCTACTATCAACAGATTCTTTTCAAAAATGAAGGTTCTAAAAATCTACATGTATACACCAACTTTGTAGATATACAGCAAAGCCTAGCACAGGATGCTATACATCTCAACCCTCTCTCCCCCCCAAAAAAGGAAAGAAAATCAGTATGGGAAACTCATCGAGGCAGAGGCTCACCTCATTTGCAACTTAAAGTCTGAGCTAGCTGCTTGGGTTGCACTGAGAGGTTAAATAACTTTATTTGCAACTTAAAGTCTGAGCTAGCTGCTTGGGTTGCACTGAGAAGTTAAATAACTTTAATCAAGGTCAAACAGTAGGTATCAGGGATAGGATTTAAACAGAGCTCTTTCTGTGACCAAGGATGACCTTCTATCTTTTATACCATGGGGTGTCTTTACTGCTGCCTTTGTACTTCTCATGCTTGAGAAATGTTTCCTGAATGAATGAGCTGCTGAAGCAAGGAAAGTGATGTCAGTGCTTGAAAATGAATTGCTAGACTAGTATAGACACATCCCAATTATCCATTTCATATGAAACTGCAGGCAGGAGCTCTATATACCAAATGGTTATGGGAGGCCAATTTTCACAGCTTTTCACAAAGGGTCATCCGGCAGGAGTGTGGGCTAGAGATGTGGGCCAGCTTCCCTTCGAGATCCAATAACAAGCAGGATGTCCCTATGTCTAAGCATGACAAATTCAATAGCTAACCCTCTGAAGTTCAGATGTTTTCCAGAAACCTAACTGTGCTGTTCCTAATCCCTTGGCCCTTAGCAAACTGAAAAACAGGTCCTATCGGAGGGGCATTTTAACCTAGAACATAAAGAACAGGAGCCTGGAAAATATCCTTCTGTTTTCTTTTGTCCTTCTAGTTCCAAACTAGAAAAAGACACTGAAGCTAAGAGGGGCCCAGAAGGGATGGAAGGATGGAAAATCAGTTAGCCAAGGTCTTCCAGTCATCTGGATAGTTGTGGATCAGGCTTAGACCAGTTTTTCAAATCCTTTATTTATTTCATACTAATGAGTCTGCCCACCTAGTTGGAAGTTCCCTTAGAGGGAATCTGCAAATGATATTAGGGATTCCTGAGAAAGACAATTCCCCTACCCCAAGAGTGGGGAACCTGTGGCCTTGAGGCCACATGTGACCCTAAAGATCCTCAAGTGCAGCCTTTTGATGGAATCCAAACTCCACAAAACAAATCCTTGGGAAGTCTGAATTCCATCAAAGGGCCACACTTGAGGACCTAGAGGGGCATTTGTTCTGTGAGATTTGGATTCCATCAAAGGGCCACACGTGAGGATCTAGAGAGCCTCATGTGACCTTGAGGCTGCAGGTTCCCCACCCCTGCCCTACCCTAATTCCCACATCTCTAGATTAGGAAATATTTATTAGAGGAGGAATCAAGGGAAACTATCCCAGGAAAGGGGGGTTTCTGTTCCTTAAAAGCCCTTCTGAGGAGATAGGTCTGAATCTGTTTACTGCTTTCGAAGTGGGTTCCTCTCAAATTTTGTGAGGCCTCAGTTTCCCAAAGGGGAACAAAGCAGGGAAACTTGCATGGCTCAAGACCTTGTAGTCTCTCTCCCTAGAGACTATACCAATGGAAAACAGTCTGTGTTCTATAATAGTGTTCCTGTCACTGGCTGAAGTAATTTCCTCCAAAATACTCTGAGGCTTGGTATTCCCTTGGCCCCCTGCTGTCTCAATGAGAAGGAGAAAACATTTGGTGACATGTCACAGTGTGAAGGTTTGTTGTATTTTCCCCAGTCACTCTGTCAGACAATGTTTATCACAAAATGAATGGCTCAAATCTGGATCAGTGACTGGGAAAGACAACTACTGCATGCCTGGTGCTTTTCCTCTTCTTCTCAAGCTAAAGTGATTTTTGTTTTTAAATTTTCTGTTTTGACTTTTGCCGAAGTGCCCAGTGGGCAGGATTGGCCCTTGGCGAAACTACGAAGTAGGTCAAACTTGTCTTTGCAGAGCCAGACCCTTTACTGTTGACATTTTCTGCTCCTTGCCCCCACATCAGGGCTCCATTGTCCTCATATCTTACTCATAAATTGCCCTTCCTGATCCCCCCACCCCAATTCAGAACCCACTCCTGAGAGAAAAGGTTTATTATTTGTTAATCATGTGGCCTTGGGCCTCTTGTTTCCTCATCTATAAAATGAAGTGATCCTTTTCAGACCTAATATTCTATGTTCTCCAAACTTTGTAATTCTATATTTTAATAGTCTCTGTTCAAAGATTCCCAACAGCTCTCATATTGTATGATCAAACATCCCTTCTGGCTCAAACATTCTATGTTCTAAGGTCCCTTCCAGGTCTGAAAATCTGGGGCCATCCTTTCTTCTTCATTATCCTTTTAATCAAGTGTACAGTTACTTCCAAACTCCACCCAACCTCTTGCCCCAAACTACATTCTCAGAGTTCAACTTGCCATAGGCAGAGAGAAGTTACAACTCCTCTTGGTGAACCATACATGTCTAGAATTGTCAAGCAATAGGCTCACTCTCCTGTTCTGAGTAAATTCAATTCACCTTACTTTAATTAGGCACCTAACATGTGGGGCTCTAGGTTTGGAAGTGTTTCTTTATCAGCATCCCATTTTGGATCCGGTGGAGCCTCTGTACCTCACCCTCACTGTCAAGGTTATGTGGAGCCCATGAATGTGGGTTATATGGGCCTGAGAACCCACAGAGGGCCAGAGAACCTAGACTTAGCTCTCCTGCCAAAATCACATTTCAAAACCATGAGTACAGTTCTGGAGAGGGATCAAAGCTCTCTCAACTGTCATAAGAATATTTCCTTTATGCATCTCACGGGGGAGTGCCAACAATATATTTCATAAATGCATTGGCCTGAGATGGTACAACTCAATAATAGCTTGAATGGGAAAGCTGTCAGAACAAGTTTTATAGAAAAGGAAAAAAGAAAAAAAAGAAAGAACACATGCAAAAATAACAACAGCAAAAGACAGGTTTAGAAATAAATAAATAGCCACCAGTATTCCTGTAATGGAAAGAGTCTATGCAGTTTCCAGTCTCTCAAGTTCCGAAAGTATAACATGACCATTAGCATGTGTAAGGCAGGACTCTACCACAGGCCCAGATGTCCTAAGTGCCATTAGAGGCCAGCAGGAACACTGAATCATGTTAGTCTGTATTTCTGTTCCCACCCAAAAGTAGTTTGCACACAAGCAGCATTCCCTCACAAAGACCAAGGGTCAACAAACTCTGAAAGGTGCAATGCCAAGGTTCTGACCTCTTTCCTTCTAATGAACAAGAAGGAGGAGGAACAGAGGAAAAGCTGTTTCCACATTGGTTCTTTCCATGCTGTCCTGCCAACTTGCTCCTACAGAAAGACCCTAGGACCCCTTATGAGCCTTGGAGAGGTAATCACAAATGTCTAAGAACAGCAACAGGACTCCATAAATGTCAGGATCCCATTCAGAGTAAAAGGGTCTTCTTGCCAAAACAAGTGTTGCACTCTCTTTACAGGAGGCCTCTCTCCCCCACGTCAGTCCTCTAACCCTACCTCGGCCTCCAAAATACCAAAGTAACCCCTTGACTACAGTTGCCAAAAAGAGTCAGGAGCCCCAGAACCACTGTTCTAGTTGCTGAACAGTTCAAATCATTTGAAAACGATGATCATAAATGAAGATCAAAGTTATTTTAAAAAAATTAAAGTGAGATAAATGTCATTGTTTATTGTAGTCATATCCTTGTGTTGTAAATCACAGGCTGTATCCGATCTCTGACCTGTTGTAAACCTAAGTATTATACTTAATCTCAAGGCTTTTCTCATGGATCCAGCTTCATTCTCCTTCTTTATATGTGCATCAAAAATGCCTCAGTCTCTCTTTTCTCTAAAAATGTTAATGGAGAAATAAACAATTAAAAAATAAAGGAAACCTTCAGAGGGCTTGTTAAATTCTTGTAATCCTAGTGATTACCTCTTGAAATTACTGCCTTTGTATACTGATGCCCAGGGATTATAAATCTGCTCTGCCTTGTGTGACTTTCAGCAAGTCACTTTACCAATCTGAGTCCTGATTTCCCTATCCATAAAATGCCATTCATTTTCCCTGCTCTGCCATGCCTCATAGGCTTTCTATAAGGATCAAATAATATAATCAAACTGAAAATATTTGAAAACTGTAAGACACACACACACAACTTGTCGCTCTCATTTTACCTGAAAACACTTAAAGAGAACATTAATGACAACTGCTGTCTGGTTGTGGCTGAGGTTCAAATAGCTTAGCTTTCTTTCTTCCTTCTTTCCTCCAGCATCACTTCCTTTTACAGTGTCCCAACCACAATCAATAAATAAACCAACCAACCACAGAGAGCTAAGAGAGGCTTACTCACTGACCACGGCGGGGAGTAAGTCACGTTTGCACAATTAAGTGACATCTAAATGCTAGCAGTGTGTATTTCCAAAGCTGTAAAGGGGAAAACTGCACTAAGTATTAGTAGGAAGATTATATATTTTTAATGCAAGTTGTATAACCACTCCAAGGGGCAGCTAGATGGCTCAGTGGACAGAGTGCTGGGCCTGGAATCATGAAGACCCATCTTCCTGAGTTCAAATCTGACCTCAAGACCTTACTGTGTGGACAAGTCACTTAACCCTGTTTGCCTCAGTTTCCTCATCTATAAAATGAGCAGAAGAAGGAAATGGAAAATTACTCCAGTATCTTTTCCAAGAAAACCCCAAATGGGGTCATGAAGAGTTGAATGTGACTGAAACAACTAAACAACAATAACTATTACAAATGAACCCTTTGGGTTTTTAATCATATGAACACAATACCACATTATTACTACAGTCTAAACTCTAACTAATATCAAGATTAGCCAGGTAACAAAAAATTTCAGAGAGCTACACAACTGATGGGGAACTTCTAATTGTCCTTGAGTCTTCACTAGGTAAAGATTAGTTTTATGAGCACTATAGTCATCTATAGATAAACTTACTTCCAAACTAAGCTATATTCACAGATGTCTGAACAAACTGCAGAAATTCAAAAAGTAACTTGTCTCCTTATTTACCTTTCAAAATTCTGTGATCTGATATAATTACAATGAATTGAAGGGACAAGGCAAGAGTTTCTCCATTTGGGATATAGCTTCTCCATTATAAGTAAGGTCAAATTCCTTAAGACGAGGCTTCACCTAAAGTTTCAAAGTACAAATGGAAATTCACACAGTGTTTTTAAAATCTGTTAATTTTCAGATGAATTTTTTTTCCAATTTAATTCAGTCACTCTTTAATAACCCTTCCTGACATCCACCTCCTGTTCTGACATACTTCAAACCGGGGAGAAAGTATCTTCAAAATTTTCTAGTACAGACTTGTATTAGGAGAATCAAAAATCCACATGGAATACAGGAAATATGCTCTCAATAAATTTCCATCTCAGACTATAGATTTTCTAGAGCATTTGGGGGAAGAGTGTATGTCTAAAGATCAATTTTCTCCAAGATTTCTGCACTAAGAGAGGTTCACCATTAGCCTGACTTAACGTACTCTTTTTGGAGTGTGATGCTATGGGAAAAGCATTGAACCAGAGAGCAAGGATGGTTTTTTATAGCAATTCTACCACTGTGTAATCTTGGGCAAATCACTTCCCGTATCTGTGCCACAGTTTCCTTATCAATGAAATTAAGAAAATGGACTAGGTAGTAGCTAAAGTTCCTTCCCAATCTAACATTTTAGATTCTCTGTTCTAGCATTCAATATTCTAAGGCTTTTTCTAGTTCCAACATGTTCTAATAAATGTGTCTTTTCCCCTCTATTTCAACAGAACAAAAGAAAATAATTCAGGAAACCACAAACATGGCATTCCTGAGTCAACTGTGGATCTTTTCCACTCACTGATATTAAGCTAACATTTGTTTCATAAGGACAGAATGATTCTGTATTCAGGGGCCAATGACTCAGCCCAGAGATGTTTTATGCTAAGAACTGAAAATGAGGATTCCGGAATCTGGAGCAATGAACTTAAAAGGTATACACCAGGAATGCACCACAGTTTGTTACACAGCAGCTAAAGCCTTACTTTATCCAACACTTAAGACATGTAAAGAACTTTCTCTTCTCACTGAATAGTGTGCTAGGTGTCAATAGCTACTGACCTATGAAATGCTGTCCAACAGATTTAGTCATTTAGAATTTCAAATACAGTAAGCTCTCAATTATTTCCTTTGACTGAAGGGTGGCAGTAATCCTTCCCCCACCCCTAATCTTTGCAAGGGTAGAACTGAAGAGGGAAGAAGAGGCAGATGTCACACTGTTTTCATTTGTATCTTGTTGTTTTCTAAAAGTCAATGAAATGGAAAGAACACTCAATGGGGAAATAAGTGATTTAAATTCCAATCCTTGTTTTCTTGCTCGCTAGAGCAATATGACCTTGGGTAAGTCATCTCATTATCTTATCTTCAGCTGTAAAATGAAGATGGTCGGGTAGATGACCTCTAAGATCCCTTTCATGTTTTCTTAATTCTAGTTTGTTTTATTTTCAGGTTCACATTCTCCTTCCTACAATCCTCCCCCTTCCCACATGGAAAAAGGAAGGGAAACAAAACCTATTACAAACCTCATATAGAGTAAAGCAAAGCAAATTCTCACATTTGCCAGGTCTCCGCCAAAATTAACACACACACACACACACACACACATAAACACACGAACACACACATACACACACATATAAACACACACAAGTATATATGTGTGTATGTGATATGTATATACATATGTTATGCATTTCAAACTATACTCTAAATCTCTTATCTGGAGACAAAAAGCATGCTTCATCATGAGTCCTCCGGAACAGTAGTTACTTCTGTGTTGATCAGAGCGCCTGCATCTTTCAAAATTGTTTGTCTTTAAAAAATGCTAACTGTATAAATTGTTCTCCTTGTACTGCCTCCTTCACTTTGCATCAGTTCATACAACTTTTCCCAAGTTTTTCTGAAACCATAAGATCCTTTTAGCTCTAACATTTTGTGATCTAAGATTCTTTCCAGTCTTAACAGCCTAAAGTTCTAGGGTCCCTTTCAACTCTTTCTACATTTTAAAGACCTTCCAAGTTTAACATTCTGATTATGTGATCTCTGTAGCAACAGAAGAGAACAGTTGCACATCGAAAATAATCCAAAATATCAAATAATCCAGAAATCATTAATATTGATTCAAAATAAATAAATCTTGAAAAAATAATGCTTCTTGGAATGGAGAACAGTTGATATAGTTAACTAAAACTATTCCAAATTTAACCCTTTCCCCTACTCTCATTTTCTGCAAAGTATTAACTCACCTCAAATTTCTAGAAATAACAAAGAAAGTAAAATACACACACACACACGCATGCATGTACACACACAGTAGAAAAAAGTTTTTTTTCCTACAGATTTGCACATCTCCTTTGATTTTGTGATCAGATGTCATACTTTTCCTGAGTTAGAACCTCATGCAGCACATCCCTCCCCCAATTTTGCTACAGTCCCCTCACCAACACCCCACAAAATCCTGAGACACTATATAATTTAGTATAGTTCTATTTACTATTGCCTTCTGTGGCAACAAAAATGCTTCAGTAGTCAAAAGTCAGTCTTGCTGGCTAACAATTCAGAATGCCTACACTCACAAGGGACCCAACATCAGAGAACAAAACCCCTTTTGGCTCCTTATCAGAGTAAACTGGTCAAATACAACCAATGACAATTGCCAAATCATTGACCCATCACTATTCTATCCCCTAGCTCCTATATTCCCTAACAAAAGAGAGTTCAAAAAATAAGAAAGAGGAGAGGAAAAGAATCAGTCATCAAGTGTTAGAATTTGAAGGAACTTTAAACATAAATTTATCTGGGAGGGATCTTAGGACAAAGAATGTTCAAACATAAAATATAGAATGCCATAACTGGAAGAAAACCCCAAATATAGAAGACTAGAAAATGCAAAAAAGTTGAAAGGAGCCTTTAAGATTGAGAAAAGGAAAAGAGAGAAAGTCCCCAAATGGATTGTGTACTTTAAAGGTTGTTGAACTTAGGAAAGCTAAACAAATAAGCAAACAAAAAAATTCAAATTAATCTTCTAGAACTGAATTTCCGGAAAGTAGTGACAAAACTTCACTCTTAAAAGGTGGAAAAAGCTTGCAGTGGGTGACTTTAAGGATTATTTGCAGCTTGAGTTTTGTGAAATTTGTTTCACCAGAATAAAAGAAGACTTTTTTGTTTTTAGTTCATCCCTTTTCTCACTTAATTCCATTTCCCTTTACCAGTCCTAAGCATCCAGGCTATCTCCATAGGAGAGAGAAGTAAATCATATTTAATATAGGTTGTTGGGGAAAAAAATCTCCTTGTCTTCTCCTAGAAGCTGAGCACTTCTAATCAGGGCAATGCTGCTTTCATCTCTCCAGGTGATGACAGTCACACAAATTAAAGGTGAAAAAAAAGACTTTGGGGCATGAATGAAAACTATCTTCTTCCCCTCAGGTAACTTTGATTCCAAAAGAAAAGACTGAGAAAAGCAAGGCCTACCCACCATTCATCCTTCTTCAGTCCTCAATTCTGGCTTGCCTCAATCTTTGATTTCTCTGGTATCCTACTGTTGCTGGTAGACTTTAGAGGAAGTTATAGCACGAAGTCAACTGGGCCTATTAGAGGTTCATGTTACAGACTTTCAACTGGGTTTTCACTGTGGCAAAACATTTATTCCTCCTCCATGGACTCTATCCCACTTCTTTCTGGGGCTGATTCAAAGATGTTCTGTGTCTCTCTCTATTTCTGTTCTCTCTTGTCTCTGTCTGTCTGTCTGTCTGTCTCTCTCTCTCTAACTCTGTCTGCCTGCCTGCCTGTCTGTCTGTCTGTCTCTTTCTCTCTCACTGTTTCTCTGTGTGTCTCTGTCTGTCTGTCTGCCTACCTGTCTGTCTGTCTCTCTCTTTCTCTCTCACTGTTTCTCTGTGTGTCTCTGTCTGCCTGCCTGCCTGCCTGTCTGTGTGTCTCTCTCTTTCTTTTTCTGTTTCTCTGTGTGTCTCTCTGTCTCCGTCTCTCTCCTTAAGTTCCTAGAGGCCTCCTCTGCCTTCTATTCTAACAGATAGTTTTGGCTCCTATTTTCTGAAGAAAACAGAGACCTTCAGGTATGAACTCATCACAGAATACATCAAACCTCTACATGTTCAACCCTCCTAACCCTGTCTTTGAAGAAGAATTTGCCTTTCTCCTTGCCAAAACCAATACCACTTCCTGTGACCTTAATCCTAATGCCTCCTATCTTCTCCAAAAGCTTGCCTCACCATTACCCTCATCCTCTCACCACCATCACCACCCCTCCTTCTTAACTCTTTCCCTCCTACTGATTATTTCTCTGACATGTATGAACATGCTTAACTCTACTTCATTCTTAAAAACAAAAGATAAACGGACATACCTCACTTGACCCAGTTATTCACTCAAGCTCTTGTCCATATCTCCCTTCTTTTTCCCTGATAAATTCCTAGGAAGAATATCACTGCCTTCACTTCCTCACCACCCATTCCTTTCTCCTGACATGTTAGTCCACTTCCTGAATAATCATGTATTTCCTTTACCCTTGCAATAAGTATTCCCCAGGACTCTGTCCTGGGCCTTCTCTCCTTTCTCTATATGTACTGTCATGAAAGGTTAATTAGCTCTTGTGGGTTCGGTTGTTAACTCTAAACAGATGAACTCCCAAATTTAACTAAACTCTAATATTACATATTATCCAAAGCCTGCAGGAAATCTTCTGTATATAATGTAGGCATCTCAAACTCAAAATGGAAATCATTATTTTCCCCTCCTCTAAATATGCCCCACCTCTAAACTCTCTGATTTCTGTTACATCAACAATATACTTCAAGTCTTCCAGGCTTATGACCCTGGAATCATCCCTGTACCTTATAGTCAAGCCCCTATATCCAAACAAGTACCTAGTCTTAACGAGTCAAACCCTCAAACATCTCTTGAATCTATCCCTTTCTTTCTAGCCAATATGGCAGTTCACTGCCTTCATTACGAATCACCTAGACTACTATAATTATCCCTTAATTTATTTCCCTGATTCTAGTTTTTCCATGCTCCAATTCATCCTCCACAAAGCTTTCAAAACTATCATGTTGAGTGAGAGCAATACTTCTTTAATCTCTCAAAGGGACAGAAATCATATGACAATATTCTTCTGCTCAAAAACCATTAGTGATTCCCATTGTCTAGACTCTAGAGCAGGGGTAAGGAACCTGTGGCCTCAAGGCCACAAGTGGTCCTCTAGGTCCTCAAGTGAGGCCTTTTTGACTGAATCTAAACTTCACAGAACAAATCCTGTTAATAAAAGAATTCATTCTGTAAAATTTAAGACTTAGTCAAATGGCCACACCAAAGGACCTAAAAGGCTACATGTGACCTGGAGATTGCAGCTTCCCTACTCAAGAGACTAGAGAATAAAATACAAACTCCTTAGCTTAACATTAAAGGCCTTTCATGATCTGTCTAGCAATGTACATACAAATACACACACAATTATACACACACATATATATGAATGTGTACATATATATATATATATATACACGTTATCTGTAAACACACACACACACACTATTCCCTTAAAAGTTCCACATCCTAGCTGAAATGGACCACTTCTCATTCCTATAATTTGATAGACCATCTTCTCTTTCCATATATCCTCACATTCCTTATTTGTTGAATTTGCCACCTCTAAAAAAGCCTTATATTCCTTCAAGAAGTAACTCAACTCAGGTGTCACTTCCTCTATGAAGCCTTCTCTCTCTTCCTCCTCAATTATCCTTGTACCATACATATTTTTGGCCCAATTGCCTTCACTCAGTAGAATGTAAGCTCCTCAAGGGTATAGCTTACTCCTTCTTGTCTGTATATGTCCCAGCATCTGAGCCTTGCACGTAGTAGGCAAGGGAAAGAGAAAAGGAAAAAAATTTTGTTCCCATGATGGAAGGGGAAATGAAACTATATTGTAAGAACTGAAATGCAAAGAGGCTGACAAACTTGTTGAATATCTTATAGTAAGTTGTTCTTGTTCTGTTATTTTAGTCACATCTGATTCTTTGTGACCCTATTTGGGGTTTTCTTGGCCAAGATACTTGAGTGACTTGCCATTTCCTTTCTCCAATTCATTTTACAGCTGAGGAACTTGAGACAAACATGGTTAAGTGACTTACTCAGGGTCATACAGCTAATAAATTTCTGAGGCCATGTTTGAACTCAGGTCTTTCTAACTCCAGGCCTGGTTGCTCTATCTACTCTGACTGCCCCATAGCCAATTAGTTAGTCTCAAGTATTCTGGCTCAAACCAATACATTTCATTCATTCATTCATCCATTTATTTTTTTTTTTACTTCCTCATTTCTTTACTTTTATTTATTTCTGTTTTTATTACAATATGTTGCCTCCTATAAATGGAGGGAGAAATAGTAATCAGTTGGTTTTGAAAGCTTTGGCTTTCCTAAGCCATAGAGTATAATTGAGAAAATGTACCTCCTTCACTTCTTTGAAGAGATGGAAGACTATGGGCATGTAATATTCCATATTCTATCATACAAAAGCAAAGTGTTAGGCCTTTTCATCAAATTATTTTTCCTCTTTTAAGAATTTTTTGTTATGATGGATGCTCACTGGGTACAGGAGGGAGAAATTTTCATTCAGAAAATGAAAGTGATTTAAAAATCAAAAGATTTCAATAAGAAATACAGCTGCTCTAAATAAAATAATTTAAAAGAAAGTTAGATATTAATTACAAAAATAAGACAGAATGTAGTGATATCCATGAAATAGCCTTCAAATCTGAACATGTGGGAAAGTCACTAAATGAAGATACAACAATGCCACTGACATCCCCACAGGTGAATGGGAAGAAGCCCAGTCCTAATTTCATTCTGATGTGGACAATATCTCAAACACATGTCTATGTGCTGTCTTCTGTCTTGTAGGTGCAATCCATTCCCAGAATTTGTCACACGCCGTGATAACCAGCTCGTCATGGTTAGACTCATTTTTCATCATTTAATCCTTCTATCCTGCAACTCACCCTATGTATCACAATCCAATTAAGCTTCCTAAAATATCACTTGTGTCCTGTCCCTCCCTTGTTCAAACCTCTCCAATCATTCTCCACTGAATGGAGGATAAAGTCTAAACTCCACATTTAAATCACTCACCAGCCTGACGCTAGTCTACCTATTGGACCAGTCATGTTTCACACTGCTCTGCTTCACAAATGCTGTGCTTCAGTCAAGTTAGTCCTTGATTGTTTTTTGAACATTTTCATGCATGAATTAGTTTTGTCTACCAAAACAAATAACGAAACTTTCCTTGAAGACAAGGACCATGTTTTCTTGTCTCCAAAATACTCAATATGTGCTTTGACTGTAGAAGAGGCAATATGGGGAATGGAATAGCTAGGGGGTTTTGCCTTTCTTGGCCTTGGTTTCTACCTCTGAAAAATGGGAAGGTTGTGTTTGGTGACCTCTAAGGTCCATGCTAGTTCTGATATCCTCTAACAATTGCTGTATTAACATGTATTGAATGATAAGAATCTGGCTTCACTGATTAAAACTTCTTTTTAACCCCCCACTGAACGGGTTTTTCCTTTTACCTATGAGTTCTCAAACAGGATGGATCCTGATTTTTCTATGCAAGGTTTTCAGAGAAAGAGAAACAAGGGATTATAGTCTGTGGATCCTACCAAGCAGTGATCACCACTTAGGTGACCCAAGATAAATGAGTACAAAATGAGAAAGCACTCCTGTTAGTTAACAGTAAGGTGAGGTAGACTGAAGACTACCTTATCTGAAAGAGAAAAAAGTCTTTGATACTAACTATCCTTAGAACCACAGATCTGAGATAGGCCCCTTAAACCTTCTATCTTAGACTTGTAAAAGGTCTTCTTTTGGCCTTTTCCCTAAAACTTCTTGTAATGATGACTCAGTAGCAATATTTATATGTTTATATCTATATCTATCACCCATCCATACACACATAAAAACCTGGTCTCTATGGAATAATCTTGTTGTCTTTAAAAGAGAAAAAAAAGTTTTTCCAGAAAAATTCACCAACAATCAAGGAATACGTTGTTATTTTTTTTCTGCCCCCTTTCCCCCATTCCAAAACCTCAATTCTACCCAAATTGGGATATCCATATTCAGAGATGAAATTCCATCTTTAAAGTGCCACTGTTCATACTCTGAAAGATTTGTCCAAAAGAGAACAGTCTGGATTGGCTGCACTATTCCATCGCTGGAGGGGGCACACAAGATGGAGTTTCAGACTTCACTCTGCATTTCCTGAGATTTGATGGTTTGTATTACCTATTCCTGCCTCCCTTTCTTTTTCAAAATCTCATGCAGAGTACCCTTTACTTAACTCATACTCACTTCTTAAGCCCTTTGACAGAATTCCATGCTTCTGTCAAGTCTGCATCTCTACAGTGGTGACTGAGCTCTCTGTATATATGTTTCCAACAGGCATCCTTGACTGATAACACATGGACTGAAAATTTCAACCTGTCACAGTGTCTGCCAGTTATTAACTGTTCCCGTCAATTTGGGTGTCAAGTTGAACCTGGATACTTTCATCCTTCTTGCAGGAACACTTCCCTCAAAGTCACCCTTTGGCACATTTTTCTGGTTCTATTTGTAATCTCCTCATCACTAGATGTGTGATTATACACAAAACACTGTACCTCTCTAAACCTCACTCTCTTCTTCTGTAAAGTGGGTATTATAAGTGCAAGAAAATCAGTGCACACCAATATGGTAAGGGTGAGCTATGTGAAAAAGAAGTAGAAAAAGAAGTAGGGAAAGAAAAAAAATTACATCAGAAAATCTGGGTTTAAATTCTGACTCCAATGCGGATGGATTGCATGACTAGTAACAGCACCATTTAAACTCTATAAACCTTAGTTTTCTCAACCATAAAATGGGGATAACAATGTTTGTACTCTATATCTTATAGGATAATTGTAAAGAAAACGTTTTATAAACGTTAAAGACCATATAAACATATTACTAAAGCCACCAAGGAGCTGGAATGAAGGGTAGAATATAATCAACCAAAATCTTGTAAAAACTGGTAGAAACGTCTGATTCCCTGGCTCACTACAACCCTGCAGCACCTCAGGAGTGTATTACAGGAATCCCTTGTAGAATATCCCTGACAAATGTTCATCCAGCCTAGACTTGGGTCACTGCCAGGGATAGGAATTTAACTACTTCTTTTTTCTGTTTTTGAATATCTCTCATTTTTGGATGGTTTTTTCTTAGACTGAATCAAGTTCCTCTCCATCACTGCTGCCCTGGCCCTAGTGGTACCCACAACTAACCAAAATAGCCCACTTTACTGTGATAGTTTTGTTCTGACTTAATATCTCACAGAGAGTCTACCATAGTACTCAATACTCTGTTGGATTGCCCACTTTTTCTTCCAAGCTAACATTCTCATGTACTGAGCTATTCGTTTTCTTGACATGGCTTTAACATATCCAATTTGGGGATGGTAATAACTGAATGGGAAGGGATGAATGAGTACCACATAGGTAATAATAGTTGCCAACAGTTTACTGAAGCTGCTGACAACAGAAAAGTCAAGACAGGCCATGTGGATGTAACACAAATTAAATTAAATTAAATTCAAAAGACCCTTTAACTATGAATAGGATGCTGTGCTATGGATGTTGCAGAAAAACAACAGACATAGAATTGGGGAATCTGAATTTTAGCCCCAGATCTACCCCTACCAGTTGTATGCACATGTATATGAATGCACATACATATATCCATATATATGTATGTGTATTATACATATACATATGCAATGTTAGGCAAGTCAGGTACTCTTTCCTGACCTTAGTTTCTTTTATGTAAAAGGAGGTGAATAGCTCAGATGAATTTTAAACTGTCCCTTTAACCTCTAATATGCTGCTAAAGAGGCAACATGGCATAGGAGATATATAATACTAACATATTAAGAATTATTTGAGACCTGTGTTCAAATCTCATCCTTCACACTTATTAGTGGCATGTGTGACCATTGTCCAATTACTTCATCACTCTAACCAAGCCTCAGTTTCCTCTCCTGTAAGATGAAAATTTCTGTAGTACCTACCAAGATTGTTGGAAAAACAAATAATATACTATGTATAAAGTATTTTGTAACTAAACATACTGTATAAATGGAAGCAGTTTTTGATAGTGAATTTTCCCTCATTAGAGGTTTTTAAGCAAGATGACCAGTCCTGGAATATTTTGTAAAGGTGATTCTTGTTCAGGCATATATTAGACTAGATATCTTCTGAGGAACTTTAGTACGTTCTAAATTTCTTCTAGCTACAACATTCTGTTATTCTTGAACCTGTTCAAAACTGTTTGATGTTCCTATTTTGGCTTGAGAATTTGGTGGGTAACTACTCTTGGCTTACAATATCAATCCAGGAGAGTGTGAGGTGGTTTATAAGAGACAACATGGTGTCGTGGATGAAGTGTGGGATCCTGAGTCAGAGAACCTGAGTCTGGATCCTGGCTTTGCTACTTGCTAGCCAACCTTATTAGTTCAACTTTAGGCAAGTCACCCAAATATTTAGGCCTCAGGGCCCTCAAATGAAAGTGATGAAACCTGCAGGACTGACCTTATATTGTTGTTTGGAGGATCAAATGAAATAACCAATGCTAAGTGTCTTACAGATCTTAAAGCACTATAGTGATGGCAGCTATTAGTAGTACCTTCCAGCTCTAACTGTATGGCCTTTTTATGGAAAGATAAAGATTTCACACCCATCCAATGACAGAGATACTATTCACAGATAGGTGCTGATCTAGCCAAGTAGAACTATAGAGGGATTTCATTTTTTTTCCCTAAAAAGTTATGTATTAAATTTAGGTGTTTTTTTTCCTTCTTTTCTTTCCATTTTTGAAAGCAAACTTAATTCTATCTTCAGTGCATCATGGGAACACACTGTTCATTGAAGACCTTTCGTAACTCAAGCCAATATCCCACAAGTTGATCAGTTTCATAAGTTCTGAATACTGAATTTTCTTAAATAACTCATCTTTATAAAGCACTTTAAGGCTTACAAAACACATTACTCATAACAACCACATGAGATGGGCAGTGTAATTACTATTATTTCTCATTTCACAGTTCAGGAGACTGAGTCTCATTGTGGTAAAACTACATACTTAAGAACCCTAAGCCAGAAGTGCAAGCAGGCAAGATTTGAACTTAGATGTCCTGAAAATAAATCCATCTCCCCCACTCTTTCTCCATCCCTTCATTCCCCCTTCCCTCCTTCCCTTCCTTTCTTCTTTCTTTCCTTTCTTCCTTCCTTCTTTCCTTCCTCCCTCCTCTCCCTTCCTTCTTCCTTCATATTATTTCATTATTATAGAAACAACAGAAGAACAAGGAAGTTCAGCACTTTCCCTGCAACCTAAAACTTCACAAAGTTGCCTGGAGCCTTGAGAGGTTGAGTGACTTACCTACGATCACACAGTCAGTATATAGAAGAGACAGGACTTCCCTCTCTCTTCCTACTACACTATGCATAGACTCTAAACTGCGTTACACAGAGACCCATAGTAGAATGCATGTCACAGAGAACTCCCTTAAGGAGACAAATGGTGCTAGGCAGGAAGGAACATGACTAGCACAGCAAGGGAGTAGGATGAAGTTAAGAGACTTCAAAGCAAAGAAAACTCATATCCCAAAACAGAACCTAAGCCCCACAATCACCTGAACAAAACCCTTCACTTCTCCTTTTTTACACACAGGTTTCCACAGGCTTCCCTTTGTCCACATGAGCTGATGTGGTTTGGGCCATTGTGGCTGAGCACAGCAATTCTTAGGTATTTTCAAGAGAAAGGTCTTTGTTTGGTTGGTTTAATCCAGTGTGTATCGCTTTCACTGCCAGAAAACTTGCATCTCTGGTGCTCATTCCAAACACTGGCACGTGGATGTAGTCAGAGATTCTGGGCAATCACAGTCCAGTGAATTAGGAAACAAGAGATGGTTTGAGTATACACGGTTGGCTTTTTTAAGTATAATCTGCACATGCCAGAATCCCTCTCTTGACCTGAACGCTGAGGTGGAATAAATTTGCCTGTCAGTTTAAAGAATATGTATTTCACCTCCTCAACCATTCTCTTCTAGTAGAAATAATCAAGTCATAGAATGTTAGCAATGGAAGGAACCCTACAATGCAGAATGTTAGCACAGGAAGAAAACGTACACCATCGCATATTAGAGCTGTAAGGCTAACTCAGGTTAGATATTACGTCTTTGGAGGGACATCAGAATATCAAATGTTAGGTCACAGACTGCTGGAGCAAGAAAGAATCTCTGAGGTTATCTAGTCTAGTCCAATGAACAGACTCATTCCTCCCCCTCACTGAACAGAAAGGACAACTGAGGGAGGTAAAATAATTTGATTTCACCTAAATTTCTTGCACAATTCTTCTCTGGTTTCAAGACCTAAAGGGATTCTATCTGCCATTTATTTACATATGTTTGCCATTCTACCCTCATTCTTATTTTCATCTCAGGTAAAATAATGCCCTCCTACCTATAGGATCTTCTTATCCCCATCTGTAAAATAAGAGCAGTAATATCACCTATTTTACAGGATTGTTGTGAGGATCAAATAAGATAGATTATGTAAAGTGTTTTGCAAACCTTAAGATGTTATGTAAGTACTATTATTGTTGCTGTCAATATTATTCCTTACCAATTCTTCAAGGACCATCTGAAACCCAACCTTCCCTACCTACTCCTTCTCTCATTGGCTCCCCTCTCCTCTGAACCTCTAAAGAATTTAAAATCTGTATTACAATGTATCATCAAATTCAGTACTTCCCCATGCTGCTCACTATTTTTCATAAGAATATTAGTCTTTCTAAGGTGAAAATGTGTGTAATGGGAATGTATGTGTAGAACCTATATAAAACTCTATGCCACCTCAGGAAGGAGTGGGGAGGTAGGGGGAAGGGGGAGAGGGAGGGAAGAAATCTGAGATATATGGAAGTGATTGTAGAACACTGAAAACAAATAAAATAATTTTAAAAAGAATATTAGTCCTTTCTCCTGAAAAAGACTGCCAACTGGGAAAAAAGGAACCAAATGAGACTCCTGCTTCAATTGTGGACCCGTGCATAAGATTGGGCACAGACCTATGGGCATTAATATATTATTTTTGATTGATGGATCTCTCTACAGTCTCCCTTAATAGGTATCCTTGATTTCAGGTCTAGAACCCCAAAAGATCTATGGGTAAATTTCAGGGGTATCGTAAATTGGGGTAGTAAATAAATGTGCATATATATGTATATGTACATACATATATGTAGCCATGTATACATATATACACATATATGCATGCATGTAAATAAGTATATATGCTTTCCCCACTAAACCCTAACTGAAACTTAGCATTTCTTTCAATTATTTAAAAACATTATACTGAGAAGAGGTCCATTGGCTCCACAAGACTTCCAAAGGGGTCTATGGCACATAGAAGTTGAGAACCTCTGCCTTGAAAGGAGTTGGGGGATAAGGAGGGAGTGTTATAGGTTTCAGGAGACTATTTTAGGAGCCAAACTATTCTCCCCTTAATTCTTTGTCCTTAACCTAGAATCAGTGAATCATGGAATTTTTTTTTGGATTTAAAAGGAATAACAAAAAACACTTAGTCCAAGCCATTTATTTTTCATAAAAGGAAACTGAGGTCCAAACAAGGGGAGTACTATATCCCTTCAAGTATTAAAATGCCATATTTGAAAGTTCAAGACTATGTCTCAAGCAGAGAGGCTCCTATATTTTCTGACTCCCAGAATTCCTTGATTCCCAGTCCATCTCCTTACTCCCCCAGCCAGCATCCCTATCCGTATAGCTATTGTGTTTGTGTTCAAGAGTCCAGCACTTTCTAAGAGAAGAGCCAGCAAAAAAAAAAACGAACGAAAAAAACCAAAACAAAACAAACAAGTAAAGACCAGCAAATGCACTGAAAATAGCAGCAAGTCCACTATTATACGTGTTAAATGGAAAGCCACTATTAACAGTTCAGTTTTAACCAGAGAAACTCAGAACAACTGATTCTTCTTGACTTGGGATCTCTAGCCCTCAGGGTTGAAGGACATTCCCAGAAGTGAGCCTAGACCAATTTCAGGACAGTTTGATTCTGGGTTTCTAGTTTTATTATATAGTCCACAGTGGAAGCTCAGTCAGCTATTAAGTAGACTGAGTACTCTTCCCACCTCCCCGAGTCTCTCCTCGTGCATATGCCCTCTAGAGCCTGAATGAAAGAGTGAGCACAGTGAACCTAGATGTCAGAAGACCTGACTCCTAGTTCTAGCTCTGCCACTACCTAGCTTTGGGACTTTGCATAATTCACCTTGTCTCTCTGTGCCTCCGTTTTTTCATCTGTAGAAATGTCTCCACTAGCAACTACAGGTACTGTTTGTACAAGATTTTTGCTGAAAAAGATGCCTACCTGTATGGAGAGTCTGGGTCAAAGCATGTCTTGGTGACATCAGTAATCTCAGGGTTGCAGCACTCTCCACCATCAAAGTTGTATCTCTCATAATTACAATCCATGTCACATATACCATTCTGCTTCTTCTTGCTGAATGCTGAATGTCGAAGGTGCCGGCAGTCCCCACCATCATAACCTGTCAGAGTGTGGTTGCACTCAGGATCACAGTTCTCATCTCCAATCTTACTGATATCACAGTTGGCGAGGATGAGACGATGGCGTAGGGATGAATTCTTAACTTCCAGCACTTCCAGCTGCCATGTGATGTTATAGCGGTCAAAGGCCTCTATCAGTTGCTGGTGCTGGAATTCAATCTGCTGTTGGCTGACTGTTGGATTCTCATGGTTGTCATCATAAATGTTCACCACTCGGTAACGTACCAATTTGGGGCGGCGGAAACTAGGGAGCTGGTTATAGCTGGCAATCACTTCTACATTGTCACAGAGGGTCTGTCCACACAAGGGGGGCTCCAGACTAGTATCAAGCAGTAAACCATGGTGGTAGCCAAATTCAACTTGGGGGCTGCTTCCATCTTTCATAGAAGACCACATGCTTTTCATGTTCTCTAAGTTCTCTTGAATAACAAGCTGAGGTAGTCCAGTGCCTAGTCCATGATTTGCTCGCCCCATGTCCAATATGATCTCCTTTTGAGATCGAGCTGTCTTCCAAAGACTGAAATGCTCAATGTAACCCCGATAATTATGATTTAGAGCATTCCCACCAAGCATGAGCACTTTACACTTCTGGGTCAAAGGGCTAAAGATTCCACCCACTTGCTCACCACCCATTGCAACCTGGGCACCATTCACATAGAGCTTCATCAATCGTCCATCATATGTGGCAGCAAGGTGCACCCATTGATTAGGGAGATAGCTTCGATGAGCACTGATGGCAGTCACCTTCCGAGCCCGGTCTGTCTTCATGGAGAAGAAATAACGGGGATCTCTACTGCCCTGGTCACTGATGGTGTGAATCCCCACGGCCCATCCTCGGTCACGAGAGGTGTAAGAACATTTGTCATACAGTCCTATGTGTCCCCAAAAAAGAAATATGAATGAATAAACATAACAAAACACAAAATTGTTTCCTCACCCCTCCCCAACTTATGAAAATCTATCTTAGCAATTAAACTGCTGCAATAGCTAGACAGGAGAATTGGGGGTCAAGTGCTCCAGACATGCAAAATAGATATGATTCCTATTCCCTGGCCAGAAGCCAGGCTAGCTATGACATTCACTATAAAGGAAAGTCATTCTTTGTGTTTGTATCAATTTTATTCATAGGGTAGTGAAGGTTCCACTGTACTGTTGATCTACCAGTGGAAACCTCAGCAAAAGGTTCTCCTGACTTTATCTCTAGATGTATTCCTTCGCTCATCCCTTCCCTAACTGCCCTGTCTTTATGAAGACATATGTCTTGTCTTGAATACATTCAGTCATTTGCACACTCAGCAAATGGAATTCATACATTCATACTTTCATATGTTCAGCATGCTGAATAGAAGACTATACTAGGTATGATCAAATATGGTTTAAATAATATACAACAGCTTCATTCATACAGTTTATGGTCTGATATAGGAATAAGATAAATATAGCTAGCTATAATACACAATATTCTATAGGCACATAGAAAAGGGTAGTGAAGGAAGATCTATGAGGTTCTCTATTATGAGAATATTTTAGCTCTAGAATCTCAGAGTTAGAAGGGACTTCAGAGGTCATTCAGTCCAACCCCTTTCACATAGATGTTTCAAGTAGGAACTGGACTAGACAAGGAGATGTCAAACTTGTAAAAGGCAAAATTCCCAGTCCTAGAGTGCAGAGAGTTAAATTAAAATGTAATTAGGATATGTTTAATGAAGAAAGTAAAAATACAATATAACACAGATAATGTTAATTTGTAGTTTTCTAAGTTGATAAGCAGCCAACAGGTAGCCATTTATATTTGAGTTTGATACCACTAGAGGTTTGCCCAGCTCTGCCTCACTTAAATCCAATTCACTAGTAAGCCAAGACATCACCCTCATCCTCTTTGAGAAGGAAGGACAAACAATAACAATAATAATTTGACTAAATGGCCCTTAAAGCTCCTTGAAATTCTGAGTTCCGAAGTCTTTGTGAAATACAGAATAAAGCATAGTCACTAGACAATAATATATGAGCCAGAAAGAGAAAGGAAGGAGAGGGAGATAAAAATGAATGCAATATACCCTTTTAGACAATTTCTACTTCACGTTCAAGATTGATTTCCGCCATCATAACTTAAGCTGCACATTTTCCATTAGCACTAATAGGATGCTCATGGAGAATGTCCAGCATAATAAATTGAGAATGTCCTCGCAGTCTTTACTCAGACATTGAACTTAGGGTCTTGCACTAAGTATGAACATAGCTATTCTTTCTCTTTATGTCAGAGAATGTCTCAAACTGGCAACTTCTTGCTGACCAGTCTCCATTAGATCCCCAAGTCCAATTCACTAAGCTAATCTCAGGGCATTTTATACTCATTTTATACACTAATCCTATCCCAATTTGCATCATATTTATTCCAATAAGTAGCTTAAATCTCCTTTTAGACTAGAAACTACTTGAGGGTAGGAACTATGTTCCATTGGTCATCTTATCCTGACCTAGCAAAATCTGTTGCATATAATGAGTATTTTAAAAATGTCTGCTGATGAATAAATGGATGTCATTCTCATAATCATATCTTTTATTTTCTTACTCTCTATTTACAATCAATATAATTCAGCAAATGCTGGTTACATTCCCAGTATTGTATGTGCAAGGCCTTGGAGTTACAAAGGTGAAAAAAGAACATAGTTTCTACTATCGGTGAACAGATAACATGACAGGGGCCACACAGTATGTCAACAAATATATATGAAATATAGTAAAATATGATAAGGACAAAGGATAGAATAGACAAAGCACTAAGAGAATTGGAGTGATCACTTCCATCTATCTGGTAACATCTCAGAAAATTTTATGGAAGAAATGTAATTTCACCCGAATCTTGCAGTAAAGTGAAGTCATTTCATGTGTCAGCAATGCACAGGAAGAGCTTTTGAAGTAAGGCCATGCAAAGCACAGAGGAAGGTGATTATAAGACATGACCTGGGAATACCTACTTGTCCAATCTGGTGAGAAAATTAGAGGTCATAAAGGTGAAGAGTGGGAAATGAGGGTGAAAGGGTGACTAGAGCATGGAAAGCCTTAAATGCTGAGCTAAAGAATGTATTTTATCACACAGGGAATGAAAGCCTTCAAAAGGTTTTGAATAGAGGAATGATATGGCCTGTCCACCAGGAAGATTAATTTTACAGTTGTGTGAAGGATGAGTTTGAGAATGGGGAAGAGACTAGGAATGGGGGAAAGAGTTTAGAAGTTATTTCAACAATCTAGAAGAGATTTAATAAGGTACTGAAGTAGTGGCTACATGAATGGAAAAGAGGAGGTGGATATGTGAAAGAAGCTTCCAAGGCAAAACTGACATGATTTGAAAACTGACCAGACATTTGAAGCAAGGTAAGAATCACAGGTACTCAGAGATTTGGGTTTGGGAGGGGAGGAAATGGGGAGGATATTGGCAACATCAACAGGTACAGGGGACAAGAGTGTGCGTGTTCGTCCTTTGTTGCCAAAGAAGACCTTGCCATCAGAGTAATGGTGACCTGATTTGCACTTGACTTTGTTTTGAGTAAGGGAGGGCTGTGCAGGTCACCAGCCTCACTTCTCCTCCACAGCCATCTGAATTCAGTGACCAGATATTCATCAGGATGACTGGAGATGAACCAGGATGAGGCAATTGGGGTTAAGTGACTTGCCCAAGGTCACACAGCTAGTGAATGTCAAGTGTCTGAGGTGAGATTTGAACTCAGGTCCTCCTGACTCCTTCCTTGGTGCTCTATCCACTGCACCACCTAGCTGCCCCAGGGGAGAAAAGGAAAGGGAGGGGAAGAAGATGATGAATTTAATTTTAGATATGTTAAATATGAAATCCCTATGGGATATCCAGGTGTAAATATCCTGTAAGCTAGTAAAACTGTGGCCCTGGATTTCAGGTGAGTTCAGGGGCTGGATACATTCATAGCTGCTGCATATATATGCATGTAACACACCATAGCGTGCACACACACACACACACACAAACACACACAAGGCATTACAGTATAGAGAACAGCTCTAGGACTAAGACCAGTGTGTGTGGGGGTGGGGGTGGTATGTATGAGGGTGTACATGAAAAGAAACAAGGTGTAGTAGAAAGGGAGCTACTCTGAGTGTAAAGAAAACTTGAATTCAAGTCTTACCTCTGAAAAATACTGTTTCTGTCAAACCGTAGGAAACTCACTTAAATCTCTCACCTCCCCAAACTCTCTAAAGACCAAAAGCTGCAGAGCATTTGACATTTGCATTAGCAAAATGAACCTCTTCAAAGCAGTTCATTATACCAGTGAAATCCCAAACATTATCCTTCTACCTACCGATGCAGGTTTTGCTGTTCTGTCATTTTTCAATAGTGTCTAACTCTTTGTGACCCCATTTGGGGTTTTCTTGGCAAAGATAACACCGGTGGTTTGCCATTTCCTTCTCTGGCTCATTTTACAAATGAGAAAACTGAGGCAAACAGGGTTAAGTTACTTGTTCAAGTTCATCCAGCTAGTAAGTATCTGAGATCAGATTTGAAGATGATTCTTCCTAACTCCAGACCTGGCACTCTACCCACTGAACCACTTAGTGGCTCCACATATATGTGTGTGAATCATCTGAAAAGAGTGAAGAGAGAGAAGAGATATGAAGATAGAATCTTTGATGGAGGCAATATAGTTACTTGGATGGCCTTGGTCAACTCACTTAACTGGTCTTCAATTTTCTCAAATTTAAAATAAAGGCATTAGACAAGATAACTTCTGATGCCTTCCAGTTCAGGATATATGAGCTTAGGATTTATATTTAGAAGGGGGAGGAAAAAGATGAAACCTTTCAAGAGATGGAGAAGTAGTCTAACAGGTAGGAGAAAAACCAGGTAAGTACAGTGGCACAATAACAACTAAGGAGGGGGAGTATCCAGCGGTAGGAAACTGCTGGAAGTCAACACAAAAAAAAAAAAAAGAGAGAGAGAATTAAAAAAAACAAAAAAAAAAAGGTCAGTGAAGCTGGCAGTTAAAAGGTGATTGGTGATCTTCTAGAGTGGTAAGATTGGAAATCAGACTGCAAATGACTGAAGAGCAAGTAGAAAATGAAGAAATGAAAGGGACCAGCTTTGACTATCAATAGGGAAGAGAGAGAGATGACATTTTGAGAGGGTGGTGAGGGAGAGGGTGGCAAGGTATATGTTTTTTTTTTTTTTCTTAAGGATAGGAGGGACCTGAATATTTCAACAGGAGGGGAGGAAGGAGCCAGCATTGGGAGAAATTATCAGAAAGACAAAGAGTATAGTGATTGTTAAAACAACTGGTAGATAGGAAAGAAAGGAACAGTGAGAGGAAGGGTGCTTATTCATATCTTTAGAACTACAACTAGAAGGACACAGGAAGACAAAAGATACTGACTCTATCTGTCCTCTTGGGTTTGATAATCTGGGATCTGCAGCAAGAAAAGTAAGTGGAAAGAGTGTGAAACAGACAAGAACATAAAAACATGGCACCCATATTACAGTCCCTGAGTCAATTTGCCAAAAACATGAAAACCTCCACAAACTCCCACCAAAGGAGCCCACTTGGAAATCATAAATCTTTGTCAGCTTAGTCGGCATTAGGAGACAAAATATTAAGGTCTCCTTCCTCCCTCACACCTCCCAGGGTCTCGGCCCTCACTTCAGATTTGGACCAAGTTGCTCAACAGCCATCTGCTAACGATCACTCATTAACGGTGTGGTCTTGTCTAGTATCAACAAGAGCAAAGGTTACCAGAGGGCTCATTGTATTTTCTTTCCCACCTCCAAGCCCTGACCCCTCCTTCTCCTCTCCCCATTCCCCCCCCCCCCCCCCCCACTCAAAGGAGAAGGAAAGTCACCTCTAATGGGAAAATTGAAAATTTTGAAACAGGCCATCCTCCAACCCCCCCCCTTTTATTTTGCCAGGGGCTCTTAGTTCCCCCCTTTTCCTGTTGCCTTTGGAAGGGAGATCTCAGGGTTAGGAAGGTAAAATGTTTATACATCTGTAGGGCGCTCTCAGTTCAGAACCTTTCTGAGACCAGTTTTTGCTCTGAGTGTGCCTCTGTTCAAAGCAAAGAGAGAAAAGGGGAAGACAGCAAGGACCCAAGAGACAGCAAAAGAAAATGCAAAGAACAGGCCCAGAAGTAAAGGAGACAGGCAAAAGAGTGGGGTTCACAGGAACCAAGGGGGGGGGGGTCAAAAACAAAAACACATTAAAAGACAAGAGAGGTTTGAGACAATGTTCCCAGAAATTCTCTGGGAAATATTTACCTGGGAAAGGAGACAGGAGAATGCAAACTGGGAAGTTCAGGGCCAGGGTTATGGAATTTGTTTATTTCTCTATAAAGTCATTTCCTCCCAAAAATTCATATTGCCGTGTGTATTCTTTAAGAACTAAATCTACTTTTTTCTTCTCCTGTTTCACACCTAACAGTGCTTCAAACAAACTATGCACTCTGGGGCGTACAGAGAGACCCTCCAACAGATGGGGAATGGGGGGAGAGGAATAGACATCACCATGAGGGAGTAGTGCTTCCTAGTATGAGCCTAGGCAGAACAATCCCAGAGGATTTTCCCTGGGAGGCCACATCCAGATGTACCAAGCTGGAGGGCCACACGTAATTCTGCATGTGATTTGCATATCATTAGCATAAATCCATATCAACTCTGAAGTCTAATAGAATCTTAGCATTTTATAGGACCTCTGACTTCATTTGTTTAAATCCCTTTATTTTACAGACAGGAAAATAAGACTCATAGAGGTTGTAACTTTGTGCAGACTCTTGAAGCAATTGGTAAAGTCTAGGCTAGGCCACAGAATCACAGGATATAGAGAAAGAAGGGACCTCCCATGTGGTAGTGGATAGAACATTGACCTAGAATATCAGAAAAACATGGGCTCAGGTCCTATGTCTGTTATATACAAGTTTTGTGACCATGGACAATTTATATAATCTCTTAAAGCCTCAGTTTCCTGAGCTACAAAGTGGGGATAATGAGACCTATAGTTCATACTTCATGGGGTAATTGTTAAGTTCCAATGAGATAATGCTTATAAACTACACCACAACCTTTAAAGGGCTATAAAGACACCAATTATTATTATAACCCAGACCAAAGACTCAACTCAGAGTCCATGAATTTCTTTCTTTGCCTTTTAAAAAATATTTTAATAACTATATTTCAGTGTAATTGGCTTTCTTTAAAATTCTTTGTATTTTATTTTATTTTATGGATTTAAAAACCATTATTCTGAAGAGTCCATAGATTTCACCAGGCTGTCAAAGAGCTCCATCAAAAGAGGTAGAGCTCTGATCTAGACCAACTCCTTCATTTTACAGATGGGGAAATTAGACCCAGAGAGTTGAAAGTAACTTGTATAAAATCAAAATGATATTAAGTGACAAAGCTGGGATTTGAATATAAGACTACCAGAATTTATACAACAATCACCTTTCTTTTATATGTAGGCAAATGTTAAATATGTCCTTTCAGAGATGGTAGGAGGTTACTGGCTTACTGTAGTAGACCCAAAGACAACTGAAAACTTAAATACATGCACATCAAGATTAACTCAAAGATACCAGCTCTCCTGATTCTCATTCCAATCCTCTTTCCACCTCATAATGTTATTGTCCTTAAATTATCTTCAAGTAGAAATGCCATTATTGTTTTCCCATGAGTTGGGTATCTATTTTTAGCTGCTTTCCACCCACTAATACAGATACAGCATCAGAAATATTGAGTAGGAAGATGAAAATCTCAGAACCTGGGTACATGGAGAAAGCCACAAGACCCTCAAGAGCCAGAGAAATGGCAAGTTTATTCCAAATACTAATCAAGCAAAAATAACAACAACAATTAATTTTTTTTAGGTGGTAGAACAGAATAAACTTGAAAAGATCATAGAAACTTTCCTTTTAGGACACTAAAAGCCAACTATATTTGCTATATCTGCAGCATTTGCAACTACATTTAATAATATTTGTCATGTAATAGAAAAGGGCTATGTTGGAAATCTGGAGACCTGAGTTCTAGGACCATCTGTATCTTCCTCTGAGGCCTGTGTTGCTTGTCAAGTAAGGCATTTCAACTCTCTGGGAAAAAGTTTCCTTAGGTCTAAAATAAGAGGTCTGAATAAAATGTTCTGTAAAGTCCCTTCTAGCACTAACATTCTACGATTTTATGATCCTAAGGAAGATTGAGGGAGGACACATCATATACAAGTTAGTCTCTTAGTCCATGATGTTCAAGGGTTGGAAGGATCCCAGATGAACAGGCAGTGAAGTGAGGAGGACAATTATCGGTCCAGTCTAGCTCACTGTCAAATGCTATCCAAATGCAAAAGATGACAATGATGGTGGTGCTGCTGATGACAATTTTCTTATTTAGGAATGAAGGACAGACATCTTTGCCTGATATTCAATTCCCTCCATAATCAGGGTCCAGCTATAAGTAAGTTTGCAAACCTATCTCATACTATTTCCCATCATATACTCTTATGTTCCCTAGATTATTCACAGTCCCCAGAAATTGTCCTATGATTTCCATCTTCCAGGCTTTTGTTCACTTTCTTATAACTAGAATGGTCTCCTTACCCTCTTCAGCTTTACTCAATCAAGTGCATGAAGAAATTTGTTTCCTGATAGCACTAGTGGAAACTGATTACTCACTTATCTCATTACAAAGTACCTTCTACTCCTCTTATGCATTTATCATGTTCTAATTTGTACTAAGTCCATCCAAATTCATTATTTTAACACCCTACTAGATTACAATCACCATCAAGGTAGAGGCTGTCTTTTTTTTATCTTTACATTTCTATCTTCACCCAGACCAGAGCCTCAAACATAATTAGCATGTAGTGTTTTATGGATGGAAGAATAAATGAATGGCTCATAGTCGGTCAGTCAATAAGCACTGGTTAAGTGCCTACTATGTGCCACGTGCTATATGATAAGCAATGGTGATATAAAGAAAGGGAAAAGAAGAAGCTTGCATTCTAGTTGGGAAGATGAGTAAACAAATAAGTACAAACAATCTATATACAGGATGAACAGGAAATAATTAATAGAAAGATGGCACTAGAATTATGAGAAATTTAGAAAGAAGATGGGATATTAGATTGAATCTGCAGGAAGTGAAGGGAGCCAGGAGATGGAGATTAGGAGGGACAACATTCTAAGCCAGAGCAAATACAGGAGTGTCTTGTTTAGAGAATGACAAGGAGACCAGTGTCACTGGATCAAAGAGTATATGGGAGAATATAAGATGTAAGAAGAGTGGAAAGGTGGGGAGAAGTGGATTATGAAGGGTTCTGACCACCAAAGAGAGAATTTTGTATTTGACCTGGAGAATGATAGAGAGCCACTGGAGTTTAATGAGTATAGGAGGATAACACTTGAGGAATATAGAATTGACTGGAGTGGGGGGAAACTTGTAGCAGGAAAAACAACCATAAGACTATTACAACTGTCCAAATGTGAAGGGATGAGAGCCTGTACCTAGGTGGTGTCAGTTTCAGAGAAGAGAAGGGGGAATATGGGAGATATTACAAAGGTGACAACAGGACTTGGCAACATATTGAATATGGAGGGTGAGAGATAGTGATGAGGCAAAGATGGAACCTCAATTGTGAGCCTGAGGTACTGGTAAGATGGTGTTGTCATAGACTGTAATGGGGAAGTTTGAAAAGAGAGATGGCTTAGTGGAAGAGATAATGAGTTCAGTTTGAGACATGTTGAGTTTAATATGTCTCTAATATATTGTTCAAGATGTCTGAAAGACATTTGGAGATATGAGGTTGGAGGTTAGCAGAGCTAGATAAGGAGATCTGAGACTTTTAAGATCACAGACAGAGTTAGAAGGGATCATAGAGGTTTCAGTATCATAGGATGTTAGCTTTGGGACTGGGAAAAAACAAACAAATTTAGAGGCTACCTAGTCCAGCTAGGTGGCACAGTGGATGGAGCACCAAGTTTGGAGTCAGGAAGACCTGGGTGCAAAAGTGGCATCAGATACTTATTAGCTATATGACTTTGGCCAAATCACATAACTCAGTTTGCCTCAGTTTCCTCATCTGTAAAATGAGTTGGAGAAAGAAATGGCAAACCACTTCAGTACCTTTGCCAAGAAAACCCCAAATGGGTTCACAAAAAGTCAGACATGACTGAAACCATCAACCAATAAGAACAAATCTAATCCAACTGTTTCATCTTAACTGTCTCATCTTAAAGATGAGAAAAGTGAAGTCCAGGGAAATGAAGTGACTTGCACAAGATCACAGAGGTCGTGAGCAAGAGAGCTAGGGTCTGAACTTATATTCCTGGACTCCCACTCAAATGCATTGTCCTTTATCTCAAGTTGTCTTCCTAGGGCCATTTCAGAGGTGCTTTGCAGTTTACATATCTTTCAAGAACAAGGGTGAAGGGTGAGGACTGATGTGGGAGAAGGGAAAAGGGTTTACTCTCCCTCTCCAAGGCTGGAAAGTTAGGTACCCAAAGAATCCAACAAGAGGGGATAAAATGCAATTAAGAAAGGGGAATTTAGGTCAGCAGTGAAAGCAGTAGTCAGGGGACCAAGAGTAAGGAGCTAAAGGTTAGGGCTGTTTTTTTTTTTTCTTTTCTCTCTTTTTCTTTCCTATTTTGTTTTCCTTTCAAACTTTAATCGCTGGTATTGAAGCCACAGAGGAATGCTCGAGAGAGCAAACTTATAGAAAGCTTTTATCTGCCCAGAGGAGGGTAATTAAAACAGACAGATTTGGGTTAAGTATACCCATGTTCCAAGCAGTAGGGTGAGAGAAGATCCAGTGGAAGGAGCTAGCAGAGTTCTGTCCTCGGTACTGGGAGGGAAACTGGGATTTCATGGCGGATATACAGGCTATCTCCTCCATACCTTCTCTCTCCCTCACACAGCATGGCTTAAATAATTCAAATGAGGATAGAAGCAGAAGGGGGGGGTTGCCTAAACCCATGCCAACCTCAGTGACTGACAGACTCTTTGATTACACCAGGCACCTCTGGGTTTTGATGGTCCTGCTTTGCTGTGTGAGAGGGCTGGGGAGTGATAAAGGGAAAGGCAACTGTTCTCCTTCCGTACTCACTTAACTAAGTTTAGAACATCCTTTCAGATCTGCAGGCTATTTGAGTTAGGAGGTAGATTCAGAACAGCATGACACGAGGGCAGGAATGGTAGATTAGGAGTCTTGGGTTTAAGTCTGGCTCTCCTCTTAATAATGGTTTGATCTTACATAGGATACCTCTCTTTGAAACTTGTCATTCACTTGTTTCAGTCGTGTCCAAATCTTTGTGGCCTCATTTGGGATTTTCTTGGAAGAGATACTGGAGTTGTTTACCATTTCCTTCTACAGCTCATTGTAAAAATGAAATAAACTGAGGCAGAGTTGAGGGACTTGCCCAGAGTCACACAGTTAGTATATGTCTGAGGCCAGATTTGAACTCAGGAAAATGAGTCTACCGGATTTCAGGCCTGACACTGTATTCACTGTGCCACCCAGCTGTCCTCTTTGAGCCCAGATGGGAATTATAGCTCCTTTCATATCTCCCTGATAGAATTAACTAAGTATCAAAAATGATAGTACTGTGAAAGCAATTTGAAAAGAAAAATCAAGCACTATAAAAGTAAAGTGCTATTCTTTTAGCCTGTGGATGGTCTAAATTCTTCTGAATATAGCTCCTAGCTCCTAAAATCCTACCTACCATTTTGCACTAACAAAAACCTTTTAACAGAGTCCTACACCATAGAATTTCAGAGGTACAGGGTACATTATTCCCCCAGACTTCCTTTAATCCAGGTCATACTAAGCAGAAATCCTGTCTATAATTTCTCCAAGTGGTCATCTGGCCCCCACATCAAGATATCCAGTGAAGGAGAGTTTATTACCTCCTAAGGCAGCAGCTCCATCCATTTTTGCCAACTATGATGGCCACCATGTTCTTTCTAGCTGAAAAATAGCCTACTTGAGTTTTCCATAGGCTGTTTTTAGATCTTCCTTCAAGGACATAACAGGAAAAGTACCTTTACTATAAGTTGGCCTTTCAACTCCTTGAAAACAATGAACATCATTCTCCCCCAAAGTCTTCTCCAGTTTCTACTTTGTTGGTCACTTCAAATAATCTTTATAAAATCTTTATAGTTGACAAGTATTTTGGTCCCCTCACCATTATGGTTGCTTTCCCCTATTCATATTTTAGAAATGAACTCAATATTTTGGGACAGCTCAGTGTATAGAGCATCAGGCCTGGAGTTATGAGGACCTGAGTTCAAATGTGACAACATTGAGCTGTGTGACTCTGGGCAAGCTGCTTAATCCTGTTTGTCTGAGTTTCCTCATCTGTAAAATCAACTGGAGAAGAAAATGGCAAACCATTCCACTAACATTGCCAAGGAAGCCCCAAATGGGGTCATGAAGAGTTGGACATGACTGAAAAAGAATAACAATATTCTGGAATTGAATATTATATTCCTGGTGGAAGCTAATTGGGGCACACAACAGTAGGGTTATCATCTCCCTCATCCTGGACAAAAGATTTTTTTTTTTTAAATTCAGCCCAATATTTAATTTTTTTAAATGGAGATTTTGTAGTTTACAACAACTGCCAATAAACCATTTGACAAACATCTATTAAGCACCTACTGTTTACCAATGCACTAGAGGTACCAATACAAAGAATAAAACAATCTATCCTCTCAAGAAACTTAACCTTTTTTTCATAGAAGAAAACAGATAGATATATAAACATTATATGTAAATATATACTGATCTGGAACCACTCTTGTTCTGTCTCTCAAATCTTTTTACTTGTGTTTTAGAAATAACAGCACTATATTGATAATAGGGTTACATCAATGATGATATTGATAAGATCCAGTGTATATTCTCTTCTTATCCCTTCTCCCCCACTTCACTCATACATAGTCAGAAACATTGCACTGCCCTCCCTACCACCACCTTGTGTTGCTATTTATTTTTCTTCTTTCTGTGAAATAGATTCCACTTATCCAAATTTAACTTTACTCTATCAGAGTTTGTTAGAAACCCTTCCATTTTCTCACTTTCAGAAGTATTATGTTCTCTTAAAGAAAGAAATCCGTTCTAACCTTTCTTGCTCAAGAGATTCACCAGCCCCACTAACTGGGCACCCCATGGACCAAACAACATTGACTTTGACTTCTCCTCAGTGCCACTCTTGTAAAGCAGCATTCCAATGTTTTGCAATTTTGATTATTTTGTGACTCAAGAGCTTCTCTCTCTCTGTCTCTGTCTCTGTCTCTCTCACACACATACACACATACACACACACATACACACACACACACACACACACACACACACACACACACACACACACACACACACCACAGAGATACTGTTGTTTTCCAGGAAACTACTTGCTCCTCAAAACCTGTGCTGTCCCCAGACAGTCAACACCAGATACTGTCCATCTGAACTTCATCATTAACCTGGTGGCAAGGGCAAAAATCTGCCCGTACATATAACTATTAAGTAGAAGAGCTAGTAGAAGAGTCAAGGTAGATAGACCACATGGTGCAGTAGACAGAATGATGGATTTGGATTCAGAGGACCCAGGTTCAAATCCCAACTCATTTGACCTTGGGCAAATCACTCAAGTCTCCTAGGCCTCAGTTCCTCCCATGTAAAATGAGGGAACTGGACTAAGGTCCTTTCCAGCATTGTCTATGAATTTCTTTTGCATTCTGGGAACCCTATGAAATTCTAGGATGACACTAGGGCAGCTATCATCTAAGTAGCTCATCCAATATGAAAATAGTAGTCACATACAAACCACCAGGGTATATCAAGGGCATTTCTAGACCAGAGGAAGAAACCATTGTAAAACATCAGTTGTTGTTCAGTCATATCTGACTCTTTGAGATCCCATTTGGGGTTTTCTTGGCAAAAATACTAGGGTAGCTTGCCATTTCCTTCCCTAGCTCATTTTACAGATGTAACACAGGTAAACAGGGTTAAGTGACTTGCCCAGGGTCACACAGCTACTAAATTTCTAAATCAGATTTGAACTCATGAAGATGAGTATTCCTGATTCCAAGCTCAGTGTTCTATCCATTGTACCACATAGGTACCCCAAAACATTAGTTAGCCTGATGGAATTTTAGTCTATGTCACAAAAATGACAAATTTACAATAAAATGTTGGTATGGTTAGTCCGATTAAAAGATCTAAGAATTCTCCTCAGCTACATGAATTTGGCCCTCTTTGAACCTTATGTTTTTACATCTATAAAACAGGGGTATTAAATAGTAGCCCTGCCTATGCTACAGTGGGGTGGTGAGGTTTAGACAAGAGAATGCATGTGAAAGCACTTCATAAAACATACAGCAATGAGCACACAGGAGGGATTCCTATTTATGTGACTTCTCAATCTAGTCAAGCCAGTCTCCTAAGTGACCCCTGAACAATCACGTTCCTGCCTGACTCCAAGGCTGACCTATGTTGTGTTCCTTCACTCTCACTTCTCCCTACCTATATCCTACCTAATACTTCAAAGCCCATTTCAGATTTTATCTCCGCCCCAAAGACCTTTCTCACTCTAGTGAATCTAGAGAAAAATCTCCACTTTTGCTGGGCTTATCTAGCATTTATCCATCCATATTACTCTGGTATTTAATCATACATGGACTCTCACGTTGGCACTTACCTGTTGTGTGAATTAGTGAACTTACAGATTCAGAGCATTAGAATGAAAAGGGACCTGAGAACAGAGAACATGGAGTATAGAATAATAACATTGAAAAGTAGGTTAGAAGAAATTGAGTTAGACAAGAAAAGGGACCTTGGAACATAGAACTTGGAGGCCAAAAGGGACCTTAAAACATAGAATGTCAGAGCTGAGAGGGATCATAGAACTCAAAATGTTAGAATGTAGAACACAAAATATGAAAAAGCATCCTTGAAACATCAAATATTGGAAAATGGAACATAAAATGATGGAGTTAAAAGGAATTTTAAATGTAGAATGTCAGAATGAGAAGGGACCTCAGAGATCACCTAATTCAGAAATTCTCTACTTTTTCCTGTCTCGGGACTCCTTTTGTCAATCTTTGAATTCTACGATCCCTGTCTCAGATCTTTTTTTTTTCCAATGCAAAAAAATAAAATACATAGAATTACATAGGAAACCAATCATACTCAAATACAGTTACCAAACTATATGTTTTAAAAGGAATTTATAGATCCCCTCCTAGAAATCTCTCAGGGTCCATGGGTTCTCTAAGTTAAAAACTCCCCATCTGATCAAATATACTGATTTTACAAATAAGAAAGCTCTGCATAAGTCCCCAACTAGACTGCAAGCATCAGGACAAAAAATGTCTTGCATTTCTGTTCTTTTATTTTTCTATCCTCCCCAGTGCCTATTATACACATAGTAGTAATGAATTAGAAGGCATAAAACACTGAAGCAATCTTGGAACAGAAGGTAAGACAGTTCCCACCTCATGGAGCCAAGTGATGTAAATTTCCCAACACAGCCAGGACCACAACAAGTTATGCAAAAATGCAGACCAGACAGTGTGGGCTGTGCACCTCAGACAATAGTTCTTCTCTCCAGTATGTCTGTGATTGATTCCTACTTGCCTACACTGGAGAGGAGAGGTTAGTCTTTCAAGGAGAAGAGATGGCAAAGGGAGATAATGATGGGATTGGGCAAGGCAGGTCAGTCTGAGCTATGAAACCCTACTGAAATCTGAAATAACTTTCTGAAGCAGGAATATCAGGGTTGAGTAGGCAAAGCGGATGGCACACAGGTCAAATTTGTTCCATAGGGCTTATCATAGAATGTCGCAGAATACTGGAGCTGGAAGAAACATCAGAAATCAACTAGCCACATCCCTTCAATAATAAAAATAGAAATTAGGCCAGAGAGGGGAAAAACATAACTAGAACTCAGATCTTCTGACTCCCAGTTAAATACTCTTTCTGTGACCCTATTCTGCATTTGATGAATCATTTAAAATAATTCATCTTTGAAACTTCTCCTACAAATCAACTTTCACTCCACACCAATCTTATTCACTCCCCAACAGGAGTATCTTCATGTTAAAATAATATTCTGTATTTATATATGTGGTTTACAGTTTACAAAGTGGCATCAATTTGATACCCTAGTTTATTTGGATTTTGAAATTGCTTATTATTCTATCAAAATCCTTCAAAACAGTCATTCTAGAGTTACAAATGTTTTGTCAATGTATGATTCAAGATTGACTACTTCCAGGAACCCTTACCTGATTGACTTCATCCATCTCCACAATATCTTTACTGCCTTATTTCATGTTAACAAGTCTCATTTATTTATTTAGTTATTTTTGCTCCTCTAGACCTCCCACTGTGGGAGTAAGAGAAAAATTCTGCCTTTTAAAAATTTGTCATCCTGCTGGTGAGACAAGACAAGCGCGAGAGACAGAATGATGAAAAACAATATGTAATACTGAGGGAAACTATATGGTATAGGCAGTAAATACTCAGTCCCCACATGGAAAAGGATCTCATTGTACATAGGTCATTCTAGTAAGGGAAGATACTTTAGAAACCTATTTCTTCATCTGTAAAGCAAATGTCTGACTAGCTGCCCTGCCTCATTAAGCTACTGTGAGGATCAAGTGGTATAATGGATGTGATGGATGCATTTTGCAAACCTGTTATTGTTGTTTAGTCATTTTAGTCATGTCCTACCCTTCATGACCCCAGTGGGGTTTTCTTGGCAAAGGTACTGGAGTGGCCTGCCATTGCCCTCTCCCATAGATCCAGTGGATCTCTTTTGTCAGACAATCAGAAGTTAAGTGACTTGCCCAGGATCACACAGCTAGGAAGTAAGTGTGTGAGACTGGATCTGAACTCACTTCCTCTGGACTCCAAGCCCAGTGCTCTATCTACTGAGCCACTGGCTACTTCCAAACTTGTTAGTACAGCACAAATATAAGGCATAACAATGCAATTGTCTAAATGCATGTGCATTTATATATAATGCATGTGTATGTGTGTGAATACACACACATATGCACAAATGATACATACCTGTGTGTGATATATACACTAAGTATGTATCTACTAGCTATCTAGGTGATATAGTTAAGTGACTTGCTGGTAAGCAGTTCAGGATAATTGCCTGAGTAATACAGATCCGGGCCACATGGTGAAGGGGTTCAAATACCAAGAGGAATAATTTAGACTTACTGCAAGGGGCAATAGGGAGCCATGGTAGCTTCTTAACCAGAGGAATGATACAATCAGTGTAGCTCTACAAAGAGGCATAGAGGACTTTCCTAACAATCACAGCTGTCTGAAAATGGAAAAGGTTGCTTTGCAAGATCATGATTTCTTCTCCTAAAGGTCTTCAAACAGAAAGTGGCTGATCGATTACTTGCTGGGTATGTGATAAAGGACATTCCTGTTCAGTTTCTAATGGATCAGGTCACTAGTTAATAGAAATGGATGGGCTGCCCATTGACTTAGAAAACCACAAAGTAACATTATCTATGTTTTATTGTATTTTTATTTGTTTTTCTTACACATTTCCCAATTACACTTGAATATGGGGAGTTTGATACCTCTGGAACTTGTGAGGTCTTTGTAACTCAGATTCTATAACTTTGTGAAGACTCTGATGACTTGCATATGAACAAATCAAGGAGGGAAAGTTGGGAGGTGGGCAACCCAACTGGAAGGCTGATGAAAAAGCCCAGGTGAAAGGTAAAAAGGACAAGGATTATATTGGAGAGTGGGAGTAATAAGGTACATAGCTTGTGACACCCTTGCCTTTGTTCTCCAGTTAGGTCAGATATGTGGAGCTAGGATCAGGCACCTGTAAGTCCGAGACAAAAATCTGAAAATGGTGCCCCATGACCACCATTCATTGCCTTCAGTATGGTACATATAATAAAGAGTAAAAATTTCTGACTTGAAAAAATGTGCATGAAATAATGCCATATTAAAATTATCCTCCATTATACCCCCTCCCCCTCCCTGCCCACCTTTAAATCTAGCTCTACATGAATGCATACATGTATGTATGTGTGTAAATGTATAGATGTATCTTGTTATGCCAATTTTATTGGAGCTGCTTTGGTAGCTTTCTTTTGTATTCCAATTCCATAGTAACTAATACAGGGTTCTCTTTCCAAAAGTCACACAATAAATCCTGGCTGAAATAAAGGATAAACGGTTAAATTTTCACCCAACAATTTCAAAGCTCCAACACATTATGTCCTGCTGTTGGCTATGTATTTGATTGATAAAGGCAGTGAAAACTAACTTGAAAACACCAAGTTAGCCTAAATGCTCCGAAATCCACATCTTTACATCCAAACTAATTTAACGTCACTACATGCCCCTGTCAAACATTCCAAAATACTATTACTTTCTGGTTAAGTAGGAATTTTGTCTGGTATTTATCACTTGCTTCATTAACATACTTGAAAGACTACAGGTCAAACCCCATCACAAAGAATCTCATGGGATCCTCCCAAATCTTCTGTTATAACAAAACACTCTTGTTTTGGATATTCTTTGAAATGAATGGGTCATAAACATGGGTTTCAAAATCATTTTTATAGAAAGGCAACTCCTTTACTGGAAACTTGTACTGAACTCAAAATTAGGATATCCTGGTTCACAGGATAGGAAAATCTAGAGCTGGAAGGGCAGTAGAGATCATCTGTTTCAGCTCTGCTCATTTTACAGATGAGGAAACTGAGACCAAAAGAGGTGAAGATTTGCTTAAGATCACAGCTAGTACCTGAGCTAAGGTTTGAGCCTAGACATTCGGTGTTTGTTCTATACCCTAAAGAAAGAGGAAGGTGATCTTTCCCCAAACAGTTGAAGACTTTCAGTAGCATGGGGCTTCCCATTGGCTGACTGGATGATCCAAATATGATGGTAAGCCAATGCCAGGAGAAATTCCTAAATTACATACACAATGTTCCTTCATACGCTCAAAGATTCTCCATGCTGTGGTCCATCTCTGACAATATTTTCATTATAGTCTGGCTGCCTTCTACCACTTCTAAGCCACCACATGCCCCACCATCAGCTGGCATGTAGTTAAGGAATGTAAGCTCATTTTAATTACCCATCCTTCAAGGCCTAGTTAAAGTTTCACCACTATGAAGACGCCTTATTCCAACACTCCAGGTCTTATTCATTTCCCCTCATGGCTCATAGAACCTGACCTTGTCTTCTACATCCTGCCTACTCTACAGGTGAGGAAACAGAAGTTCAAGAAATAGAAGCAACACAGGAGATGCAGAAAAGAATAAAGACCCCAGGTCTCCTCAGCCCATTCTTCTTTCTGTACTAGACAATAATTCCTTACACCACTTACAGACGATTCCATATAATTTAGCCGTTAGCATGATGCTTTCTTCTCTTGTGTTCCTTGTTGGTTGTTGCACATGATGCATGTCTCTAGCTAGATTCTAAGCTCCTTGAGTTTAAGGACCATGCCTTGGGATCTGAAGCTTCTTATATGGTCCACAGTGTCTAGAAAACACACTGCTGAGGACCAAACAGGTGCTCAGTAATTCCTTGCTTACTGTTTAACCATCAAAACAAATTGAGGAAATGAAATCACTTGTTTCTTTGCTCCTATTCCCATCCTCCCTAGTGAACTCTCCCCTCCACCAAATAATTAATTACAAGGCCAAAAAGAAATGGTTTGGAATTCTCTGAAAAAAATTGAAAGTTGATGTGTAGAGGTCAGAGCACTAGACCTGTAGGCCAAAGGTCTGTGTTCTCATCCTGGCTATGATGCTTCCTAGCTCTGTGGCTATAGGTAACTCACCTAATTTTTCTAAGCCAAAATTTTATCTGTTTTTCAAAAATGAGGATAATAATATTTGTATTACTGAGATAGATAAAAATGAAGTTGAGTTTTCCAACTCTACATGGCAGTTGTGAGGACAACTTATGAGGGAAGGGTTCAGGCTTTCCATATAAGCACATGTGTATACATACATATATAATAAATGCGTGTGTATTACAAAATCCTGTTATAATGCTTCATCTTGGAATTGAGTTTGGTGCTAAATTCTCAGAGTTTATGCCAGTAGAGTATAAGTTCTTCTAGTTTCTACTAAGCTGGAAAATGATGGTTGCATTAACGGATTATTTGTGCTTTCTAAGGACCAGCCAGACTAAATACTAAGACTAAGGCTCATCACCAATAGGTTGGTAACTAGATGATGAATTATTTGACCAAGACAACCCATGAAATAATTAACCTAATGAAAAAAATGGTTCTGAGACTGTTTCCTTCCTCTGCTAGAGGGATGGTGGTAGCATGTCAGAAAAGGAAGCATCACACACTTTTTTTGTCTCTAAAAATTAACTTAACTGTAGGTTAAGGATTTTCAATAGGATTTTCCTCTAACTTATTGGGCATCGATACAGACTATCAATACCAACAAGAAAGTCAAAAGGGCCTAAAAGCCTTGGTAAAGGCACACTTGACCTTTGCCTAGTGAAGAAATACAGCAGCCAAGAATAACAATGAGTAAGAATACAAACTCATTTGTCAAATCTTACAAAACAATATTGTGGAAAATGATAAGCAACATCACCTCACAAAAAAGCAAGTATTAGGGGAAAAAATCAGAAAGTTTAGATTGTTTATGAAGCCAGATTATATTGAAAACATGAAGAATGAGAGCACAACAAATAGATGAAAAATTGAAAAGATCCATCAGGATTTCTAGACCACTTTTTCCCTTGCCAATAACATATATTTGGACTAAAATATCCCACTCTTTGATATGTAGCATGAAGTAATAGAAATTACACTGAAACATACCAAGAAGGGATGAAGAAGTGAACCAGTTCAAGATTTGTAGTCCATCCTAGAGCTAACACAATTTTGAAGGTACTAAGAAGTCTAATTTTCAGATGTCTTAAAGAAGGAAGGATATGCTACACTTGCAACAAATCATGGTATGGCATTACTACCAGAAAAAAGATAATTCAGAAAATAACAATAATTCATATACCTACTTTCTCATCTCTATAAAATGTGAGAATAATCTGCATACATATGGAGCACATGAAAATACAAGAAGGGAACAAGCAGAATCTTACAATTTATATTCTGTAACGGTCCACATCTTTGCAGTCACATGAGTGAGTAAAAGGTATAGACAACAAAAAACTTCTTTAACAAAAACAAACAAACAAAAACATTTGTTCATGGTTTTCCTTAATAGTTTTCCTCCAATCAGGTGTCTCTCTGCATATGTTAAATCATACAAGATTCGCTGAAGGGTGCAACCATAAGGGTCTGACCTTGTATAAATACCTTATAAATAAATGACTTTTCTTTTAAAAAAAGAAAAGTGGACCATGTATTTCATAATCACAAACTTAACTCTCCTGTCTGGCCAGACTAGTTGAGGAAAAAGAGAAATACCAGGGATTGGAGACTAAACAAAGCTAAGGTTCCCAGTGATGGTATCTGATGACCTCATAATTATTAATTAAACAGCATAACTAAGGTACTTAGGTAGAAATGTAGATTAGAGAACTGAATTTGAAGTCAGGAAGACTGGAGTCCAAATCCTATCTTACATGTTCATTACCTGTGTAATCCAGGACAAGTTACTTAACCACTTGACTTCAGTTTTCTCATCTGTAAAGCAAGTATTATAATAGCAATGACATGACCAAATGAGATAACATGCAAAGTGTTTTGAAAACATTAGTGCAATATAAATTCTACTTATTGCTATCAAATATTAACTATGCCTATCAAACTAGGCATAAAACATGCCCACCAAAGGGAATTTACCATTGTCATAAAGAATGTTCAGCACAGAGTCCAAATGGAAGACGAATTGCTAAAAATGATGAGATCCTTCAGGTACCCCATTTTCAGTTGACATTGTGTTGATTACAACAAGCCATGTGATACTACAGAGCCTCCTGAGATCCATAATGACTCAGAAAAGTTCAGATTAACTATCCATGTAGGAAATCCCAAGTGAATAAAGATAATTCTTGCCTAGATTATGAGGCAACTTGTTGATCAGTTCATCTACCAGGATGGATTTTCCACCATACGTATCTTGCACAAAAACTGTAGACAGACAGTGATCTGGGACCACAATTGGGTATGAAGACAATAAGCTGGATTCAAATTCTTTTAAGAACTCAAAGCTTCTTCTTGACCAAAAATCCCATATTTTAATATTAGTATTCATCAAGTAATATAAATCATGGAATAGAATCAAAATTTTAGGTGAATCAAGGGATAATGTAGAGATACATTAATAAAGAACAATAAAGAATTGCATGTGAATAGTTTCATAAAAGATAAATGGTCAAAAAAAGGAGTAGGTTACTCAAATAGTAAGAGCAAGGGATAATCAATGAATAGCCCGCATACTGCATTGGTGGCTATATATCAAGAGACTTAGAGGAAGTCTATCAGCATGAGGACAGAATTTCTATGGAAAACTTTTAGGAGGACATAGGAATCACACAGGATAAGAAGGCAAATATAGCATCAACTTCTACCATTAATATTCCTGAGTAGGTTAGCCTGGCCAAAGCTATTAGAAAATTTTGGAAAGATAGGTAGGGGCCATGTTTGTGTAGCTTCCATTTTATCTGTTGTTAATGAGAAGCCCTGGTAGGTTTCTGAACAGGAGAATAACACTGGGAAAGTGGGATTTTAGGAAGATTTGTCTGGTGGAGCTGAACAAGATGAGGTGGAATGAGTGGAGATTGTTGACCCAGATACCAGTTAGGAATATATTTGTCCATGTCTTCAATGGTTCTTCTGTTTTAGCCTTTAATGCTGTCCATTTGGACTCTGTGCTGAACATTCTTTATGATAGTGGCAAATTCTTCACAGATACCCATCTCTGCACAGGGCTGAAGTTTCTCAGCATCTGTTTCACCATTCCAAGCTCATTGTCTATAGTTTGTGGACTCTAATCTCTTCCCATTAAAAAAAAAAAAATGTGACATTAGCTTTTCTTGAATCTTCTCTCATTATCAACAGTCCCTCAGAAATCACTGATGGTAACTCCATAATCACATCTTTCAGTTCTTTCAGGATGCAGTTCATCTTGACCAGGTGACTTGAATTCATATAAGGCAAATTGATGCTGTCTTACTCTCTGCTTATTTATCTTGAGTATCAACTCCCTATTGCTAGACTCATTGGAAAAGGTTAAATGATGTTCTACATTACTTATTTAAGAAAGCAGGATAAGAATGAATGTTATAGAAAAGTTTCATCCCAAATAGCTAAAAATCTATTTCTAAAAGTTTCAGTGCTAAAATTTTAGATCTGGCCCAATCCTCTCATCTTACAGATGGAAAAAATGAAGCTAAGACAAAGTGACTTAAGGGCCAAGGTCACACTGGGATTAAGTATCACACAGAGAATTTAACCCAGTTTTATCTGATTCTAAAACCAGGGTTCTTTCCACTAAACAGTGCCACCCACCCCACTTGGACTATTGGTGGATGTTATCTGGATCGTTCAAGGATTTATAACATTTTAGAGATAGAAGAGGCATGAGACATTATCTAATACTCCCCAGTTATTTTACAAGTGAGAAAACAAAGATCAAGAATGAAGAAGTAGTCAAGGCCACCTGACTAATTGGTGGTAAGGACAGTGTTCCCATCCGATTCCCTTGATTCCCGGTCATTCCAGTACCTCCCCCCTGAGCCATACTGTCTCTCCACCTCTGTGGATATTCAACACTCCCTCAGTGATGCTAGATGGACTGTAGCTGTATTTTTGGTATTATTCTTTTTAAATCCACATAATTGACTTGCTTGTCTATCTGATCTCTATTTACATCACAGTCTACTACAGCCTTAATGTGGTGGGTTTGTTTTGGTTCTTTGGTTGTTTTCTAGAAATCCCATGTTGTGTTTTGTTTTTCAAATCTTCCTGGCGACGGATGCTCCCAGCAGCCTGCCTTTCCATTCCCCTCCTTCTAATGGCTTTAATGAATAACTGGAAGGAGACAGAGGAAGCCAGACATTAAGGCAGATGGAGAGCTGCACAATCAGGAAGCTTTCGACACAGAGATGCTCACTGAAATACACAGTCAAGCGAGGATGTTCAAAGCACAGGGTCTGGAGCAGATTTCTGTGGGCTTATTTAAACTACACACTCAGCCTGCAGATACGGGACTCCTGGAGTCTTTGTTTGTAAACAGCTATTCCTGCTGGCATTTGACTTAGGAGGGAGGGGGAAGATAGTGAGAGAGAAGGGGGAAGAAAAGGCAGGAAGGAGAGAGAGGGAGAGAGAAGGAAAGAGAGAGGCACAGAGAAGGGAAAGGAAACAGATGAAAGAGGGAGGGGAAAAGAAAGGAGGAAAGGGAAGCGAAGAAAAGCAATCAGAGAGGGAAAAGGCAAAGAGAGAGAAGAAGGATAGGAAAGGGAGGAGAGAATAACATAGATAGAGGACAGAAGGATAGAGAGATACATAGACGGAAGAGGGGAGACAGAAAGAGACAGAGGAAGATGGAGAGAATGAAGGAGAGGGAAAAACAGAGACATATATAGAAAGAGAGTGAGAGAAGGATGATGATGAGAGAGGGAGAGAGAAAAAGGCAGAGAAAGAGAGAGAGGCAGAGGCGAGCAGGCAGGTTGTGTCCAGTAGGCTCCCAAGTATGTGTTTGTTGCTGAGAACACAAAGGCAGTACTGTATGAAATGAATATGCTTGTTTTAACAAGGCTAGTGGGAATATGATAGGTACATGTAGAAAATGCTTTAGCAACCTAAACAACCCTACACTGAGAGCTTCCCCCACAAACACACATAAACACACAAACACACACACACATACATACACACACACAAACACACACACGCCACAAAGTCATAATACTACTTATTCCTTCAGAAAATTGTGAACTCACAGATCTGAGCCACTTCATAGGGATTTTCCTCTTGCTGACCCACTGATAAACTTGCTTCTTTCACCACATGCAATGTTTTATTCTATAGCTCTTGTTTACTTAAAAAAGTGCCCTCCATCAAGGGCCAATAGTCATTTCAGGAACACTGTTTCTTTAAAGAATGAACAAGGCACTACGTTGATGGTGCTTAGGCAGTCATTGACCTTTTTTATTGATCTAATGAGTAAGTCTAGTACAATGAGCACTCGTGTTCTCCATACACAGGCCTTAGAGTGCTTCATGGGATAAAAATAATAATATTGGCTGCACACAGCATTTTAATGATCTTCAAAACATTTTTAAACCTCTCATCTCATTTAATCCTTACAACAGCCCAGCAAACTAGGTAGCCTGTTTCAGTGCAAAAAGTCCTGGACTGGGAGGCAGGAGATGGGTCCTACTCTATGCATTGTCACTTAGTTATGACTACAGGTAAATCAGTCTAACTTTCTGAGCCTCAGGTTTTTCATTGCTAAAATTAGAGCAGTGGAGGGGACCTCTAATGTTGTTGTTGTTGTTGTTTTGAACCTTATATTCTATGAATCTGTGAATTCCATTTACAGATAGGGAGACCAAGGTCTTAGAAAAAATGAAGTGACTTGCTCAAGGTCACATAACCAGCTTGTGGCAAGAACCAGGAAGCATTGAGGCAAAGCACAAAAAAGCAGTGTACTTGGTAATTGTGGGACCTGAGTCCTATGTGATGTTGGTTCTTCCAAATCTGTATTATTTCAGGGCTGGTCACTCAATCTCTCTTGGCCTTAATTGTAAAATAAAAGAATTAGTTGACTGAAATGGCTTCTGAGGTCCCTTCCTATGTCTGATCCTATGAACATGAGCCACTGAATCTCATCTCAATACTCTATTCACTCCACCACCAGAAAATACAGATAATATTAACCCAACAAGGAATTGAGCTCTACTTTCCTATGTTAAATCCTTTAGCATCCTAGTCCTTTTTAGGGAAATGGAGGGAAAAATCGTTCTTCTAGACATTCCTTGAGGACAGTAGGTCTTTGGAAAGCAATTAAGTCAGGAGATCAACAAGCATTTATTAAGTTCTCTATATACCAGGCACACTGCTAAGAGACAGAGATACAAAGAATGGCAAAAAAAACCCCAAAAAACAAAAAACTCAAGTAACTCATATTCTGTTGGAGGAAACAAAATGCAAATAACTATGGACATATAATATACAAACTATAAATGGTAGATAACCTCACAAAGATAGCAGTAATAGTGTAGGATAGAGGGATTAGGTCAGTAAAGGTCTGAAGGATCTAAACTGGGACTTGAAGGAGGCCAGGGAAATCAGGAGGTGGAGATGAGGAGGAAGATCATTGTAAGCATAGGAGACAGTCAGCAAAAAAAGGATAGAAATGGAAACACAAGAGGAAATGTTCTCTTCAAGGGACAACAAAGACATAGATATTTCTGGTCATAAAGCACTTGTGTGGTTTGTCCTTTGTTCTTGAAGAGGACCATGACATCAGGAAGATGATGCCATGACTTGCATATGAATTGGATTTAAGTGATGGAGGGCTGTGCAAGGTCACCAGCCTTACTTTCTCCTCCAGAACCACCTGGATCCATTGGCCAGAGACAGATCAGAACGGCTGGAGATGGCCCAACAGAGTACTTGAGGTCGAGTAGAGTAAGAAGCCTAGAAAGTTAGGAAGGGGACATGTTACAAGGCTTTAAGAGCCAAACAGATGGTTTTATATTTGATTCTACAAGTAATAGGGAGCCATTGAAATTTATGTAGTAGAAGGGTGACAGTCAGATTTAAGAAACACCTGAGTGGAGAATGGACTGGACTGAGGGGAGACTTGAGGCAAGAAGAACAGCCAGAAAGTTACTGCAACAGTTAAAGCATGAACTGATGAGGACCTTCAATGAGGTATAGATGGTTGTGACAAAGGACAGAAGAGGACATACAAGACATGTTATGAAGGTAGAAATGACAAGATTTGGCAACAGATTACGTGTGGGTTGAGTTTGAGTGAGAAGTTGAAGATGATGCCAAGGATAAAGGCCTAAGAGACTTCAAGGATCATGGTACCTATGTCAGTATTAGGGAAGTTCAGAAAAGCAGAGAGTTTTTAGTGGAAAGATGATGACTTCTGTTTTGGGTATATTGAGTTTGAGCTACTTGTGGGGGATCCACTTTGAGATATCATAGAGGTAGTTGGTGATTCCAGATTGGTGCTCAGGAAAGACTATAAGAAAAGGAGGAAAAAAATTGGAAACTGAGAGACTGAAGGGAAGAATAAGAGAAAAACATGTCAGAAAATCCCTTAAAGAACCAATGAAAATACAAATTGGATAATCATGCTACAACAGAAAGGAAAACTGATTTTTACAGGTAGCTAAGTCAAACTTACACTTTCTGAAAGATACATCTCAAGAAGCACAGTATAAAATATATTTGCTTTTATGAGTCCTCAACTCTAATTTCCCACTATTATCATTTCTCCCAGTTCCTCAGTATGGTATAGCATTAAAAGTATTGAGCTTGAAATCAGGAGTTCTGTCCTTGGATAGCAGCACTGTTATTTCCTAACCAGGTGATCTGGGAAAAATCACTTCAGTTCTCTAGGTTACAATTACCTCTGGAAAATAAAAAGATTAACCTAGGTCATTACACTGAGTAAAGTCAGAAGACCTGGGTTCTAATACTGTTTTTGCAGTATGTGGCTATGTGGCTTTGGGCAAGTCCCTTAACCTCTCCAGGTTTCAGGTTCCTCATCTGTAAAATAAGGGCATTGGATTAGATGGTCTCTAAGGTCCCTTCAAGGTCTAAATCGAAGATCCTATAATTTTTAAGACCCGTTTCAGTTTTAATATTCTAGGATACTTTATAGCATCTTGTATTCCAAGCTGCCTTACAGTTATAACATTCTATGTTTTAACAATAGATGTTCCAAGGTCATTCCCAGATCTACTGGGCTTTGAGTCTGTTCCTGTCAACTTCATTTCACATCTTGCCATTCCCAAACAAACCATTCCTTATTTTGTGAGTGTTTTGAATTTCACAATTCCTCTGTCTCATATTCATAAAAGTCCACATTGAGACATATGAGCATGCCTGTGTATACTGAAACAATCAATCAAAAATATTTCTTTTACTTATCAACCACACATACACACATATGTATAAATGTGTATATACATGTGTTTATAAATTTTAAGTAAATTTCAAGTGAGATACCATTTGTCAAGCACTTTTGTTAACGTTAAAGCACATTACACATTTTTGTAAGTCTTAGATTAATTTTAAGTTATTAAAGCTTAAAGCACTAAAATTTATACACACACATGTACATATACTGTCCACATACACACATATACATATATATGTGTGTGAAGATATATCATAGACCTCTAGATGCAGATATCTCTAGATAAATTATAAACATAGAATATATGTATGGAAAGATTTCTATATAGTGATATGTCTATACATCTTTATGTACACAGACATCACATGTAGATAAGAGATATTCAAATAGATATCCCTTATAAAGAAAGATAGATATCTCTATAGATATAGATACAGATATTGCCATAGCACTATATCCACTCATATACACGTGTGTATGTGTGTATGTGTGTGTATATATCACTTTGTCTTTTATATATTAGATATATAATGATAAATCTAGGAATAGAGATCTCTACAGATTCTCCATTGACCACATGATTTTAGAAAAGTCACTTCACGTCTTATAATCTCTGTTTTTTTTTTTTAATCAGTAAAATTAAATGGTTGGACTAGATGATTTCACAGAATTTAAAGATAAAAGGGACTTGAAGAGATTGACCCAAATTATTCATTCTATAGAAAAGGAAAACTGAGTCCCAAAGAGGTTAAGCAATTTACCCAGTCCCATAAGGACTACGGAGCAGGAGCAGGAATTCTTTGATTTCAGGTCTGTTGTTCTTTCTCCAACCACCACTAAGGCTCAGTCCCTTTTTGTTCTAAAATTCCACGATTCTGTCTTGAAAGGGACAGCAGTCACTTTGACATGTGAGTTCCAGGATGTGTGTTAATCAGCTGCCTAACTTTACAGTTACACTTTACACATATACTCAGAGCCATGAATCAGTAGCTCCCTTGGATAGCCCTTTCTATGTCAAAAACAATGCATGCCAAGACTATCCACAAAGACGACTTTCCCAAAGGATCTGCTAATTATGCCTTTATCCAGGGGAGCTGATCCTAGCACTTCTAAGGAAGAAGGCTCATTCTCCTCAAAGGGTGGCCAATGAATAGATGGTCTGAGATCTTGAGGTCACAGGGGTCGCTATAAGGCTTGCCAGACCAAAGGGAAATAGACTGAAAGGCCCTTTAACCAGTAAAGAGGGAAATGAGAGGATACCAGAAGAACAGATAGGCCTGCAAGGGCCAAAGAGGCTCAAATCAGCAACTGAGAAGATGAGAAGAAAAACGAGGGAGGAAAGTTGCAGAAGAAACAGGAGAGCTGTGTGTGCAAAATAAAATTTTTTTTTCTCCTCTAACTGGGATGGAAAAGATATGAAGAGACAAGACTGAAACAGGTCTTGAATTTGAATGGAAACAATCCAAATGGAGAAAATTATTGCCTAATTTTCTATTCTCACACTCTCTCCTGTTTTATACCTTCTCATCAGCCTTCCCTATCACCTCTACCCCTCAAAAGTGAACACACACACACGTATTCACACCCACAAACACATATGCCACCCCAAGTTTCCTTCCTACCTGCCTTTTCAATGGGCTTCCAGAACTCTAGACTTCCAGAAACTTGAATGACAAACTCCTTGTAAACAATGAGTGGACCACACGGCCCTCCCCCCACCCCCACCCCCTGCCCCTTTTGCAGGCGTCTGCATTCCTGTCAAACAATTTAGGAGAATAAACACCCTTTCTTTTCTTTATGATTGGAGTTTAAATGCTCTATTGATCTGAGAAAAATCAAAGGGCCTTGGGAATTGTGCATGCATGCAAGAGAGGGAGCTGGAGAGATATTCCAGGGATGGGAGATGAGCAGGTATTAATGGAGAATATCCCCTTGGCTGGAGATTTCCGGCAGAAGGCAGGATAAAATGGAGGGAAAGATGACCCCAGATGGCAGAAACAGTTTAAACATTTTAATCTGTGAAACTACCCTATTAGAATGATATCAAAGGTTTAAACAGCAGGCTGGGGGGAGTGTATGGAGGGGAGACAGGGATCTGGCTAGAGTAGGTTTTGTTTAATTAGGGACTATTGGGATTTGAGGGATCAAGGGCTTAGCAAAATGAATGATGGATAGAGAGTGCCACAGGAAGTACCCCTCTGGGACTACTTTGGTGCCTTTTACTCAGGGATCTCTATTTCAAATTTTGTAATTAATGCCCACAGCAAGGGTCTCCTTCCCTCCCCCCCCCCCCCACCCCAAGCAATCCTAGCCTCATAAGATTCAGAATTGAAAAGGACCTTAGAAATCATTTAGTCAAACCCCAATTTTATAGATGAGGAAATTCAGGCCAAGACAGGTAAGTAAAGCAATTTGCTCAAATGACCAAGGTAGACCTAGAACCTGTCTTCTGACTCCTAGTCCCAGCTCTGAAATCATGTAGAAAAAGGTAATAAGCAGCCTCAAAACTTCTCTCAGTACTAGTTACCTCAGCCTGAACCATGCAATTGTTGTTGAGTTGGCTTTTCCCCCCATCACATGCTTTGAAACCGTTCTTCAAAGAAAAATACAGGAAAATACACAGCATTCATTAGCAACTAAATCCTTTATGTTAGAAATGGGAGATGCCTTTAGTTGACAATAAGAAAACTGCCTCAAAGCTCAGGGGCAAGCACTTGAAATGAGCATGGTAGAAGGGCACAGTTTCCAAGTAAGACATGCTCTACTTCCCTGGGAGGTATGTATGGTCAAGTGGAAAGGGTTCTAGACTTGGATCAGAAGCTTGGGCAAAAATCGGACATGGATGTGGACTATTTACTTCACTCTCTATTAACCAAAGTCTCCCCATCTCTAAAATAAGTATGGTAAGATTTAGAATCCGTATGGAGCTTGAGAGCTCATTTAGTCTAATCCACCTCCCACACAGGCCTTATAGATAAAGAAATTGAGGGCTAGTGAGATTAAACAACTGGCCAAAGTCATTCAGCAAGTCAGTATCAAAGCCAGGATTTAAACCAGTCCTTTGACTCCAGGCTCAGTGTTTGGTTAATGAAAAGTATACTACCTTCCTCACACAAGGATATGATGAAATATTTTGATGGAATAGGAGTTGCATTACTATATCAAGAGCTTCATTACACATGGAAGGAACTTCTGTAGTCTTAAAACATCAACACAACGGAGAATAGGGCTTAGGAAAAAGAGACCTTGGACAAAATGGTGAAATAATAGAAAGCATAGAATGTTAGATCTGGAAAGAACTTTTAATAAGCCTAGAGAAATTTATAAGAGTACAGAAAACATCAAAACCAAAAGAAACAGGGTTTCAAACATAGAACATTAGACCTGAAAGGAACTCTAGAACATAGACCGTTAGACCTGGAAGGGACTCTAGAACATAGAATCTTAGAGATGGAAGGATTTTAGAACATGAAATATTAAAGCTGGAAGAGACCTAAGAACATGTTTGAGCCAGGAGAGTTGAATAGAGCCATAGTTCAAGCCCCCTCATTTACAGAGAAGGAAACAGAGGCTCAAAAAATAAAGTTACACACTAAATTAATGGCAGAGTTAGGATAAATCTTGGGGTTCCTGATTTCCAGCCTAGAATATATTCTGCTATATATTGGGTTTCTCCAGAACTCTTCCTATTTCTTTATCTTTCTCTTTCAAAGCCCCTAATGTTCTCGAATTCATATTACTTCCTCAAAGGAACTGGTAAACTAATTCCTGTGCTAGTAGCGAGATGAGACAGGGCAGAGAATTAGTATTAGAAGACAGAAAGTTGGAATCCCAGTACTGTTACTTACTACCTGTGTGACCCCAGGGAAGTAACTTCCCTTCTCTGGGCCTCAGCCTACATATATTTAAAACAAGGGGGTTGGATTAGAAGATCTAGGAGGTCACTACTAGTCCTAAATCCAATGACCCCTTTCAGAAGGATTTGCATTTTAAAAGAGAGCCTCAGGGAGAAGGAAACGAATTTTCAAGAGTAGAATTTCAAGCCTAGGGTTACCTGGGTGGGGAAAAAGACCTTCCCAGGGCCCCTCAAACCAAACTACTGGGTTGTCCAGACTAAGTCATTTAGGTACAAGGCCACCCTTGCCTTCCTTTGGGTAAAAGACAGTCGAACAAAACAACCCAGATACCAATAGACTCCATCCCATTCATTCATCCTGACTGAATGGTGGTTCAAGGGCCAAGCAATGCAGAAGGAGACCAAGGGTGTTCTGAAAGGAAGCGTAGAAATCAGTCACACAGAGACATGTCACAAATGACAAGGTGTCTGACAGATGGTTCAGTGACCTGGACCAAAGAGAGTTAGGGGTTTCGTTTCCCATTCTCAAGGGGGTTGGGAAGGTGGGGGTGGAGAGGAGGCTTATGAGAGAGAGGGGAGAGGGAGGAATTCTTCCTCATAGTCAAGCCACTCCCTCCTCTCTCCCTCTCCCTCTCCCTCTCCCTCTTTCTCTCTCTCTCTCTCTCTCACACACACACACACACATACACACACACACACACACACACACACACACACACACACACACACACACACACACACACACACACACTCCCCCTCACCCCAGTACTAATTGGCTCTCTTATTCAGGGATTCAGCTTAAAGGCCAGAGGCCTGAATGACCCCTGAGGCCCTCCTCCAACTCTCTCTGTCCAGGGTGGTCCCTCTAGGTCAAGGGTGAGATGAAGTGGTGAACATGCACCAGAGTCCTGTGGCTTTGGGTTATACCTGATCTCTTAAGAAATATAGTGATGAAACCCCCTAAAACAAAATGTCCAAGAAGGAACCTCCCCTTTCAGCTTCACAAAGTGCTCTGTCCAGTACTTAGAATCTAAAATTTTATATCTTCAGTTTAAGGGACAGAGGGCCCTGCATTCAGTAAGTGTTTAATAAGTGTTTGTTGAATGAATGTTGAGCAGCAATGCTTTGGTTTTTTTGTTTGTTTTTTTTAAACAGGTCAAACAAAGTGAATTGGGGAGGAAAAGTGGGTCAAATCAGGAAATTCCAACTGTATCCATCCAAATTCTTCATCCCATTTGAACTGTGGGAATGCACAGAGAAGAAAGTTACAAAGAAGGAACTGAAGTTGTAAGGAGGTAAGGTAAAAGAGGATGTTTGGGTAATCTCTATTTTCAAAAAGAATCTAATGATAGTTAAAGAATCATAAAGCTCAATCAAATAGTACAGATCCTTTATTATATAAACGGTTAAGAGGAGGTCAGAAAGGCAACAGGGCATGGTGGACAGAAATCTATCTTTGGATATAGGAAGATCTGGGTTCAAGTCCCAGTTGTCTCAAAATACAGGCTGCGTGACCTGGAGGATGTCTCTCGACTGTAAATTTGCAGAGTTGATGTCTTACCTGGGAGCTCCCTATATTAATGAAGTCACTACTCCAGATCCTATCTTTTCCTAATCTAAGTCCCAAAGAGTTAAGGGTACTTGCCTAAAGTCACAGGGTCAGGATTCAGATGCAGACATAGCAAAAAGAATCTGGGATTTCGAGTCTCAGGATCTGGATTAATGCAACAGCTTTGCCATGTACTAGCTGTAGTGCGTGGCTTTGGGCCCAAATGAGGTCCGGACACAGCTGGGCTGAAATGCCTCAACAGTAAAACCACTTGTGAAAGTATTTTGCAGAATTATTGTAAATTAAAGAGTTACTAAAACTCAAAAGTACTATAAAAGTAAAGAATAATTTTCACTTTTGGTGCAGTCAATCAACATTTCTTAAGTGCCTACTGTGTGCCAGGCACTGCTAAGTGCTGGTCATAGTGTACCACACAAAGTGGTATTTAAATATTTATTGAAAAAGTGATTGACTGAATAAACTGGCATAAATCACTTTTTATGCCTCAGTCTCCCCCTTTTTAAAATGGAGAAAATGCCTCTGTGTGCCTCACAAAGTAGCGTACGTATCAGTTATTAAGTTATGTTCTTCAGGAGCTCTAGTTTCGACTCCCTTGACAACCTGAAGGAACCATAGACCTATCTCTAAATGAAGTTATGGACTGAGTTTGTGTAAAGAGCAAGGGCCTGCAGGGTCAAACCACTTTCTCTTTCCAAACCAAAGTTTCCAGTGGTAATCCATATTACCAGCCAGGTCCACATTTCATTTTATCTCCCAGATTCTAAGAAACTAACCAGATTAACTGCTCAAGCCCCCCAGCTGTCCCAAGCAAATTGACCCTATTGTTGTGCTAACAGGAGGTTCACCAAGGGGGTGGGGTGAGGAGCCTGAAGTCCTACCAAAAGGAAGAGGCAGTGTCCGAAACCATCTATTCCCAAGAAAAGGCTCACAGTTGGTTCTCTGGAAGGGTAGGTCTGCCTGGGTGGTGGTAGTTCAATGGTGGTATGGGGTGAGAAGTGATGAGGTATTTGTAAAAGAAGCCTGTAGCATTGGTGAGTAGCCCTGGGCAAGCATAAGTAACCAACTTTCTAGGCCTGGCTTTGCCTTGGCACAGACAAGACTGTACCCTGCCTTCATCTGAAGAGGTCTGTGCCTGTTCTGAAGGTCAGATGCAAAAGTGTAATTTTTTTCCTCCCTTGCTCTACTTTTCAGAATGGTAGGAAAGTCTTCGAAGGGACAGCATCCCTGCACACACACACACACACACACACACACACACACACGCACACTCTGGACCCTGGGCCCGCCTACAGGGAAGAGAGGTCTGGCCCAACCCCATGACGAACCTGGTTAACAGTGCTGTAAAATTAGCCCTTTACGAAACCAAATTGAATCCTGCAGCAGAGGGTGATGTAAGGAAGTTTGGCCTGACAGCAAAACAGAAACTCTTTGCCTGAAATAGCAGCGCAGTCCCTGCTGGGCACCTCTCTCTGGAGACTGGTAACCTGGGATTCCTGGCTTGTAATAACTTAAAGAAACAACACCCTCTGCTCTGTACATTCAAAGGGGATTCTATAGTTCCTCTAGGCAGGTGGTCAGTAACAGAACAGTGTTCACTGAGATATTCAGGTTTAGTTGGGGGTGGGCGGGCAGGGAAAGCACTGATTCTAAAAGCTTTAGTTAAAAAAAAAAAAGACAACTCACATCAGCCTTTACACTCCAATTCAAAACTTATGAGAGAGAGAGAGAGAGAGAGAGAGAGAGAGAGAGAGAGAGAGAGAGAGAGAGAGATCCAGCCTCAAGTCTGTCTGCCAGGGACCTCTGTGTTTGTTTGTTTTTTTAATTCAAGGAAGGAGCAGGTTCTCCTTAGTCCAAGAGGCTGTACTGTGTGGAGGACACTCAGAATGAGTCCTTCTCTGGCTTCATTCCAGGTGTTTACACACAGCCAAATCTGGCTTGTCTTCAGCTGGAGAAGGGGGGAAAATCGCCAGAATCCTCTAGAGGAAAGCTCCAGGCTTTCTGGTGCTACGGGACAGCACTGCTTTTTGAGAGGAATGTGATTTCCACACATAAAATGGGCCAGGTATTTTATACAAGCAATAACCTAACCTCCCCCATCCAATTAAAGTATTTTACTGCAACAATCTTGGTTCATGAGAGAGAGTGTGTGTGAAGAGAGGTCCCTTGTCTGAATTACAGATACTTGTAAAACAGACTCATGTGGCACGCCAGGTGTCGTATTAAAAAAAAATACATTTACTATGCATTTCATTGATGATATCTGTCTAAACCTGTTCTCTGGCTTTCTTCACCACAAGGGAAGCTATCAGAACCTTGGTAGTGAAAGTATAGTTTGAGAATAAAAGACCTAATATTTTTAAGATCCTTCGAGCCAGGGTCTCTGTGTGGCTTTTATATGTTTGTAAAAGTGATGCAAACATACAACACTCCATAAATAGTATTATTGTTGGTAATAACCTCTGTGCAGCCCGAGATTACTCATCCCGGCTGTGTCCTCCCGACTTTGGCTGAAAGTGAGGGGACTGGGATCCCCATTCATAGATAAACTTTGACTGAGTTCTTTCAGAGACAGCCTTCAGAAAGAGCACAACAGATGCCAGATATGGGGGAAAGTAAGGGCAGTGTTTTGTTTTGTTTTTTCCCCTAGAGAGAGAAGAGCTCTTTGGAGGTTGGGGGGTAGGGGGTGCGGAGGGAAAAGAAATGGAGAAAGTAGCAAACTTAGTATCAGGATATGGAGCTAGAAAGGGACCTTAGAGGTCACCTAGTCCAAAATTTTAAAGCTGAAGAAAATGATACTCGGAAGAGAAATGACTTGGCCAAGGTCACAAAGTTAAAAAGTCGGGAGAAACGGGACTCGAACCCTGGATTTTTGACTAAGATCAACAAAGCCAGGGGAAAAAAGAAAATAGGACAAAGATGAAAAGGTGACAAGAGAAACCGAAATATTTTCAAAGTCGAAAATGACTTAAGAGTGAGGAAATCATTGGATACCATACTCACTGACAGGAATGATGAAGACTTTTTCTCTCCTCCCCCTCTCCATCTCCCCTCCCCTCAACGAGAGAGGAGGGAGGAGAAAGTATCCACTTGTTTGCAGAGTGTAACTACTATCTCAAAAGAGAAAGGGGAACCCCTTACTATCTCTTTAAGGCATCCTGGGACGGGGAAAGTTCTTTCTCGGTATTAGGGATTCTCCTAGCCCGAGGACTGAAAGCTCTCCCCTCCCTTCCTCTTCTTCCCTCCCCCCCCCCCCCCCAGTTTTATTAAGGGCACTTCTACAGGTTCATTTAGAGAAAAGATGGATGTTAATGCTTTTATAAGCTACTTTATGGTTTCTAACCCTCCTTAAGTGTCCAATTTCACTAGAACTTCATGGGGGGGGGGGGGGGCATGTCAAGGGAGGAAGATGTCCGCAGAATATTCAAATTCATTACAGGATCATAAAATGCAGATAAGAAAAGTGTCATATTGGTCAGTATGGTCAGATTCCAGTAGGCTGAGTTCCGAAAGGTCTTCGTTAAGCAAGTTGACCCTCAACCAATTTGCATGAGACTTGTGATTTTTAAAGGGGGAAAATATAGGACGCCAGCCAAGCGCTACAGCCGTGTTTCCAAGGGGGAGTGTTTCGGCGCGGCCGAAGGCAAAGCGACTCCCCGCTAATTGGGCTACTACGTTCTCAGAATAACATCTTCCTTTATAGCTCTTTAGAAAGCACAGCCTCCACCCCTGTCAGTCTCGAGGGGGTAATGGGGCTGAAATAAAGGGGGATACCCCAATAAAAAGTGGAAAACAATCAGAACCACGCCACCACCCGCACGCGCGCGGGCAGGCACGCACACACACACGCCCCCCCAGGCAGCTGCCCAGGGTAGTTTATCCCTAGATCCAAATAGGTGACTGACACCGGGGTAGTTTTCGGTCCTGCCATTTCATCTTCTAAAAACACTTTGGGGGACGGCTCTTCTCGCGGACAAAAAGCAGGCTTTACAGGAAAGCCGGGCATGTGCCTACTTTTAGCTTTTCTTGAAAACAAACAAACAAACAAACAAAGGACCTGTCCGGTCATCCCTAAGGGATCCCGGTGCAAAAGCCTGACACACGAGCGAGGCCGACGCACGGACACACAAAGACACGCACGCAGTTCCGGAGAAACACACACAAACACACACTCCCATGTGCACAAGCTATAGGAGATTTTCTGCCTCTTTCTCCTCTCCCTCCCCCTGCAAACACACACACGCGCGCGCACACACACGTACACACAAACATATACACACATACACACATACAGAGACGCGCGCGCGCGCCCCGAGGTCCGCCGCCCGGAGGAAAGGCGACGGGGCAGCGGCCGCCGGGCCACCTACCAGCAATGACAGCCGGGGACCTCTGTCCTCCCTCGGCTCGAAGCCACACTTGCAGCGTGAACGCATCCCGGGGCAGCTCGATATCCGCTTTCAGCCTCAGCTGATCGCCTTGTCCGCTGAAATAGAGCGCCCGGCTCGGGATGAGAGAGTCCTCTTCGCCCTTCACCTCCCGTTGCTGCCGCCTGCGGGGGGCACGGAGAGGTTCCCAGCCGGAGGGCGAGTGGCGGCCGCGGGCTAACCTGGTGGCACAGGTGCCGGGAGCGGCCGAGTGGAGGTGGCGGCTCGGCCGCGTGTCCCTTCTAGCCCTGCGTGAGCGTTCGTCCATCCCACACTCGGCTCCGCTGGCCAGAGCTCCACAGAGAAGCCCCAAAGTCAGCACCAAACTCCAGAGCTGCATTTCCAATATTCCCCCCCCTTCTCCCCTGCAAATCCTTCCGACCTGCCAGCTTTGGACTCCTCCTCGCCTCGACTTTCTTCTCTTCTTCTTTCACCCTTCTTGGGTACTTGGTCCTCCTTTAACTTGTCTTTTATTTCTTTCTTTCTTCCTTTCTAAAGGTATCTATCCCCCCTCCCTTTTAAAAATACAATCAAACTCCTCCTGGTTTGCAATTTTTTCTTCCCTCCTTTATCTGCCTTATTTTTTTTCCACAGCTGGGATGCCTTCTTTTCTATTTCTCTGATGGGGTTTCTTTGCCTTTATTTGATTTGATTTGATTTGATATTATTTCTCCTTCTTAAAAAAAAAGCAGCGTCCCCAAGACTCGGATACACTGAATTCCCTCCCCCCCAAAAAGATGCTCTAATTTATTTATTTTTTTTGCTTCCTTTATAACACAAGCCACAGCCCCCTTCTTCCCCCAGCCCCCCTCCCTCCTTCTTCACAAAATGAAAGAAAAGAGGGAAAAAAAAGCCCCTCAGAAGACGAGTAAACAAGAATATGCTAATCTACTCAAGGGCGGTCCACCTTCCCAATTGAATGATTCCCTATTAAAACTGCGGGATTCATGACTAATCAATCAGTTGGAAGAAGCAGATAGCTGCACAGCCTTCCACCACTTTGGCTATGTTTTTCTTCTTTTTCTCCTCTCCCTCCCCTTCCCTCCCCCTCTTTTTTTTTTTTTTTTAAAGAAGACAATGTTAAGGTAACAATTTAATGAAATTCTGCACACACACCCCTTTGCAGTCTCCCCAGCTTTCCTTCTTAATCCAGTTCAAAACACACATTCCTCTTTTTTTTTTCTGGCAAAAGAAAAAAAATCTATTTCTTCTCTCAAGATCCCCTTTGCACTTTGCTGGTAAACCTCATCCTTTGCTGCACAGCACATAAAGAGTCCTGAAACTTGATTCTCAGATTTTTTTTTTAAATTGCTCTCTCTCTCTCTCTCTCTCTCTCTCTCTCTCTCTCTCTCTCTCTCTCTCTCTCTCTCTCTCTCTCTCTCTCCTCTCCTCCTCTCCTCTCCTCTTCCCTCTTATTATTTCTTTAAAGTTATTCAAGGATGAAGACTCCCCTTTTTTCAATTCCCCTCAGTGCAATGGTGTACAGCTAAAGAAAACGTTGCTTCAAAAGTCCTCATCGAATCATCAGAAGAAAAGGAAAAGAGGCATCTCCCAGAGCCCTTGCCTTTCAGCTGTGGATGCAGTAGGATGGATCTCTGAATGCTCCCAAAGACTTGCTTAAGAAATTTAAAAACATGTATATATTATATATAATATATATACATATATATTATTGCTTGTTAATGCTTTTAACCTTAGAAAAATATGAGATTAATCTGGCTTATTTTTTCAAATACATGAAATTTGAATCTTCTACCATAGCTGTAGCCACAGGTAAGAAAAGTCTGGCTGTTTGCTGTTCAGTGGATCTGTTTCTGAACAGGGACGTATATACAAATATGTATATGTATGTATATATGTATATACATACATGTACATATAGTCTTTTTTTCCACTCTTGAAAGAACTCAAAAGCTCCCCCTAATGGCAAATCAGCTTTTTTCCCCAAAATGTTTCACAAGTCAAAATGAGTTAACAGTAGTGGATTATAAATTATTAGCTGCTGGTCTGTTCAAATAAAGTAGTGATAAAAATATGCCGTATGATCCTTACATATGTGATAACATAATGGAACATGAAGATGAAATTACAATCTGAAAAAGGGCTTTGTTGTCTGAAACGTGCCTTTCAATCCTCCTAGCTGCCCTTTGCTTATTCCAGAGCCTTCAGATTACTCCTGCCCCCTTGGTAAAAGAGTAGGAGCCAACAGTGAATGTGTATTCTAGAAAGTATGCAGATTTTGAGAATGAGTGAATGACTCAGACCTCCCCCATAAAAGAGGGAATGCAGTATAAAAGGATGACAGCATCATCCTGGAAGCTGAGGATTCCAGGCTCAGAATTATGTTCTGGTAAGAACTTGTCTTGAAACTTTGGACTAGTATTTCTTGACCTCAGTTTCTCCATTTATTAAATCAGTAATATACTAGGTCTTAACTTTTTTTCCCCCCTTAAACATGAGGAGAAATTACTAGATGTAGAAGTTCATTGATGGTATTCTTTAATAAAAGTTTATGTTTCCTATAATTTCAAATTGCCTATAAAAGATGTGATGGCAACTTGCCTTACTTAACTATATCCTTCAAAGAAGGCCTATCTTTTTAATATGGAAATATATTTAGAGTATCTGATAATGACATCATTAAAATTAATTATACCCTTCAAGTTATCCCTGCCCATTACAACCAAAGAATGTTAGATTTGGAAAGAAACTTAAGAACAACAACAAAAAGTTAGAGTCTAACAAGCATCTATTAAACCCAAATTATATTAAAGGCACTGTGATGAGTGTTGAAGATGTAAGGATAAAAAGATACAGACCCTTACTCTTGAGGAGCTCAGGATCTAATAATAGTAAATAAAAAAACAAGTTCAATAATCAGAATTTCATTCTTTAGTAATTCTTTTCAGGCACAAATCTATTCTACAAATTGAGAGATGGTTATATCTTCTCTTTCTTTTATTACACTCACTTAATGATCTTAACAAACAACTTTATAATTGTTTATTAGTCTTAATGAACTTTAACCACTTTCTACATGAAAATTTGGCTTCCTCAAGCTGATGATATCTCCTGAGAAACAATGGGGAGAGGGAGAGGCACAAGGCATATTTATATTGCCTTAATTCTTCCCAGACAATTATTTTGTACATTAGAGCAAAGGTAAGCAACAATGGACGCTACCTTATCCCCATGATTATGAGCATATGTGATGCTTAGTGCTGGTTAGAAGTCTCAAAGTTGAAAATAGAATGTCGAAACTAGAAGGAGTCTAGAAGGAAACTAGAAGTTCATCTAGTCCAATGCCCGTCTTTTTCCAGATGTGATTTAGTCAACTTCATAAAGCTAGTTAATGACAAAGCTTGGTCCTAGTATGAAACAAGTACTATATCTTCTGATTCACAATTAGATATTCTTGGTGTTGTATGTCCTACTTTCAACCCAGAACTGTATATGACCATGTGAAAGTTTAATAATTGACCCAGGCTTCCATCCTGAACTTTTTGGACTTTTATTTGCACCTTCTGAAAAATACTCCCCACCTTATCCCCCTATCTATGCCAATATGTAACTGTGAAAATATCATGAGAAATAAGGTCTTTTCATAAAGAATAGTTGGGGTTATGGTAGGAAGTATAACTTTTTTATAGCAAATCTATGTAATATTTAATAAGGAGAAAGAGAAAAATAAGGTTCCATTGTTTATGCAGGAGTTGTGATGTATGTGTGTGTGTGTGTATGTGTGTGTATATATGTACACATACATACAGAGACGGAGAGAGAGCAAAGAGACAAAGAGAGACAGTGAGACAGAGAAAGAGACAGAAAGACAAAGATCAAGATAGAGAGGAAAAGAGAGACATAGAGAGAGAGAAAAATAAAGAGAGACAGAGAGAGACAGAAATAGAGAGAGCCAGAGGTTGTAAATGAGCACATACACACACATTCATGGCAGTGTAGCTCACCTGAAAAGAACAAGGATTGGGATCAGAATATCATGATTTTTATCTTGCCTCATTTGTATGATAAGAATACCCTCTTCAATAATGGAGGAACACATATTGAGAATTGAAAGGAATCTAAGAGGTTCCCTAATCCAATACCCTCATTTTGTAAATGGAAACTGAGGCTCAGAGAGGTTAAATGACTTGTTCAAGGTTTTTATAGTTAACAATTTAACAAATACAAGATTGGAACCAAGCTCTTCTGACTCCAAATAAAGGTTTTTCTAGGACAGCCCACCTCCTGACCAGATTGCCATCAACACCAACAATAAAGTTCTTTCTGCCATCTTTTAACTTCTTCAATTAGAAAGAACTAATTGCAAGATACCAGTATTCAATCTAATCTGATATGAGATGAAGCAGGATAATGCGGGAAAAAAAAAAAAAACTAGGGGAGAAAGGAGATGGTAGCAGTAAGGAAACTGGCTCTCTCACTTATTTACTATTTATATGACCTTAGACAAGTCACTTTCCTCTGGGATTCAATCTTCTTAACTTTTAAAGTGAAGAATAGAAAAGGGAACACACCCGTCTCCTCTGAGCTAAGAGATGGAAAACTATGAGACCAAAGTTTTGTGTATGATCAACATAGTCACTGACTGCAAATTATTTTTGCTTAACTATCTTTCTTTTCTTTCTTTAGTGAGGGAATTCTTTAGTTGGAAGTGAGGGAAAATTGCAAGATATTCAGAATTGACTGTGATATAAAAAAGACATCAATAAAATTTATTAAATTAAGATAAAACTATATGTGACAAAATGATAGAATTGGACTAAGTGATCTCCAAGATCCCTTCTAGCTGTGGAGCTTATGATCACTTTCTCTCCATGTGTTCTTGGGCAAGTCACTTAATTTCTATAGTCCTCAGTCTCCTCAGCTTAAAAGTAAGGATAACAATACTTGTACTATCTACTTCAGAGAGTGGTTGTGAGGAAAATATTTGCAAAACTTAAAGTGATATATAAAAGTGAATTGTTTTTATTAATCAGAGATCTATTATTCCATGGTTTACATATAGCATACAATAGAGTTGAATTATGCCTGTAAAATATACCAACTTCATGAAACAGAAGTCAGATCAAAATAACACAATAATCCCATGCTCCAGGTATCAAGATAGAAGGAACTTGGGGCAACTAGGTGGTGCAGTCGATAAAGCTCAGGGTCTGGAATGAGGAAGACCTGAGTTTAAATCCAGCTTCATACACTGACTGTTTTTGCATCCCTGGATAAGTCACTTAACCCTGTTTGCCTCAGTTTCCTTATCTGTAAAATGAGATGGAGAAGGAAATGGCAAACCATTTTTTTTCTGGTTATCTTTGCCAAGAAAACCCCATACGGAGTCACAAAGAGCCAAACAACTGAACAACAATAACAAAGTCCCATGGGTACCTGATGATCAGGATTCCTTGATGTAGCTTTCCTGAAAATTAGCTAATTAGGAAGCCAAACTCACCTTGATAATCTACAGTGTCACAGACTTCACCAGTCCAAGGCAGAATATTACACTTTTGCACAATTCAAAAATAAAATGTTTTCCCCCTCATATCAAGCCAAACTCTACCTCCCTAACTTCCACTGAAGTGAGGAAGCTTATATACCCCCCTCCTTGATCCTCTCCACCACCCCTAGAACAATGTTATAAAAGAAATTTGGAAAGCTTATTCCACCCCCAGCTCCTTGACCCTCTGTTCCCACCATACCAGCATTATAAAAGGGATTTGAAATATGTTAAGGGACTACATAGGAAGTGCTTGAGGTAATCTAGTTGCTGTGTTTGTGCTTTCTTGAAGAGGACCGTGACATCAAGATGATGACATGACTTGCAGTTTACTTTGATTTGAATGAGGGAGGGCTGTGTAAGGTCGCCAGCCTCACTTTCTCCTCCAGAGCCATCTGAGTCCAGTGGCCAGATATTCATCAAGATGACTAGAGATGTCCCAGGATGCAATGGAAGACCCTGGCCATTGTAGGCTAAGATTCTCACTTTGAGTGAGATACACCCATTCAATGAATAGGCCTCTTTAAGTAGTTTTATTTTTCCTTTGGATTTACTGGCTAGATTTCTTGCTCAAAGACCAAGCCTTAAACCCAATTAACTCTGGAGCTCATGGTTTAGACAACAGGTCCCCACCCTCTTAGCATAGAGTGATTGTAAATACTAAATGGTAGCTTTCTCTTTTACCCAGGAACCCTGAAGGTCTTCCCCTCCTAGTTTGATTTTTTATTAAAGAAGCCATCCCTTGAGTAACTACTTAAAGAAGACTAAAATGGCTAGGGTCTCCCATTGCATCCTGGGCCATCTCCAGTTATTCTGATGAATATCTGGCCACTGGACCCAGATGACTTTGGAGGAGAAAGTGAGGCTGGTGACCTTGCACAGTTCTCCCTCACTCAAATCAAAGTCAACTGCAAGTCATGTCATCATCTTGATGTCACGGTCGTCTTTCAGAACAAAGAACAAACAATCTGTGAGTAGCAGCTCCTTTACCCTCCCCTCCCCTGCTCTCCTCTTCTCTTTTCTCTTTTCCCCTCCCTCCTTGCCTGTGGTGCTCTGCCAGGGAAAGGTACACTTCAATGGCTAAAAGCTGCCTTTTTTCCTTTGGGTTTACTGGCTAGATTTCTTGCTGAAAGATCAAGCCTTAAACCCAGTTCATTCTGGAGCTCATAGATTGGACAACAGGTATCCATCCTCCTAGCACAGAGTGAATATAAATACTAAATAGTAACTGTTTTTTTTTTTACCAGGAACCCTGAGGGTCTTCCCATCCCAGTTTGATTTTTTTTGTATTAAAAGTGCCATCCCTTGGGTAATCTAGTAGATTGGGAAGAACCCTACACTCCATTCAGGAGTTTTCAGTCTCAGTTTGGCCCCTATGTTGCTCTGTGAAGTTGACTAAGTCATTTTCCCTCAAATGCCTTCATCATCATCATCATCATCATCATCATCATCATCATCATCGTCGTCGTCATCATCATCATCATCATCGTCATCGTCATCATCATCATCATCATTATCATCATCATCTTCATCCCTGTCCTGGCCATCTGACCATTACATGGAGTTGTTGTGAGGATACACTCTCAATTGCTATGTGATGCATATTTATGTTTAAGTCATGGAATCCAAGATTTAGATCTGGATTAGAAATCCTTAGAAGTCCTCAAGTCCAGAGTATTCATTTTGCTTATAAGAAAACTGAGATGTGAAAAGAAGTCACTTGGTCCAAAGTCACACAAGAAATAAGGGGCAGGGCAGCTACTCAAACCCAGGTGCTCTGATTATAAACTTATTCTCTTTCCAGGCTTAATATGAAATGCCAGCTCTGACAATGGTAATTGTTTCTAGTGTCCCTTAGCGCTGCCCAGACATCGTGCTGGTAGCTGGCACCATGAAGATTTGGACGTCAGAGCACATTTTCGACCACTCTTGGGAAACAGTTACAGCAGCTGCTATGCAGAAATATACAATGGTAATTGTTTTATTTGATATCTGAACCAAAATCTTCTCTCAAAAGTTTAGGACAGCTATGCACTCACTGAGCTAAATATACATGAAGCTCATTTGACCAGGGCATGGGTCAGGAATTTCCAACTTTAGGGAAAAAGTAAATTTGAGAATTTCAACTCCACACCCTTCTCAAGTAACTTTCAGGAGAAACACACACACATACGCACAAACACACACTCTTCCCAGCCCTTGCTTGAATTGACTTCAAAGCCCAATTCAAATTCCATACCTCTGTCCATACCAATAACAGTAGATAACATAAACTCCCTTGATCCATTCATCATTTTTTCATAAAGGCTAATCATATTTACTCCCATTGGATTGTAAGTTTCTCAAGGGCAAAAGCCATGTCTCTGTATTTCCTAATGTTTTTTAATAGTGCCTTACTTAGAGTGAAAGTTCAATGTTGATTCATTTGTTCATTTAACCAGCCTTTATTAAACTCTTACTGTGTATACACTGCCATCCTAGGTACAGGGAGAAGTACGAACTTTAGAAGACACAATTCATGCTCTTACGAAGCTTACAGCCCAGTAGGTAGACATGACACAAGATAAATAACCATAATACATGATATTTATAGGATAAGGGGCATTTAAGGAGTACAAATCCAAGAACTATATGAGAGTAGAGGGAGAAAGCCCTTATTGGAGAGGGGAATCAAGGAAGGCTTCCTGAAGCCAGTGACATTTGAGGTAGCCTTTAAAAGATGGATAGAAACTCCAGAGGGAAAAGGAAACCATTTGAAGAAAAAAGAACAGAAAAGGCACAGAGACACCAAGCCACAAGGCATATATATTCTAGGGTAAAGAACAAATTAGTTTTGCTCCAGGGTAGATTACACAGAAACTAGTAATATGAGGTTAAAATGGCACTAGATTGGAAAAGCCTTTAAGTGTCAAGCAGTAAGATGGCATTGAAGATTTTTGAGCAGATGAGTGACTCTCTCAAATCCACATGTCAGATTATATATTAAATGTTTTTGCCACTGCTGTACTGTATTGGGTTTCACTATCCACTTACCTCCCATCCCCAAACAAAAGAGCTACATTCAAATATTATGAATCTACTGTTTAAATTAAAATGAATAAAAACGCAAGGGCAGCATTCAGGTTGCCCACATTCTTTCCATGGTTTCAATCTCCTAATTGAAGCAGAACCGTAAATATTTTGTATAATGTCTCTCTGATATGGAGAGCTTCTTCTTCTTCTCCTTCTCCTCCTCCTCTTCTTCTTCTTCCTCCTTCTTCCTCCTTCTTCTCCTTCATCCTCCTCCTCCTCCTGCTCCTTCTTCTTCTTCTTCTTCTTCTTCTTCTTCTTCTTCTTCTTCTCCTTCTCCTTCTTCTTCTTCTTCTTCTTCTTCTTCTTCTCCTTCTCCTTCTCCTTCTTCTTCTTCTTCTTCTTCTTCTTCTTCTTCTTCTTCTCCTTCTCCTTCTCCTTCTTTTTCTTCTTCTTCTTCTTCTTCTTCTTCTTCTCCTTCTTCTTCCTCTTCTACTTCTATAGATTAGTGGAATGTCGATTGGAAGGGAAGTCTGTAGTCACATGCTGAGGAGCGCTAGCCCTGGCCCTCACCTGTTCAATATTCTTATTTAAATCTTAGATAAAGACACAGAGGACTGGCTTACTTCATTTGTGGATGGCTCAGAGGTGGAAGGGAGAAACATCTTGAATTTCAAATAAATCAACAAGCTAGAATAGTGAGACAGGAGAATGAAGCAAAAATGACATTTATTAAAGATCCAAGAAAAACCTGTTTCCAGTTTCAAAAATCAATAGCACACATGTAGGACTGGAGAGAGGTGACTGAATGACAATTCATGTGAGAAGGATTTAGGAGTTTCAAGTGCCTATAAATTAAATATGAACAAAGAGTGACTAATACTAATAGCTAGCATTTACATAGTGTTGGAAAGTTTGCAAAGCACTTTGTGTATATGATCTAATCTGCTCTTCCCAACAACCCTGAGAGGTAGGTACTAGTATTATTATTATTAATTTTCCCAAGTTTGCAGATGAGGATGTTAAGGCAGTCAGAGCTTCAGTGACTTTCGGGGTCACCCAGTAAGCGTCTGAGGTTGTAGTTCACCTCACATCTTCCTGACTCCAAGGGCAACGCCATCCACTTCAATGCTTAGATGTCAATAAAAATAACAAATAAAATATAAATACCAGTCAATATTAATATAAATTAACACTAAGGCAGTGCTGAACATTGGGTTGAGAACTTGCCCCCAAACCAGGAAGACCTAACTTTAAATGCTTTCTTTAATATACACTGGCTATGTGATTCTGAACAAGTGAAAAAACCTCTCCAGGCAATGATTCTCTGAAACTAAGTTGTGGACTATAATGATAGATTTCCCTCACACTTTTCCTCCTCCTCCTCTTCCTCCTTCTTCTTCATCAGTAGAAGGAGCTTCCAAAAAGTTCCTAACTCTGTCTTCTCAACTCTTCTTCAACAAAACAAAGAGTATTGTGTGTTTTTTTTTTATTCAACATGTGTCCTTTCTCCCCAGATATCTTAGAATCTCCTTGAGTTCAAGGATAGTGCCTTAGGGATCCTCCAGGATGCTTTATACAGTGGTACTTTTTAAAATTAAAACCAGAACATACCTTAGAAAATATTTAATAGAACCCTCTCCTACCCTTCCCCAACCTCCAGTTTTAGATATAAAGAAATTGAGGACTAGAGAGAGGATATGAGTTGTCCAAAGATCACATGGTAATTTAGTGGCAGAAAAAGAACTGGAATCTAGGTTTCTAAACTCCATGTCCACTCTTTCCATTCTTTTATTATTAAATAAAATAATGTGTGTAAATAAAGTATTTTGCAACGTAAAGTACTATAAAGAGGTGAGCTGAGCTGTATAAACTCAATAAATACTTGCTGGCCATTGATTGACAAGCAATTTCCCCTCTTTTAAGGGATTAATTTCAACAGCAGTGTGGGGATTTTTATTTTATCTAAATAGTCTCTTTCACCCCTCAACCTATATTCCTTTGAAGAATGACAATTGATGTAGAGACAGCAACCTTGTCTCTGAGGTGGGATTAAGGCTATAGATATTATAGCCTACCTCAATAACCTGTATAGGGCACAATTAAATGCTCTGTTGTTCAAAAGCTCCTTTTGTCACTGCCATTAGCCATATAGCATGCAGTGGCCATGCTAATCTCAGCAGAAGTAAAACTCAGCTACCTTCATCGTGAGCTTGGTATCACCTGACATGACTCCCTTGTTTCTCCCCAGGCAAGAATTTACACCTGACATGGCACATTGCTGAAAATAAATGTCCTCTTCCAACAGAATTTGACATTCAGAATTTCAGAATGAGAAACTGCCTCTACCTGTAGTCAAAGCTAAACTGATGAAGATAGAAAAGGTTTAGTAAATATACAGTCCATGTTTCCCACCGGCCACCAGTCTCTTCTCCCATTTAGGAGAGTTCAAAGAGCATTTACCTTTCTTCTCCTACAGCAAGAACTAATAGAAAGAGCTCAGTTCTAAAAGTTGAGAGATTTAGGTGAGATATATCAAGGTGCTATGGAATGTGTATTCATTTGATTTATGATGACCTGGGTTCAAATTTGGCTTTTGCTTTTAATTGATTATGTAACTTTGAGGAAGTCACTTCCCCTCTTTGTTCCTTGACTTCTTTATTTGTAAACTGAGGGGCATGACATGGATGATTTCTAATGACCCTTCCAACTCTAAGTCTCATGACTGTAGGTTTTAGAATTTAGTGGGCAAATTATTTAAAGATGCAATCTTAGCTTTTTTGTGTTCTCTCTCACAATGACATTATAGGATCAACCTTGCTAACTCAGTCTACATTTTAGGGCCAGGGTAAGGATGAAATGAGAAAATAAAATATACCAATAAAATAAGAGCTCTTCTGGAATCCCAGAATTTGATAATACCTGAAGACCTTTAGTCCTATTTGAAGCAAACCTTATTTGAAGCAAACAAAAACAAAATAAATAAAAAATCTGAAAAATGGTCAGCTAACTTCCTGAGGCAGCCTATCTGTTCTCTGATAATTTAGATAATTAGAATGCTAGGAAAAATTTTTCCTTCAATTGAGCCAAAACTCACTTCTCTTCAATGACTACCCATTAGTTTGAGAGTTGGTGTTTTTGTTGTTGCTGCTACTATTGTCTACATGTAAAAGATTTCTACTTAAACATTAGTGTTATTAATCTCTATTATCTTGGCAATTGAAGTAATTTCATATTCATCAACTGGATATCTTATAAAACTGAGAATCTGTCATACTTCAGTATTTATTCAAAAGGTAATCATAGGCTTATAGATTTAGAGCTACGTAGATCTTAGAAATTTTCAAGTCCAAACCCATCATTTTATAGATGAGAAAAGTGATTGGGGAGGGAGGGGGAGGGAAGGGGAGAAAATCTAAGACTTATGAAATGATTATAAAAAACTGTAAACAAATAAAGTTTTAAAAAGAGAGAGAGAGAGAGAAAGAAAACTGAGGTCAAAGGAAGATAATTGACTTGCCTAGGGTCATACAGCTAATAAGCATCTGAGGAAGGACTTAAATTCAGGCCTTCTTGACTTCAAGTTAATTGATTTATCCACTAAGCTTAGACACTTGTCATTATAACTATAGAAACTAAGGATATTTAAGGTTACAACTGTGACCTATTGTTGGAAGGGTGGGGGAGGGGAGGGCTTTACCCTGTTGTCATACTATAAATCCTTCCTTTATTCAAGATTCAATATCAGATGAGATCAACTTTGACTCTGACCCACTCTGATGATTCTGTTATTCTTAGGAGATTCAAAGGCTCGATGAATGATTTTTTTTTTTAATCTATTAAGAGTTTACTATGTGTCAGGTACTATGTTAAGCTCTGGGAACACAAAGCCCCTGACTTCAAGGAAATTTCATCCTAACAGAAGACAATAAACCTAAGACCATAGTGGTCAAAGAGGAGAGTGTTGGTCTGGGAAGCCATAGGGCTGGAGGACATGAGAAATAGTGCATTGTATGGGTCTGAGGGTATCTAAAAATGGTGACCATATTAATCAGGAGTTCTCAGTCCTGGACTGGCCTGCAAAAGGCAGTAGGTATATCAAAATATTATTGTAGACAGATGACCAGAGTACACTGTGCTGGGTCTGGTATGCCTATGATATTTTATTGTAACATAATTGATCAACAAGAATTATGTTGGGGGGGAGGAGCCAAGATGGAGCAAAAGCAGGGACTTGCTAGAGCTCTCCCCCCAAACCCAGCCAAATACCAGTAAAAAATGACTCTAAACAAATTCAAGCGATGCAGAACTCACAGAATGACAGAGTGAAGCAAATTTTCAGACCAAAACATCCTGGAAAGTCAATGGGGAGTATTTATCTCTCCAGGCTGGGAGCAGACCGCAGTCCAGAATGGGCTGTGCCAGCACAGACAGGACCTGAGCAGACCTTGGGGGGACTGAATCACTGACACCTGTGGTGGTTTCCAGACTTCATGGTCCCAAAATTCCAATGATAAATTGGAAGATTAGTGGAAAAAAATCTTTGCAACCTGTGTGAGAGTACAGTGGTCCAGACCCAGACCCAGGGCAGTGGAGGGGGAAGAGGAGCCCACGGCAGCTGCAGTAGCAGCAGGGGCAGTATCAGTGGCTGTTTCTGGAGGTCTAAGCCCATAGATTTGGGGGGGGTCAAGTGACTGACAGTATACCCCTCTACCCCCACTGGAAGCTGAGAACTACTTTGACAAAGAGCTCAAAAGTCAAATAATTGACTAGGGAAATGAGCAAAAACAGGAAAAAAAATATCTGACCACAGAATTTGACTTTGATGACAAGGAAGATCAAAGTGCACAACCAGAAGGAGATAACAAAGTTAAAACTCCTACATCCAAAGATTCCAAGAAAAATATGAATTGGTCTTAGGTCATGGAAGAGCTTTAAAAAGGATTTTGAAAATCAAGTAAGAGAAGTAGAGTAAAAATTGAGAAGAGATATGAGGGTGATGGCAAGAAAATCATCAAAAACTAGTCAACTGCTTGCTAAAGGGGACGCAAAAAATGCTGAAGAAAATAACATCTTAAAAAAAGATTAACACAAGTGGCAAAAGAGATACAAAAAGCCAATGAGGAGAAGAATGCCTTAAAAAGCTAAATTGATCAAACAGAAAAGGAGATCCAATAACTCACTGAAGCAAATAATTCCTTAAAGATTAGAATGGAGCAGATACAAACTAATGACTTTGTGAAAAATCAAGAAATTATAAAACAAAACCAAAAGAATGAAAAAAATAGCAGACAATGTGAATTAGGAGAAAAAAAACAAACAACTGACCTGGAAAATATATCCAGGAGAGACAATTTAAAATTATTGAACTACTGAAAACCATGATAAAAAGAAAAGAACTTAGACATCATCTTTCAAGAAATTATCAAGGAAAACGGCCCTGATATTCTAGAATCAGGTGGTAAAATAGATATTGAAAGAATCCACCAATCACCTCTTGAAAGAGATCCCAAAAGGAAAACTCCTAGGAATATTATAGCCAAATTCCAGAGCTCCCACAGTCAAGGAGAAAATATTTCAAGCAGCCAGAAAGAAACAATTCAACTATTGTGGAAATACAATCAGGATAACACAAGATCTAGCAGCTTCTACATTAAGGGATCAAAGGGCTTAGAATATGATATTTCAGAGGTCAAAGGAGGTAGGATGAAAACCAAGAATCACTTACCCAGCAAAACTGAGTGTAATACTTCAGAGGGAAAAATGGTCATTCAATGAAACAGAGGACTTTCAAGCATTTTTGATGAAAAGACCAGAGCTGAATAGAAAATTTGACTTTCATATGCAAGAATCAAGAGAAACATGAAAAGGTAAACAGGAAAGAGAGAAATCATAAAGGACTTAATAAAGTTGAATTGTTTACATTCCTGTGTGAAAAGATATTATTTATAGCTCTTGCGACTTTTCTCAGGTAGCTGGAGGGAATATATACATACATGCACACATACATATTATATATACAGATGGAGGACACAGGGTGATTGAATATGAAGAGATGATACCTAAAAAAATAAAATTAAGGGTGAGAAAGGAATATATTGGGAGAAGGAGAAAAGGAGAAATAGAATAGGGTAAATTATCTCAAACATAAAAGAGGCAAGAAAAAGCTTTTTCAATGAAATGGAAGAGTGGAGAAATGAGGGGAGAGAATAAACCTTACTCTCATCAAATTTGGCTTAAGGAGAGAATAACATGTACACTCAATTTGGTATGACAATTTATCTTACACCACAGGAAAGTAAGGGGGAAGAGAATAAAGCATGGGATGGGAGAGATGATAGAAGGAACAGCAAATAGGAGGAGAGGGTAATTAGAAGTAAACACTTTTGAGGAGTGACAGGATCAAAAGAGAGAATAGAACAAAAGGGGGCAGGATAAGATGGAAGGAAAATATAGTTAGTCTTTCACAACATGACTGTTAAGGAAGTGTTTTGCATCACTACACATCAATAACCTATATCAAATTGCTTTCCTTCTCAATTGAGGTGGATGGGGAGGGAGGAAGGGAGAGAAGTTGGAGCTTAAAATTTTAAAAATAAATGCTAAAAATTGTTTTTACATGCAACTGGGACATAAGACATACAGACAATGAGGTATAGAAGTCTATCTTGTCCTACAAGAGAATAGAGGGGAAAGGGATCATAGAAGGGAGGGGTATGATAGAAGGGAGGGAAGATTGGGTGAAGGGGTAATCAGAATGCTCACTGCCTTGGCTGGGGGCTGAGGGGAGAGATGGGGAGAAAATTTGGAACTCAAAATCTTGTGGAAATAAATGTTGAAAACTAAAAATAAGCAAATTAATTTTAAAAAATAGGAATTATGCTCTTTATAATGAGATAACACCAGATGTAACCTGGTGGACTAGAAAATGCCAAATTAGACCTTTAGAGAGCCTACAAGTCAGATATCTTCATGTTTTAGATAAGCTGAAAGTCAGAGAACAGTGACTTACCCAAGGTCATGCGCCTTCTAAGTGAATGAGCCAGTTATGAATCAGAAGAATCAATGAAATCTTCCTGGATAAAGGGACATGTGAGTTGGGGTATAAAGCATGGGTAGGATTTCAACAGGTAAAGGGAGAATTTCAACAGGTAAAGGAATAGGAAATAACTTGAGAGAAGGAAGAAAGTATGAGACTAGAGAGGAATAAAATGGGTAAGATGTTGTCCAGCTTGGCTGGAGCATAAATTGCATTGAGGGATGGGTATGAGTAAATGCTGGTACCAGTTTCCAGGTAGCTATAATGGTAAGAGAATTTGAAGATTTTTTCTGCCCCTTAATAGGTCCAGGTGACCTGCCTTGACCTCTGGCTCAGGGCACAACCTAAGTCAGATGGAGTCAATGATGGGAAGAGCTTGCTGAATGGGTAGGGCAGGAAGGGTGTAGCTGAGAGAGAGAGTGAGGAAGATTTGGGAGACAGCAAGCAGAGCAGAGCAGAGCAGCTTGCATGAGTAAGAGAGGGAGTGATTTTGCCTAAGGGAGCTTGTTTGTGTGGATGAGTGACCACGGGAAGGTTTAGGGATGCCTGCTCCCTGCATTGATAATGCGCATAGATTTATTTGTTATTATGATGGATTTTACTTTCTGGTGTTTGAATAAATATCTTGGTTTCATCTTTGAGGAAGAGAGTTTACATTTTGCGAAATTACCCTGAAATACATATGCATATCCCTAGAGGCTGCTGTAGGTATCCCAGTGGCTTTACAGTAACAGTATTTGAACTTTATTTGGGAAGCTACTGAAAACCACTGAAGATTTCAGGGCAGGCTAATGACATGAACAGCTGTGTGCATACTGCCCCCTCCTCTCAAAAAATCTGTTAATGCTATATTGGTTGCATTCAAGGAGACAGAAAATGGAGTTGAGAAATATTGAAGACTGCAATATTCTAGGCAAGTGATAATAAGGGCCTGTATTAAGGTAGATATAGTAGAAGTGGGGAATCAATGATTGATGCAACTGATGCTGTAGAGGTGAAACTCACAGAATTTATTAACTTATTAGACATGAGAGAAGATACTCTAATTGTTCCAACTACAGAAAGAGCAGAAATAATACATTAGGGAGGGATGAGATTTAAGGACTAGACATGAAGAGATAAAGTTTATCCACAAGGTTTCTTGATAATAAATTATATTTATAACATAGTTATTAATAAGCTGTACATTATTCATGTTGTGCTGGTAGGCCTTGCAAGTGGAAATGTCTTGTAAGTAGATAGGAGCATGAGCTCAAGAGAGCTCCAGAAGTAGGCATTGTCATTTCACCATAGTATTGTTAGTTGATGCTATGGTAGTGAATCAAGATACCAAGGGAGAAAATCTAGATATGGAAGAGAGTCAATGACTAATACTTGAAGAACATGCACATTAAGGGACTGGGAAATGCTCAAAGAATCCAGTGAAAGTGGTAGACAAAGAGTATTTAGAGAAGTAGAGATGCAGCCAGGAGAGCTTGGTGTCACCTCTACAGTCATGGAAAGTGCGAGTAACTACCATGCTTTCAACAGTATCAAAAGCTACAGAGAGATCAAGGAGGAAGGCAACTTTTCAAAGACTATGAAATTTGATAACCTCAAGAGAGAGCAGTTCCAGTAGAGTAGTAGGGGTTAATGGATAACTTCCTTTTCTGAAAACAATAAACAAATTAATGCCCAAGCAGTTTGTGTCACTGGAATATAATAGATTTATGTTTATACTTATGATACTTTTTAAAAGACTTTATATACCCTTCAAAATAGGGGAGAATAAAGTTCATTATTATTGATGTTTCCTGTCCTTGAAATCTGGTTATTTTATCCTTCAAATTTTACTCATGAATGAGCACATTTCTGGGAAAGTTTTATATGCATGATTTTTCCCCATTATTTTCCAGGTGTATTTTTTTCCAATAATAATAAGCTCTAGACAACACCTTCCTGGCCTTTAGCAAGAAACTTGACAGGCCCATGTGACATCTTATTGAAGGCATATTTTCTTCTGAGATCATTATAGTTTTAATTGACTCCAACCAAAACTGACTTTTGCCTAAAACCAAGTCAGTAGTCCATGAAGGAAGGAAGATTACATGGGTTTCTGATGATTGAGCTATGTTTTAAATCTATGTGGGCAAAGTTTTCTTTTCTCATTCCATTTTTATAATTTACAGAAGTCCCTCTGTCAAGTTAAGGGACTTTCTGATTTATCTAACACTCTACTATAGTCAATGACATAGGGAGCCATCACAGAAGCAAACTTCATTGGCCAGTTTTCCTAACAACAAGGGATGATACTGCTTAATTTTTCAAGGGATGAAGACATACATGAGATTGATAATGTGTATAGATTTCTTTGTTATCATGATGGATTTGACTTTCTGGTGTTTGAATAAATGTCTTGGTTTCATCTTTGAGGAAGAGAGTTCTAGATAAGTGCAGAAATCCAAGTGACCTGTGTCAAGATCAATCAGGGACAATCACCCTACCTGAAAGTGCAGGAGAAGGCAGATCCTGATTCTGGCAGAAATCCTCAGTTCAAGAACTAAGGCTGGATAACTTAATAGTCTATTTTTAAAATTATATCATTATAAAGAATTATAATAGATCTAAAGATACCCAAACATTTAGCCTAGTAGAACAACTCCATAGCAATTACAAGCAGAGAATCAGAGTAAAAGATGGTATTTATCTGAAGGTCCAGATGAATACCTGGAAAAAATAAAGCCAGAGATTAAAAAATGAAATAAAAGCTCTAGAAGAAAGGATTAGGAAGACTAAGCAACTTAGAAAATAAAGTGATTAATCTTACTCAGTGAATAGACTCCTTGGTAGAATAGATCCAATAATGAGTCAAACAAAAATCAATGACTTCATGAAATGTCAAGAAATATTAAAACAAAATAAAAAGATTTAAAAAAATAAAAGAAAATCTGCTTTCAAAAACAACTAATCTGGAAAACAAGTGGAAGTGAAGGATAAATAATTTAGAATGATCAGATTCCCTGGAAACCACAATCTTATGCCTCTTCCTGCCTCCCCTCAAAAAAAATAGAAATTATAAATGAAGACTGGTCAGACCTGTTAGAACTAGAGGGCAAAGTGAAAACAAAAAGAATCCACCATTACCTACAGAAAGAAGTACAAGTAATATCATAGCCTAGAGAAAAAGTACAAGTAATACCATAACCAAACCCAGAGTTTCCACATCAAAGAAAAGATATTGCATGCACATAGCCTTAAAGAAAAGGTGCTAGTGTAAAGAAACCACAGTGAGCATCACACAAGACTTAACAGCATCTACGAAAAACAAGAAGAGATCTTGGAATACGATATTTCAGAAGGCAAAAGATCTAGGCTTAAAACCAAGAATAATCACTTATCTAGGAAAGCTGAGTATAACATGGGGGATTTGGGGTAAGAGTAATATTTATGGAATAGAGGATTTTAAAGCACAAAAACTTGAAGAAAACATTATTGGGAAGGAACTTTGAAATGCGAAAACAAGACTCATGAAACATAGAAAAATAAATTTATTTGAGCAATTAGAGGGTTTGTAAGATGATGAAGAGCTAACATCCTAATAAGGTGATGTCTGAGACACTTCTACATTTAATCCACTATATCACTCAGAGCTTGAGAGGGCAATGGTTCCCTTGACCTGAATTAGTAGTAATGATGACAGTGACATTTGGATAGTACCAGGCCCAGCAATATGAAGAAAGCAGTGGTGTCCTGACCAGCAGGATAATTGGTTCAGTGGCTGTGATATGCTCCTCAGCAGCTGGACAATAGAAAAACAATGGTGCCTTGGCCCTGATGGTGTTGGCAGCAATGAAACAGTGACCTTAGAAGGGATACCTGGCTTTCAAGCAGCACCCTTAATGGCACCTGAAGCAGCAGAAGGGACAGTGGTCCCCTTGTTTGCAGAATTTTACCATATAGGCAGATAGTAGTGTAGACACCAGTTACCTGTGAATACATGGGGCATATGGGTCTCAATTGACCCTAATCATTTTGGAAGCAGTATCAGTCCTAGTCAGTTGGTCAGGCTAGCGACAGAAAGGGACATTTTTCTTCTGTTTTGCTGGAGACTTTTTAGTTTTTTGCTGCAAAGTTATAATGTTGTGGGCTGTTGTGCTATGAAGTGGAGTTTTGTGAGCCTGCTGGCCTGTGGTATTTGGCAGTCAAGGTCAAGGTGAGAAGTTTTGTTGGTCAGAATACTGGGGGAATTAGGGAAGTAGCCAAGATTGTTGAGAACAAGGAAGTTGTGGTTACACTTGAGGAAGCTTGGGTTGACTTGCCCTTAGGAGGACTGATATGAAACCCAACTGGGGGCCCTTTGGATATGAAGAGCCCAAAAACCAGTTTTTAGGACTTTAGCAAAGATCTTGAGAGACCATCTGTCTCAGCTGAATGCTGTAAGTTTGTCAAATATCCTTTTGAAAGTATAACTAAGGAAACCTCCTTTTGTTGACTGTTGAATGATGTATAGTTGTTTCATTTCATTCTAATAAGAAACTTAAAGTACTAGAGGATTAGCTTGAGTCAGACTCAGACCATAATAGAGGCCACATACTTGTAGACAAGAGACTAATTCCTTTATATCATGAATACTTTCTTTGACAAAGGACTCAAAGATGTTTGACCTGACAAGCACTTAATAGTTCTACAAAAAAGAAGAAATGACATAGGAAATGATAGCCAGAAAAGGACATGATACTGATGTGACGTCATTGCTCTATCAATTGTCTGTATAAGTACAGACCACTAGCTTATTAAAACAAAGATAAAAATTAGTAGAAAGCTAGAAGCAAGAATAAAAATGAGGAAATTGTAGTTAACATGTAATTGAAACAACTCCAACCTGAACTATTTAGCTGAGATATTGACAATGAAAAATAGGATGAGTGAAAGAAATGTTATAGGCACCAATTAAAGTAATTTCATATAAACACTCCACCATTGTAAATCAAATGCCATAACTAGGTAGCCAAAAGAACCCGAAAATTATATTAATCAGCAAACACATTACTTACTTGCAAAGCAGAGATATAGGGCAGCTCAAAACAACACCAGTTCAGAATATTAATGAATTTGCAAAATTTTATGGTGGATTGGGGAAGGTTAGGAAAAGTATCATTTCATAAGAAAGAGAAAGAATAGAGGTTAAAATCAACTCAAAGAGAGTTCACTGAGAGAATCAATTAAGTAAAATCATCCCAAAAGTATTAAAGGAAAAAGCTTGAGGACAACAAAAAAAAATGAAAGATGAAAAGACGCCATAAGGATTTTTTATAAGATACTCTTTTTTTCATTTTTTTTAGAAAGTAAAATAGCCACAGTTGGACTCTAATTTCATAATCCTTGAAGTGTTACATAGTAATGGTATTATGGAGAAAAAGATGGGGAAATCAGGTAAATTAGACCAAGTATAGAGGATGAGATCTGTACTAGAGGGAACACAATTATAAAGGTGTTCAGGATTTGCAAGGTATCTGAAAGAAGAAAAGATACTAAATTCAAAGAAAAATGCTTTGGCTTTTATTAATATGAATACAATGTGACCAAGAGAACACCAACTATTGATCTATATGTCTATTTTCCCATCTATATACATTTTTATGAGAATAATATATCCATTTATCCAGGTTATTATTAATGATGCTATTAGTAGACAGCAAACAGGCTTTCCCAGGTGATACTTTATAGTAGTCCACATTTTTATCTTATTGTGACACAATTGACTGAAAGATGTAGAGAATCCCATTGTGACTTTTGTCTGCCTACTATAAAAAAAGCTTTTGATTTGGTAGAACAAAGTGCCACTTTAAACTCTCTTACAACAATGTTTCTCATGCGTATATCAAAATTATACAAAATTCCTTGAAAGATATAACAAAGAAAACCTTCTTCAGTGACGCTTTGATTATTAATTCTGAGCAGGGCATAAAAAAGTCAGATATATGCTTGCCAAGGATGTTCACTACTGTCATGGCGAAGATCCAGTATAAAGGCTGAAATGAAGGGGGATTCCCCAAAGATGATGAGGTTCTCCAGATGCTCCTATTTGTGGATGACATTGTCCTGGTTGCATCAAGTCCCAGAACATTGTAGAGCTTCTTGGACAAGATCCATTATCCACTCAAAGGAGTTTGGCCCAAGCATCCATATATGAAAAATCAAATGGAAAAAAAAAACCAAACATTTATTAAGCACTTACTATGTGCCAAGCACCGTACTAAGCATTAGGAATACAAATAGGAAAGCAAAACAGTCCCTGCTCTTAAAAAGCACACTTTCTAATGGATGAATGATGCCTACTGTACAGAATTTGATATGCAGTTAGATGAACAATGCCTATAGAACATATCTAGTCTATCAATCTGTACATATGGCTTGGACAGACATTGTAAATGGACAATGAGTTAGGTACAGAGCTGAATAGGAAGAGATGAGTGGATTGGATTGCCTTTGGCAAACTGCAGAAGTTATATATATATATTATATACATATACATATATATATATATACATATATACGTATAAAATGTCAATATTCTATTGATGTTGTTGTATACCACAAGTCACAAAATGTTATAGCATGTCAAGAAATAAAATTGAGTAGCATTCACAGGGCAATAGAGAGGATCATGATGAATGATAGCAGTCTATAAAACAAAACAAAGAACTATAAAGAAGGATTAGAGGAAAGGATGCCATCAAAGCAATGTAAAATTGGAAAGCAACTTGAATTGGTCACATGGCAAGAGTGAGGGATGATTACCACTTAGCCTAATTGCTCCACTGGCAGCCTCATGATGTCAATAAGAAATCACCAAGGCCCCTAGCATATTGAATGGATGTCCCATGGTGAATTTATGAGAAGACAAGGATAACATGACATGGATGGGCATGGATGGGTTACAATGTGCAATATTGGCACAATATTAATGAAATAGCAAATTTATTTTAGTAAGAGTAATTTTATCAAGAAACCTTTTTTTGATCTGATTCTTACACTTAATCATGGAGTAGAAGTGCCTCTGGGTTCTCAAAGGCTATACCAATGAAGCCCAAGTTTCTCTGAGGTCTCTCTAAACTAGAAAAGCTTTGAGTACATGTCTCGTGATGGCTTGTGCATCTGTTGTCCTAGAACTAGCTTAGAACAGTGTGAAAAGTCATCACCATAGTTAGATGAAAGGGGATGAATGATTTGGACAGATTAACACAGAGGGGTTGATATCCTGTGCTAGGAGAAGAAGAACCTTCTCCACCCAAGTCAAAATTACAGATCTTTGAAATATTGAAATAGAAAGAAAAGCATTACACTTGCAGTAAAAGGACCTGAGTTTTAATTCTATCTCTTATGACTTACTGTTTCTGTTTTTCATTAATCATTTCTAAGAGTACTAATGACAATAATGTCTTGACTTGCACGTGAATTAGATTTAAGTAAGGAAGAGTTGCACAAAGTCATAAGCCTCTCTCTTCCAGAATCATCCAAGTCCAATGGTAAGACAATAGTCAGGACAACTGGTGATGGCCCAGGATGCAATGGATGATCTTGCATCTTCAATGTCTGACCAAATCCAAGCACTTCACAGATTTAGTTGCTTCCATGGCCATTGGAACAAATTATTCTCATCCATCCATTTTCCAGGGGGAAGTCTTCACATTCTTGGGATAGGCATCTATCTAAATCACCAAAGACTTTCAGGCCTGTTGGTTATCCTCTACCTAGTTCAGTCCATCTGTCACACAGTTTTTTGGGGTGTGGCCTCTGTGCATACTACAGCTTCTTGGAGCTACAGGTGAGAGTTGGATGAAAGGTGGAAACCAAAGGTGGATGAGCAACCCTGAAAAGGTCTTGGTGAGCACTCATACCAGAGGTGCTAGTCCACCCTGAAAACTCCATTCACCCCTCTATTTCAATTGTTTACTGGGCGAGTCACTTCGTCTCTCTGGACCTTACTAGCTTCATCTGCAAAATTAAGAGGGTTAGACTTGAATCTAGTCTACCTCTAAAGTCTACAATCCTTTCTATGAAATACAGTTATGGTCCCGATATTTAGACTACTTCTTTGAGACACAAAATCCCTTGATCCTTTTTCCACCTTCTTTCACTTGGGACAACAATAAAAGTCTTCTTGGGGAAGTGGACTTTAACAAACTTCATTCTAGGGTATTGATCCTTCCTTTGTATAAATGCAAGAGGAGAGAAGAAAGTTACTATTAGAGTGGGAGTGGGGTAGATGTCCATATGTAGGAAAGCAAAGCCATTGATAATCAGAAATGAGTGGAGAGAGAAGACAGAAAAGACGCTATCTGATTGGCCCTCCTTCCCAAAATAGTTACCTTTCTTCTCTTCCAGATAACCTTCATTTTTTGAAGTTAACATATCTCTACTTAGAGATAACATGAGGCTATTTTGGCAACCCATGAGGCAAAGAAAAATACAAAATAGAATTATACAGTTGTTTCCTTTTCTTCTTTTTCATTCTTCTTTGTCATTTTGGTTATTATTCTTTGGTTATTACATCACAGTCATTTCTGGATATGATATACCTCACCTGTCCACCCCCAACCCAGTGATTTTCTCTTGTAATTAAAAAAAATAAGGAAGACCAATAGATACATTAACCAGTTCTGACCGTGTGTAACACTCTATACCTTTAGCCCTTCTCTCCAATGAAAAGAAGGAGGGACTCTTTACTAGAGACTGATGAATACAATGGAATCACTGCTCATTCAAGGTGGTGGCAGCTGGAGCACCTTAGTGAATATTGTCAATAGTTCTCTTGCTGTGGTTGTTGAGTTTTCAGTAATAAGATCATTCCTTGTAAAGAACCTTCCTCTTGTCTTTTCTAAGATCATATGATTTAGAGATATCAAAACTCTTAAAGTAAATTTGATCTAGCCACCTCATTTTTGCAGATGAGGAAACTGAGGCCCAGAGAGTTTTGGTGACTTTTCTAACGTCATAAAGTTAATAATGTCATAAAGTTAAATAAAGTTAATAATTAACTCAGGAGTCATAATTTCAAATCTGGTACTCTTTTTCACTATATCTCCCTCTGTGCTAGCCTGACATATCACACAAATGCTGGACATAATATTAGGTTATATTTCCATAGTGTTTCAGAGTTTACAAAACATTTTCCTCCCAACAGCCTTGTGGGCTAGGAAGTTTAAATATTATTATCCCCATTCCCCAAGATTCAGCGAAGTTAAATGACTTTCACATGTTCATAAGTTAATATGCCTGAGGTGGCATTTAAATCCAGGCCTCCCAACTCCAAAGCTAGGCAGTGGTCTATCCATCATATCATGCTGTTCCCAGTAGTCATGAATCCATGTTCAGAGAAATATGGAATTTTGATTTGGAAGATAATTTAGGGAATATTGAATTAAAGAATTAAATCCCTTCAATTTATTCAGGAGTAAACTAAGGTTCTTATGGCTCTTATTTAAAGACATACAGCTAGCAAATAACAGAACAGGGATTTGATCACAGCTCTATTGATATCACATGCTATGGTCTTTTCACTGCCCCACAAATTGATGCTTCCCATAGGGAATATTGACTTCCCTATTTCATCTTTTTCTCTTCTCTTTCTCTCTGGTCAAGTCTATATAAACACAGTTGAAAACATGGATGTAGTTCCCAAAGCATAATAACAGTTGAAATATATGACACTTTAAGATTGTCAAGGTGTTTTATATACACTTACATTTGATCACAGTTCTATGAGCTTGGCACTGTGGGGTGTTTTTGTTTGTTTATTTTGTTTTGCCCAGATCTATTATTTCATCTTCATGTGGAATTCCAGATAATCAAGTTACCTCAAGCAAAGCAGGATGACACAGGTTTTGTATTTTTAAGGGTTGCTTGGATAACCAAGAAATAAAATGATTTACTGATGGTCACATGGCAGTACAGCAAGACGAATCAGGTTTTGCTGTTGTGCTTTGAAGATCATTTGTCCATTCCATGAACTTTACAACAGATGACCCCTACTATATGTGTAGGGACCTATTAAAATGTGAGCTCCTTCAGAGCAGGGACTATCTTGCTTTTATATTTTTATTCCCAGAATTTAGTACAGTACTAGTAAGTAGTAAGTGATTAATAAATGCTTTCACATTCATTAATTCAGAAACCCTCTATTTAGCATACAAAGGGAGGTGGGGAAGTTTGGAGGCTAAAAACTGAAATCCATAGTGCCCTGAGGGATAGAAGGGTGGCATATGTCTGGCAGTGTTGAATGACACAGCAATCCCTTGGCCCTAATGATGGGAGAAGAGGGAGTTGCTTGCATGAGGATTGGCTGCTGAGATAGGTAGAGCGCCCCCTTCCCCAGTAGATCTTTAAAAAGTTACTCCACTCTTTGGCTCTTCCTTTCTTCCTCCAGTATATATAGTGAGTAACTTTTTCTTTCTGGGACTTTCTACAAGGAATGGGGAAGGGGTAGTTACAGTGGCTTTACATATTCTGCTTAAGCCACCCTGAATCAGAATTCTGAGGTCTTGCTTGTTTCTCCCACTTTAAGTTTCTTTCTCTAAGCATGGGAGCCAGGACAGTAGTTCTGAGAGATTTTTCAGGAGTGGCAACTCTGGAGTTTGGTAAATCCTAGATTTTTAAATTGAGACTGGCATTTCTGGGGGCAGTACTCTGAGAAGAAACTCTAGATTCTAGGAACATATCTTCCCCCATCCCCATCTTCTACATTTCCAGCAGTCTGATACAGTAAGGGGTCAGTAGTGGCAAGTGCTTATGTAAGAAATTCATGGTAACAAGACCTTGCTTATAGTCTGTGTTTGGAAAAGAGAGGATAACTGTAGAACTGCCACATCCAAGGCATTATGAGTTGAGGGAATAATGAGTAATTATTTGAGTAGTTAAGGAATTGATTTCTTGATGTCATTTAGGTCAGGATACCTTGATTTGCCTTAATGAAAACTGTCTACCAGGAAATGATTGTGTTGACTACTCTTTCCTACAGTGCCTCAAGGATATAGAACTTTTTTTAGCATGGTACTCCTTCCCATAGTGTGGATTTTTACCCCCTAGAACTTAGTGGATGGTCATTCAGAGTTCCCATGATCCCAAAATTCATCATCATGTGGCTAGATGTGGCTGGATTAGGTTAACTAGAATCGTGGGACTTAGAGATGGAAAAGGGCTTTGGATACCACATAGTTCAATATCTGTATTTCACAGATAAGGGAATCCAGATGAAGGTTTACCCAAAGTCATACATCAAATAAGTAGAAAAACCTAGGTTTGAACCCAGGTTTTCTGACTCCAACTCAAGAACTCATACTTTTCAATTTTAAGTTCATTTGCTCATATCCTACATCAATTTTACTTCTGCATTTCACTTTCTTCTTATTCTGTTTTTCCCTTTTTTTCTTGTTTTGTAATGTCATGTAACATATTCCTTAAAAATGAGAGCATTCCATAGAATCTCCTACCTTCCCACACCCAGACCAGCTCGATCAGTCAATGAATAAAATATTTATTAAAGACCTACTGTGTGCCAAGCACTGTGCTAAATGCTGGGGATACGAAAAGATACAGAAAGAGTCCCTGATCTCAAGGAACTCCTAGTATAATGGGAGATTCAATAAAAAAATATATACCAAAACAAACAAACAAACAATATGTAGGATTAAGGCACGAGAATTAAGAGAGGCTGGGAAAGGCCAGAAAGTCAGTAGACAGAGATCAGGAGAGGGAGAGCATTGTAGGCATGGAGGATAGTAAGAGGAAAAGTCTAGAGGAAAGATAAAGTGTCTTGTTGGTGAAACACCCAGGAGGCCATTGTCGGTGTTCTTAATTAGAAAAAACATTTTTTTTTCTATGTAAAGAGGCTGCTTAGAGTTTTAAGAGCCTGATGATAAAAAGTAAAAGAACCTATATGTGCAAAAATATTTATAGCAGTTCTTTTCTGTTAGCAAAGAATTGGAAATTGAGGGGATGCCCATCAATTGAGGAATGGCTAAATAAATTATAGTATGTGATTATGATGGAATATTATTATGATGCTATAAGAAATGATGAGCAGGATGCTCTTAGAAAAACCTGGAAAGACTTACATGAACTGATGCAAAGTGAAATATACTGTGTATAAAGTAACAGCAATATTGTAAGATAATTAGCTGTGAATGACTTAGCCATTCTCAGCAATATAATGATCCAAGACAATTCTGAAGGACTTTTGATGAAAAATGCTATCCATCCCTAGAGAAAGAAATGATGGTGTGTGAATACAGAGTGAAGCTTTATTTCTCTTGAGGCATTTTTTATGTCTGCGTTTTCTTTCACAATATAATGAATATGGAAATATTTTGAATGACTACACATGTATAACCTATGTTGAACTATTTGCCCTCTCAATGTGGGGAGGGGATGAGAAGGGAGGAAGGGAGAGAATTTGGAACTTGAAGTTTTAAAACCAAATATTTTTTTAAAGTTTTTACATGTAACTGGGGAAGATTTAAATACTAACAATTTTTTTTTTTTAAAGAGACCTATGATAACATTTGAAGAAGGAGAGTTAGTCACTAGCCTTAAGGCAGCCTCTGTATAATGCTAAACTGTAAGGATTAAAAAAAAAATAGTTTATTATCTAGATGCTTTGTTTACAGACAGCATATATTTAGAGACACATGGAGGTTAGGTGTTACATTTCAACTTTGAACAAGCTTTTTTTTTTTTTTGTCTTTAACACTTTTAATTCTTCATTCTTAATATTTTACCATTCACCAAGTTCCACAAGTTTTTTACCCAAACACATTGCGAATTTACTTCTCTCTTCTCTCTAACACCACCATCCAGCGTTCTTTGGCAGTAAAAAACTAAGGGAAGGGCAAATCCTCTTGTTTACCAGGAACACAGTGATGGAAAGGAAGCAGGAGATAAGACTGAAAAGGTAGGTGGAGACCAGATTCTAGAGTTCAACCAAATCCTGGATAAGTTGATTAGACTTCAGATTAAATTATTGGTCTATTTATTTAGACTTTCTGTTCTAGACAGGAGGGAGCCATTGGAGATGTATAAATAAATAAATTAACAAGCTTTAATTAAGACTCTACATAAGCTAAGTACTGAGTTAGGCCCTGGGGATATAAAAATAAAACAGTTGTCCTCAAGGAGCTTACATTCTGCTTGGGAAATGAAATATGTTCTTAGATAAGCAAACAAAAAGAGACTCAGTGAGGGGTTGCAGTAACAATTCCGGGAAATAAGGAGAGACCTCTTAAAGGACATACTATTTGAGATGAACCTTGAAGGGAGCTATGAGAAATGAGGAGGGAAAGTACAGGAGGCATATGTGGAGTCTGTGCAAAGTCAGGAATATGGGATTTAAATTCAAGAAACAAGAGATTCTTGGAAGTATGCTCAGGAATGGTGAGAGGGGAAAACTACTGAGGAGGAGGAGATCATCTGAAAAATAGTCTGGATAAGAGTTGTTCAAGACCAGAACTATTGAAGGGTAGAAACTGGGAAGGGAGGCAAAGGGGAGAAAGCAATGAAAGAGATGTTCAGGAGGTAAAAATCAACAGGATTATTTTGACTGATTGGAATTACATGGGCACAAAGAAGAATGAATCAGAGATGACTCCAACGTTTCAATCCCAGGTGACTGGCAAAGTGGTGGTACCACTAAAAGATGTGGGCACCAGGAAAAGTTGGATTTTAGGGGAGCGAAGATGAAATTTGAATCAGAGTATCTCGGTCTGATATTTAAAGTGTAAAGGCGAGGCTGATTGATTTATTCAATCATATCACCCCACTTGTAGTGAATGGTAAAAAGCCCGAGTACTTTAATCTGGCAAAAATAATAAATTAATCTCAATCATGGGGCTTTAATTTAAATCAGTCAATCATATATTTTAGACTAATTATGGAAAAGGACCTGGAACTTCGGCCACATTGCACAGGAATGGGTGTCCTATTAACGATAAGCTGAGAAAACTTGGTCAAGCCCTAGGGGTCATCTGTAAATTATCAAATGCATGGAGAAGAACTTTTCAGTGAAGTCCCTGAAGATACACAGCTTGGGAGAGGGTATGTATTAAGAAGAGTACTATTTTTGACCTTATCCCAGGTTTCCTCCCTGCCTATCCCTTCCACCTTTGGTCAGAACATGTTTTATTGACTATTGGCTCCTCCTCTATTGGTTATACTGATAGCTTCAAAAAGTCTACAGGATTTTGGACTTCCCATTTTCCCGTGGATGTCCTAAAATCATCCCAGGTTTAATATCCTGATCTCATACTGGTATCTATAATAGGAGTCAGACATGGACTGGACATATGTTCATGTAACCACAAGAACCTAGCAATGAAACTACATCCTACCTGAGGGGAACTTCTTGAACATTCAATGAATGGAAAAAAAAACCATAAGAGTTCAAAAACTAGTCATCATGAGTTAGTCCTTTGCCACATATGAATTCCAAGTTGGAAGATTCTATATGTGCTTGTTGGCAAGGTAGGGGTGGAGTGGGGTGGGGTGGTAAGTGTGACTTTTGGAGAGATGATTTGTGCCAACTTAATAATTACTTCTTTCTAAAAGTTCCCTAGGTTGGTTGACTAAATTGATTCTCAAATAATAATCTTGAAGGGGAAGCACACTAGTGGCTTAAGCCAATGGCATTAGAAGATCACTTCTATCCTTTGTAGCTTAGCTCTTGAACCAAGATTCATCTGGAGGAGTGGGAATTGGAATAAGGATACTCAGTGCTCACATGGGCTACAAAAACCCTGAACAATCTATCTGCAATCTATCTTCCAAGAGAGATACCATACCATTCCCCCTCATAAATCCCATATTCCAGCTGTTCTCATACTGTATTCTCTGCCACTATGCCTTTGTACATGCTGCCCCCTATGCCTAGAATGCTCTCCCTCCTCACCTTTACCTCAGAGGATCCCTAGCTTCCTTAAAAGCACTGTTCATGTATTATCTCCTACAAGAAGCTTTTCCTCATCCTTCCCTTCATCACACTGTCCCTTTCCCCCTTACAGTTTTTTAAAACTTTGTATATAGTTTGAATAAACTTTGTATATATTTTGAATATATTTTGCACATACTTGTAAGTTTGCATATAATTTTCCCCTAATAGAATGTAATTTATTTGAAGGCAAAAATAATTCTGTTTTTGTCTTTGTATCACCAGTACCTAGTATAATGCCTGGCACATAGTAGGCACTTAATGTTTGTGAATCTCTGGTATAAGGGAAAGATTACTGGCTTTGTAGTCGGACCCTTGAACTCAAATCTTTGATTTCTCACTTTCCACCTGTGTGCCCTGAGGCAAACTAATTGTAATTATTAAGAAGGCAAATTTTGGGGGCCTCAGTTTTCTCTGTTGTAAAGTGAGGCAGTTCACTAGACATTTTTAAAATTTCCTTCCAAATCAAAGTCTGTGATCATATGAAATGAGTTGGAATTTAAACCACTGGCATACAGGATGTTTTAGTAATACTAAGACTTCCTCAACAAGATTGTAAAATTCCTTGAAATCAGGACTATGTGCCTTGATTTTTCTCGTGTCTTTGTAGTGCTTAATATAGGATGGTTAGGGCGATTCTAACCCTAACCCTATTGCTTCTTGTTTAGACTTTTGCAATAGCTTCTTAATTTTTCTCCCTGCCTCAGATCCATGTTCTCTCTAATCCATTTTCCACATCATGACAAAGTGAAGCTTCTCTAACAAGTCTCCTGCTCAATAAACTCTGAGATCAAATAGAAACTCTTCTGTTTAATATTTAAAACCTTTTACTACCAGTCTCCAACTTTCCCTAAGTCTTACTTATAATATATTATGGCCCCTTCATACATTCTTCTGTTCAGCCAAACTTTTCTTCCAGTTGTCCCTAAAACATGACATTACATTATCAAAGTCTCTGTGTCTTTACCCAGGCTGCCCTCCTCTCTCATCCTTCATATGAATTCACTCCCTCTTCCCTCCAATTTTTAGAATATGTTTTCCTTAAAAATTCATTTCAAGGGCCACCTAAAAAAAGGAATCTTTCTCAAACTCCCCAGTTGCTTCCCCCAGCAAATTACCTCATTATAATCTTGCATGTATTTGTATATGGTTACATATATACATTTCTCTTGGTAGCAATGAAAGTGATAGCATTTATATAGGCCTTAAGTTTTGCAAAGCACTATGTGTATATTATTCCATTTTTTCTGAATAAAAACCTTGTGTGGTAACTACTATAATTTTTCTCCATTTTACAGGTAAGGGGTGGGAGAAATCAAATGATTTGTTCAGAGACTTGCAGCTAGCCTCTAAGGTAAATTTGAATTCAGGTCTTCTTGACTCAGTTTCCAGAATTACAAGTCCCTTGAAAGCAGAATCTTTCTCATTTTTTTTGTCGTGTCCTCTGTGCTTAGTATATTCCATGCTACACATGCTACACATGCTATACATGCTACTATTTTAAAATAGTAAAATTTGGTGATTGATTGATCTAAAGCAGGTATTGATTTGATTTTTTTAAAAAGTTTTTGCTTTTGATCTACGTGGTCTGACATAAAGCAGATGCCATTTTTGCATCTCAGACATCATAGCTGGTGCTCAGGCTGTATGGGATCATGGTCAGGGGCCAGGTTTTCTTATCAGTTCTCATTGCATGGAAACATCCTGGTATTTTGGACTAAAGACTGTCTCCTCTGTGGAATTGCAGTTGTATTTCATGTCTTTTTTGGGGGGAGGGAGGTGGGGTTTGAGGTAATCAGGATTAAGTGACTTGCCCACAGTCACATAGCTAGTAAGTGTCAGGTGTCTGAAGTGGAATTTGAGCTTAGGTCCTACTGACTCTAGAGCCAAAGGTCTATCTAAAGTGTCACCTACCTGTCTCTGGTTTTTGGTTTTTGTTTGTTTGGTTTGCTATGAATGATTAAAAACAAAACAAAACAAACAAACAATGTATTTCTTGATTACAAACTTAACCCTTGAACCCTTCCTCCCTCCTCTAACTCCAGTTCAATTAGCATGCCAATGACTTCCTTTGTTTTACAGATCAAGTACATGGGAGAGCTCCGGAAGTAAGTTTCTGTTAAGCAAATTTTATTTTCTCATTGTCTGCCATTTAAAAATGGCGATTGTGTGCTGGTAATGCAATTAATTTTCTATGGTTAGTGGTGATTCCCTAGTATGTAAGTGACTAGTATGCTGGTGAGCGTATAAAATGAAAACCATACCACTTTTAATTGGATTTGGAAGGCATCTTAGAATATAGAATGCAGGAGCTAGCAGGGACTTTAGAAGCATAGCCTGTTAGAACTAGAAAGGATTGTAGAACATACAACATTCGGTAAGAGTTTTACATGTCTAACCTGACCCAGTTCCACCACCTTGCTCCTCAGTCATCATCATGGCCTGCTATCACATCCAGCCTTGCACCCAAACCTAGTCTCTCTACTTCTAACTCTGGGAATAGTAATAAAATCAGTATCAAGAAATTGCTTTCCAACTATCTCTGTAACTTCAGTGACCAAAATAATTATCCTTGCCACTGTGATGTCCTCGGTATGTTGTTGTCCTCTAATAGAATGAGTTTCCTGAGGGAAGAGGCTGTTTTACTTTTTTTTTTGTATTTGTATTTCCAGTGATTAGCACAATGTTTGGCACATGGTAAACTCTTAATGCCCCTTTTATTCATCACTTGAATATCAGTGCTAGAAAGGACCTTCAAAATCATGCAGTCCAACCTCATCATTTTGCAGAAAGGAAAAATGATATCGAAAAAGGGGAAGTGACTTTTGAAAGTTACACAGAAGGTAAGTGCTTACTGAGCTGCTACTGGAATCCAGGGCTCCTGACTGCCCGGGCTATGCTTTTCCTACTTGCAGCTCCCGATATCTGTCTGTATGCACAGGTATCACATAAGATAACTACATGGGGAACAGTGGTCCCTTGGGATAAATTAAATCATCCTCATGTTTAATATTGATATTAATCGACCTTTTGAACATTACTTCTACTGCTGTGATCAAACTAGTTTTAAAGCTCCTGCTGATGGGAACAGAGAAAAGGCAATAACCTGACATCACACCAGAGCTGAAGCTGCCTTTTTACTTGACATTTACAAAAATACCTTTAAAAAAAACATATGATTTTGCCAACTACCAGAAAATCAATTAAAAATTCTCAGGTTGAGTTATCCTCCCTATTACTGAGCCATGTGTTTCTCTGTCAGCCTTGTCTTTTATGCTCAATGAAGCTGCTTCCAATCATTAATAAAAATATATATGGACAAATTTATGTGTATATATCTACACAAGCACACTACATGTATAAATATTAATTAATCACCTCTAAAATGAGGATATTGAAATTGATGGTCTCTAATGTCCCTTCTAGTTCTGACTTTCTATGTCCTGAGTTACCTACCAAGTCTCATGTTCTATGAATCGATGAGTCTACACCACCTGCCCAACTGCCAATGAGTTAAAAGACCCTTTGTATTTATATACCGCTTCTCAGGTGCTGACTCCTACTGGTCTCCTGCCTCCTTCTTCCCCCCCCCCCTCCATATTATTAGGGTTTTTTCCTTAAAATTTCTTTTAATAAGATTTATTTTTTTAAATTGTTACCATCTGTTCTTAGCTCACATTAATTTCTTAATGCATCACTGTCCCTTCTCTACCTGATTTGCCACACATTACAAGAAAGATTTAAAAAGAAAGAAAAAAAAGAAATACAGTTCAGCAAAAGCAGCCAATATTCTGACTGTGTTAGACATGGTGCATGTTGTTTGATACTGTATACATGTGTATTAAATGGTCATCCAGTGTTTGCTCAAAGAACAGTGAGAGAGCATCCCCTCTCTTTTTCTCAATGTAGCTCAATCTACTCTTGGCTAGCTCTTAGTTCAGACCACTGATTTCTTTACCCCTACAGGGAAAGAAGGGAAATTCATTTTCACAACTCTTCAAGTTTGGTCATTATAATTATACAGTATTTAATTTCTTTGTTCTTTCCATTTATATTATTGAAATAATTTCTTGGTTCTCTTTATTAACCATTGCATCGGTTTATATAGGTCTTCCCAAATTTCTCTGAATTCCTTGTATTAATCATTCTTATAGCACAGTAATACTACATTGCTTTCATGTACCACAATTTGTTTAACTGTTTCTCTATCAGTAGATAAAGGAAGATGTGATTTATGAGACTAGATTTGTGATTTCATTAGTATAGGGAACTCCTAGACCACCCTGAGGTGTCTGAGCAGCCTTTTAAGGATTGCACTGCTCACCATCTGATGTGAGGAAAAAAGCTAGAAAGAGTGCCCTAAACATTGTCTGCTTACAAAACCCCGGCCTCATTACTGCAGCAGGCAGGGAATCCCACTATGTGGTTGAAACACACAAAAAAGTACAAAGTGTACACAAACATCTGCAAAAATGATTCCACTCACCATCGGCACATGAACATGTGCACACTTATAGACAATACAACATCCAGTAGACCTGAAAGATGAACTATTCTTGTTGCAAAAGAAGTCAACAGGTATCGCATCCAAATAGCAGCCCTGAGTGAAACAAGGTTGACAAATGATGGCTAGCTTCCTGAATCTGGAGCTGGATACACATTTTCCTGGAGTGAGTGCAGTGAAGGGGAGCTCCATGAAGCTGGTGTGGGTTTTGCAATCAAAATTAATTTAGTTAGCAAGCTGGTATGCTTGCCAAAGGGAGTGAAAATGACAGGCTCATGACAATGCAATTGCCACTCGCAGGAAAATGCCATGCCACCATCATCAGTGACGGTGCTCCTACCTTGAGGAACTCTGATGAGGTCAAAGAAAAATTTGATGAAGACCTAGAGACACATCATCAATGTGCCAAAAAGGACAAGCTTATAACTCTGGGTGACTAATGCTAGAGTAGGCTCAGACTACCAGACTTGGCAGGGAGTCCTAGGGAGGAATGGAGTTGGAAACAGCAACAGCAATGATCATTTACTGCTGAAGACTTGTAGTGTCTTCTCATGATCTTCTCATCACCAACCCTGTTTTCAAGTTACCTAAATGCAATAAAACTTCAAGGATGCACCCTCGCAGCAAACATTGACATCTAATAGACTATGTAATTGTAAGGAGAAGAGACAGACAAGATGTGACAGTGACAAAGGCAGTGTGTGGTGCAGAGTGCTGGACTGATCATAGACTTATCCTTTCCAAGCTAAATATTTGCATTCATCAAAAGTGCCACTCCCAAGGCAAAATGACTACTAGAAGAATTAATGTCAACAAATTAGAGCCCTTTTCTGAGTATGAACAGTTTGTTCCTAACTTGGAGGGAAGTTGAGCCAACACACAGTTGGCAACAGTGAAGAAGAAAAAGAGTGGACAGCTTTCAGATATTTAGTGTACAGCACTGCATTTGCTCATTTGGGTCAGAACAGTCACAAACACCAAGACTTGTTTGATGAAAATGATGGGGAAATTCAGAAACTGCTAAATGAAAAATGAGAACTTCACAGGATATACCAGCAGAATAGTTCATTCACCTCTAAGAAGGCAGCATTTAATTCCATCAAAAGCAAAGTACAAGCAAAACTTAGAGAGATACAGAATTCCTAGCTCAGTAAGAAAGCAGATGAAATTCAGTTGTATGCTGATAGTAACAATCCAAAGTGCTTTTATGATTCCCCAAAAGCTATTTATGGACAAAAAAGATTTATAGTGCATCACAAATACTCAGTGCTGATCCTAGAGAGATGGACTGAACACTTCCACAGTGTTCTCAACAGACCATCATCAATAAATGCTGAGGCCATTGACCATTTATTTCAGGCTGAAGTCAATCTCTCCTTAGCTGAACTTCCAACTGAAGAAGAGGTTTTGGGGTCCATTAGGTTCCTTTCATGTGGCAAAGTACCTGGTGCTGATTCTATTCCAGCTGAGATTTACAAGGTAGGGGGACCATTGCTTATACATAAGCTGACTAAAATTTTCCAGGTTGTATGTCAAGAGGAAGTTATCCCCTAGGAGTTCAAGGATGTCTCCATTGTCCATCTCTATAAAGGTGAAGGGAATAGATTGTCCTGCAACAATCATAGTGGGCATCTCTCTCTTAGTCATGCTGGCAAGATTCTTGCTAGATACCTCCTTAGTAGGCTGATCCTTCACCTGGAAGATGGTCATATACTTGAGAGTCAGTGTGGCTTCAGAAAAGGCTGAGAAGCAGTCAATAAGGTGTTTGCTGCCTGACAACTCCAGGAGAAAGAGCAGAACAGAAATCTGTACACAACATTTGTAAATCTGACTAAGGCCTTTAAGGCCATGTTAGTCATGACAACCTATGGAAAATTATGTCAAAATTTGTTTGCCCAGAGAAGTTCATCAGTATTATATATCAATTTCATGATGGCATGTTTGCCCGGGTTCTGGATAGTGGACAGTGTTCTCCTGCCTTCTCAGTCACCAATGGAGTGAAACAGTGTGCTTGTTCCCATGCTTTTTAGCATGATGTTTTCAGCCATGTTGTCAAATTCTTTCAATGAGCATGAATATGGCATCAAGGGAAACTACCATACTGATGGTGAGTTCTTCAATTTGAAAAGGCTACAAGTCAAGACCAAAGTGGAGAGAGTGTTGGTGCGTGATATTCTGTTTGCAGATGATTGTGCACTCAGTACAGCTTCTGAAGCTGAGATGCAACAAAGAATGGATCAGTTCTCTGCTTCCTGTGCTAATTTTTGCCTAATAATTAATACCAAGAAAACATAGGTGCTCCATCGGCCACCACCACACCATCCGTATGTGGAACCATTGGTTACAGCAAATAGAGAAGTTTTGAATGCTGTGGATAAGTTTACTTACCTTGGTAGTGTACTTTCCAGGGATGTACACATTGACAATGAGGTTGATGCACACATTGCCAGAGCTAGCTCAGTCTTTGGGAGGCTCCAAAGAAAAGTTTGGGAGAAAAGAGGTATTAGACTGACTTCCAAACCGAAGGTCTATAAAGACATTGTGCTGACCTCATTGTTGTATGCCTGTGAAACATGGACAGTCTACCAGTGTCATGCCAGGAAACTGAATTGTTTCCATTTGAACTGTCTTAGGAAGATTCTGAAGATTACTTGGCAGGATAAGATACCAGACCTTGAAGTCCTTGCTTGAGCTGAACTGCCAAGCATTCAAACTATGCTTCAGAGAGCACAACTCTGATGCTCTGACCATGTTGTTCGAATGCAAAATATCTGCTTGCCAACAAGACTATTTTATGGAGAACTTGCATGAGGCAGGTGATCATGTGGTGGTCAGAAGAAGCAATACAAGGACACCTCAAGGTCTCTCTCAAGAACTTTGAATTTGACCGCGCAACATGGGAGACACTGGCACAGGACTGTTCAGCATGGAGTGCCCACATCAGAAAGGGTGTTGTGAGATATAAACAAAGTAGAGTTGAGACAGCACAAAGTAAATGTAAGATGCTTAAATTTGGAGTATCCACCCCAATTATTCACATGAACTATCTGTGCCCAACCTGTGGTAGAGCATTCCGAGCTCATACTGTTCTGCTCAGCCATGGTCGGACACACTGAAACTTCATTTTATCATGGTGATGTCATTTTGGTCCTCTTTGAAAATGAAGGACGACAGCCAACCAACCCACCAATCACATGAGGAAAATTTCTTAACTTTTAATCTTGGAGAGTTGTCAAAATCTTCAAAATATTAAGTGACTTGATCAGGGCCTCATAGACAAAATGTGTTGATAGCAGGACTTGAACCCCATGTCTTTCTGGCATCAAGATCTAGTCTCTATTCATTACATCATTTTTCCAGTTCTTTGCAACTACAAAGCATGCTGCCATTACTTTTTTTTTTGCTTGTGGGACTTTTCTTTCTTTCTCAGTCTACCTTGCAGTGTTACTGTTTGTCCTTCATTCTCAAAGAGGACCAATGACATCAGGAGGGTGATGTCTTGATTTGTAAGTGACTTGGATTTAAGTGAGGCAGGGCTGTGCAAAGTCATCAGCCTCCCTCTCTCCCAGAGTCATCTGCATCTAGTGGCAAGATGTAGGTCAGGATGATTGGAGATGACCCTCATCTTGCAATATATGCTTACCAGTAGGATCTTATGCACATTTTAGAAATTAATTTAGTATAACTCAAAATTGATTTCAACAATTGTTAGAAAATTTGCATATCCATCTTCAATATATTATCATAGTTAGCTTTACATAGTCTTTCAAATAGCATTTTGCTACATATCAGGTGAAATTTCAGAGTTGTTTCAATCTATATTTGTCTTATTAGTGATTAGGGGATTATTATATAATTAATAATTAGAATCACTAGTGATTATTATGATTAGTGAGTGTTTCATATGGTTAATAGTTTGCAGTTCTTTTGAGAACTATTTGTTCACATATTTGACCACTTTTCCAATGGAGAATGGCTCTTAACCTTGTATATTTTTGTCAATTACCTTTTTACCTTGACTGTCAGATTCTTCTCAGAGACATCTGATGATTTTCCCCCAATTACTAATCTTCCCTTTTTCTACTAGTTGCATTAATTTTGTTCATGCAAAAGTTTTTCACCTTTATGCAATTAAAATTAGCCATTTTGTCTTTTGTTATTTTCTTCATCTTTTGTTTGATTAAGAATTAACCCTCTAGCCATAGTTGCAAATGGCATTTTTCTTTTCTAATGAAAAAAACCTAATATGTACGTACATTTCATTTACTAACTTGCATATAAAATACAGCTCCTTAGAAGTGGTAATTGTTTCCTTTTCCAATGCCTAGCACAGTACACATAGTAGGTACCTAATAAATGTGTTTGAACTGAATTTGAGTCTCATAACCACCCAGTGAGATAGGGCAGATGTTAGTATCCTAATTTTTAATATTAGGAAACTGAGGCTCAAGGAGGTAAAATCACCTACTTATGGTCAATTCAATCCAATTTAACAAGGTCCCATTTACTAGAGGTCTCCTGTGTGTGAGGTCCTATGCTATAGGCATCAAGACATGATGAATAAGACATAATCCCTGAATTAAGGATTTTATAGTTTAATAGGTCATAGAATCAATTAGAGGCAGAGATGGGGTAGTTCAGAGAACTGCAGAATTCCAGAGTTAGTCATCCAATCCAATTCAGATTTTTAAAAAAAGCAATATTACAACATGTGTATCAAAGAGTCATCTAGTGTTTTCTTGAAGACTGCCAGTGAAGGGGCATCTTTCTTAAGGCTGCCCAATCCACTATTGGATAGCTCTAATTGATAGGGAGGTATTTTGTTTTGTTTTGTTTCCCTTCTCTTACACCTAACTTTGCCCTTTTTGCAACTTTCATCTTTGTTCCTAGGTCTGGTCTTGCTCTCTAAGGCCAAATACAATTAATCTAATCTCTTTCACATGACAGCATTTTTCAAGTTCTTGAACACAGCTATCATTTTCCTCCTAAGTCTTCTCTAGGCTAAACACCCCGAGTTCCTTCTTTCTAGCCACATAGGCATGAACTCAAGGTATTTCACTATTGGTTGCTCACTCTTGGATGCACTCTAGTAAACTCCTTCTTAAAATGTGCTCTAAAGACCTAACTGCAATACTCTAGATGTATTTGCCAGGGCAGATTTCATAAGGACCATCACTTTCCTATCTTCTCTTGACTCACCCTAGTCTGTGCTCCTTCCACTTTATGAATGTGCACAACAGGCACATTAATAAACATGTTTTAATCCATCCATGTACTATTAAACCCAGAGACTTTTTATATGGATACAGTCTAGTTACATGTCCCATTCTTAGTCCAAATCCATTCCTTTTATGTTCTTTTTTCTGTAACAGGCTTCTGTTTTTAGGCTGGATGCTAGCAGTGACAGGATAGAAGAGAAAATATGCCTGGCTTTATTGCTCTGGGATGTAATCAGGTTTGATAAAGTGGTAGACCTTGGATCAAAGGGAAGATAGTGCTTGTCAGCAGGTATCAGAGAGATAACACTAAATGGAAAGTACTTCTCTGAAATTTTCCAGTGAAAGCAGGAATTTCCTTCTACATCATTGTAGGCCCCAAAAAGCAGGGAGATGAATTGTCAGAGGTGCTATTCCCAGAAACTCAAAAACTTTCCCATGCTTCCTTTGTCATGTTTACTGTTATTAAGACAGTAAGAAAGAATATCCATAAAGATGAAAGCATGGGATCTCATACAGTAGTAAATAAATTATTGTAATTGCTATTCATATATAAAAGGATATTTTCTTATACTCTTTTAGTTTTCCTACTACGGACAGGTGAGGATTAATTAATAAGAGGTTAAAATCCTAATGTATGTAAAATTATAATTATAATAACTGGCATGTATAATGCTTTATAGTCCTACAGTGCTTTGTACTCATCTCATTTGATCCCCAAAGTAGCTTGTGAGGTGGCAGGATAGGTACTATGCCCCACATTTTACAGATAAGGCAGCTGAGGCTTAGATAAATCTAGTTACCTAGAATTTTAAAATTGTATACCTGGAAGGAGACTTAAGTCCTAGGTCCTTAACCTATGTTAAACTTAAGTTTACTGACCTATGAACTGATTACAGGGGATTCATGAACTTCATTAAAAATACGTCTTTATTTTCAGTAGCCTATAACTGAAATTTAGCATTTCCTTCAGTTATTTAAAAAATACATAATAGTTTGAGAAGGGCACATAGGGTTCTCCAGACTGCCAAATAGGTTAAGAACCCCTAATTTGATCTAGATCTTAAATTAATAAGTAGAAACAAGTAAATAATGTATATGTAAATAAATAATGTATAAATAAGCAAACAGAATCTTCAAGAAGTGACAAAAACAGGATTCCAACTCAGTCCTTCAAGTCGATCATTTCCCATCATACCATGCTGCCTGTCAAATGTAGGAAACAGCATTTTGAGCTCATTCAGGTTACTTAATCTAAATAACTAAATAACACTAAAACATTCAGATCACTTAATCACTAAAACATGAATTTAAATGGCAGAATATACCTAAAAGGTACATATAGGTATGTATGTATATATCTGTATATAGTGAGTATACATACATACACATGAACACACACACACACACACACACACGTAGAATGAGAGGCAGCAGCACAGTGGTGTGAACAAAAAGCTGACCCTGCAGTAAGTACAGACCCATGTTCAGGTCGTGCCTCTGGCACAGCTGATTGTGTCCAAGTCGCTTACCTTCTCATTGCCTCTCAGTGCCTAACCTCCGTAAGAATTGTAGAGAAGATGTGAGCCTGCATTGGTAGAAGGGGTTCCTCAGCTGGATCTCCTTAAACAGATGAAATCACTGATCTCATCCATCCCCTCTTCCTCTTCAAAAACGTGAACAGAGGGAACAATTGGACCAGAAGGATAAACATAAGTACCAGAGTCAACGAAATCAGTGGTACAGATTTCTATCCATGTGATCAGCACTGTACTAGAATACAAAAGATGGAGAAATTACCCTTCCTCTTCCTTTCTCACCACCTGCCCCACCCCTCCCTGCCACCCTGGAAACTTTCAGTCTAGTTGGAAAAGCAAGACTTATACACAGGAAGAAAACATTGCAGCATGGAGGAAAGAGTACTGGACTGAGAGTCAGAAAGCCTGATTTAGCCTAGCCTAAAGGCTTAGCTCAGACACCGTCTCCCTGCAGAACCATGATTAAGTCACTATCCTTCCCTGTGCCTTAGTTTCCTCTGTAAAATGAGGGAGTTTGTCTAGCTAAGTTCCAACATGCCTCCTGACTCTAACTTTCTAAGAAAGTCCTTCAAATTATTAACTGAATGATGCCATTTGTAGGTTGCTCTGTGAATTCAGAGAGGGAAATTTTCCAACTATTCTCAGCTCTAGAATTTTTCTTAGATACCTCAACAAAGTCTCCTCAGGAGCAGACCTCAGAAGGTGGTGCCTGGGAACTATGGAGGTGAATTTCAAGGCACAAATTGACTAGGGAGAAAATTTTAAAATGGGTCCAGGACAAATATGGAGAGTAGCAGTACAATTCCCCAGATCTTGTCTCAATGAAATAAAGGTTTGTTGTTTTTTTTTAACTTTCTGATTGAAGCCCAACCCTCCCCACTTTATGCTGTTGTGTGTTAATTTCAGATACTGTATTCCCTTCCACCCCTCTTCTCTCAACACTAAGCAAAAAGGTAATTTGTCTTTCCCCCTCTAAATCGCAGCAGGGAACTCTGTGCCTGCACTCTGCTCACCTCTCCATATCCCATCCCTTCACCACCCAGTATTGCTCCCCCTCCACTCTCCCCTTCAGTCTTACAATGTCAGAATGTGGAGAAATTAATTGATTTGTGAAAGGAAAGTGCAGGCAGAACTGTATTAAATCAAAACATTCTTCTCATACCTCCCAAGCTTTCAACAAGGCACAGAGATTCTTCAAAAATGAGGAGGGGGAGGCAGGGCCAGGCAAGAGTGGGATGGGGGAGGGAACATTAGGAACTGAGAAAGGAACAATCAGGAGAAGCTGAGAAGATCTGAAAGCTGGGTTTAGGGTTCCTATATTAGAAATTTGGCTTCAGTGCTACTCTGAACTATGTCACTGAAAGAAACAAATACCGTATTCAGTTTTTGAGGAAACCATTGCCATATGTGATGGAGCTGGAAACCTGCCCACTCTCTTCCCACACCCCTAAAGTCCCCCACCCCTTCCTCAGCCCCTGTTGATTCACTAAAGACTCTGATTAAGTTTTGTGAAATCCATCTCTTTGCCTTTACTTCCATATACATTACAGATGGGCTGAAGGAGAAAGGCTTCTTGCCAGCCAATAGGAAAGAAGGTAGCCCCACTCAACACTGGGTGTGAGAAAGAGCCAGAAGTTCAAGTACTTAAGAACAAGGGTGTGTGTGTGGAAATCCAACCTGACCCTGAGATTGAGTTGGAAAAGGTAAGAAAACAATAATCCCTTGCTCCCCAAACTCCTTGAAATTCCAAATCTCCAATGAATCCCAAAGGATGGAAATGGTGGAACAAATCCCATATTTCCTCAACAACATGGGCCCAGACTAAGTCTATGCAAGGGAACCATAGTCAGGAAATCATCAATCCCTAACAATAATAACAATTCACATTTCTAGTGCATTTTAAATTTTGCAAAGTACTTTTCTTACAACAGCCCCATAAGAGAGGTGGATAGGAATTATCACCATTTTCTAGATGAAGAAAGTGAAACTCAGAAAGATGAAATGATGTCCATTGTTGCTAGGAATAATTACAACTGAGATTCAAAACCACTTCTCTCAAGTCTAAGTCCAGTGCTTGTTCCAATTCATCACATCGCCTCTCTATCAATTAATCAGTTGTTTAATTTACTGATCCACAAATATTGTGTTATGTGTACGACATTGTCCCAGCTGCTGGTGATACAGAGATAGAAATGAAATTGTTCTTGTACTCAAGGAGCTTATATACCATCTGGAAAAAGTAGATATGCTCAGATAAGAATATATGAAATAAATTAAAGCAAATAGAAGATAGTTTAGGAGGGAAGACAGGAATTAAGAAAAACTTCATCTTGAAGGTAGTGCTTGAATGTAGTTTTAAAGGGCTCCCCTTTATATTCTATGTTCTATTAAATTTCAAGTTTATTGAAAGTAGACTATCTCATTTTCTTGTATTTATATCTCCAGCACTCAGCAAAATTCCTGTCATATAGGGGTTTTTTTGTTTGCTTGTTTTTTTTTAAAATAATTTTCAGTTACTAATTCTCTTTCCCCACACCTATTGGGAAGGCAAGAAAAATAAAACACATTACAAGTATAATGTAATGTAAAATGTAATGCGTTACAAATGTAGTGTAACAATGAAACAAATGTAAATGAAAACTAAACATTACTAATATAATGCAGTGCAATATAATACAATGCAATGCAATGCAGTACGTAACATACAACACAACACAACACAACGTAATGTAACATAACGTAACGTAACGTAACATAACATAATATGTTCTTGCTCAGTGTTTTTCAATCAGGTGTGACTCTTTGTGACCCCATTTGGGGTTTTTGTGGCAAAGATTTTGGAGTGATTTGCCATTTCCTTCTCTAACTCATTTTGTAGATGAGAAACTGAAACAAATAAGGTTAAGTGACTTGCCTAGGGCCACACAGCTACTAAGTGTCTGTGGCTTGATCTCAACTGATTCTAGGGCTATCTATTCACTGTGCCACCAAGCTGCCCTGTAATATGATATGATATGGTACAATATGATGTATACACAGTATGCAATACATATATACACATATGTATATGTCTATAATTATATAAATATGTATATATCACATCATCATTTCATATATTATATTACATAAAATAAATTCTGGCATTAGCATGTCCTCTTCATTCCACCTTCTCCCCCTCCAAAAGAAAGGAATAATATGCTTCAACTGCTTTCTCATCCATCAGCTCTCTATAAGGGGCTGTGTAACTTGTTTCATCGTGAGTCCTTTAGAATTGTGGTTGATCATTGAGCTGATCAGCGTTCCTAAGTCTTTCACAGTTGATTATCTTTACATCATTGTTATTGTATATATCGTTCTGGTTCTGTTCACTTCACTTTTCATCTGTTCATACAAATCTTCCCACTTTTAAAAAAATGTACTTTTCATCATTTCTTATACCATTTAGTATTCTGTCACATTCACACATCACAACTTGTTCAAATATTCCCAGACTGATGATGCCTGGCCCATAGCAAGCACCTAACAAATATCTTCTCTATTATTCCAGATTTCACATTACTTACTGGAAACCACTGTAATGTACCAGACAAACTGACCTACTTTCTGTTCCCCGTACATGCCATATTATCTCCTCTCTCAATTCCTCTGTGCAGGCTGTTTACAATGCCAGAGTTTATTCCCTCCTTACCTTTGCCTCTGAGAATTCCCAACACCCTTCAAAACTTAGTTTTGAATACCTTTCTGCAAAGGTATTATACATGGAGTGGTTAGGTGGTACAGTAGGCAGAGAACTGGTCCTGAAGTCAGGTAGAGCTGAGTTAAAATCTGGGCTCAGATGTTAATTAGACTTGTGACTTTGGGCAAGTCACTTAATCTTTGTCTCCTTCAGTTTCTTCATGTGTAAAATGGGGGTGATAATGGTACCTACCTCCCAGGGTTATTGTGGGAATTAAATGAAATCATAATGGAAAAGTACTTAATACAATGCCCAGGACATAGTAAGTACTAGGTACATGTTAGCTATGATTATTATTGCATATTTTATGTTGACTTGTGTGTGTGCTTGTTGCATTACTGAATAGAGAACAAGTTTTTTGATGGCAAAGAGTTTGTGTTTATTTTTCTCTTTGCAGCCTCAGCCTAGCACAGTAGGTGGTGAGTAAGTCAATCCACAAGCATTTACTAAATATTTACTCTGTGTCAGGCACTGTAGTAAGTACTGATGATACTAAGAAGGGCAAAAACATGATCCCTGCCCTAATGAAGGTCACGTTCTAATGGGAGCGTCAACATGCAAACAAGTTAGTATATGAATGATGTAGATAGGGTCAGGGAGGGCAATCTCAGTGGGAAGGCCAGGACTCTTGCAGAAGGGGAGATGTGAACTGAGTCTTGAAACTCAAAAGAAGAGAGGGTAATAAGTGATGATTAAAAAGAAGTTTGAAAGTGGATATTGGGAACAAGGAGTATTACAGCTCCCCTAGCACAATCAGTGAATTGGGAAGATGGGGGTGAGTTGAGGTTCAAGAGAAATTGAGCCAAGTCCTGGAAAGGGTGGCCAAGGATACAATGTCATAAGAAATTTCAGTGAATACTAAGAAATAGAATAAGAAAGGAAAAAAATTCAAGATAAAAGCAAGTTTGTTCATTATTGCTCAGGCATTCCAGAAAACATGAGGAGTGGAATGGTGGGTGGATTTGGAGTGGGACATTTTGGGAGAATGGTGAAATAATGGAGAGGGAGGCAGGGAATAGAGCTTGTTCTTTAGCAGCTGGGTGTTCAGAATCACTGGAATGGAGAAAATGTGAAGGAATGAGGATATGTTAACCACTGAGGAATTTGTCCAAGCCAAGGTGTGTTTGTCCTTCATTCTCAAGGAGGTTCATGACATGACTTGCAGTCGACTTTGATTTGGTGACTGGAGAGAGGTCTATTGAGGGAGACAAGTGATTAGGTCCTCCTGTAAGATCCAGTCTCACAGCAGGTGGTGATATGAGGTCTATGGAGGCCCACCTCAAAGCAGGCAGAAGCAGGTGGAGGTATGCAGACAGGGAAAGGTCTATGTATGACTCAAGGAAGTCTGGTCTGCAGGCAGAAAATGGTAATGAGTCATGAGTCTGATCAGGAAGCATTAATCACTGAATGGATATTGCCTTAGATAAACTGAGACCTGGGAAAGACCTTAGCTTAAAAAGGCCAAGATCTCCCACTGTTTCTGGAGCCATCTCCAGTCATCCTGATCTGTATCTTGCCATTGGACCCAGATGGCTCCAGAGGATAAAGTGAGGCTGGTGAATCTGCATAGCTCTGCCTCACATAAATCCAATCCACTTGCAAGTCACAACACAACCTTCTTGATGTCATGGTCTTCTTTGAGAACAAAGGACAAGCAACAGGAGAACTATAGGAGGCCAGAGACCTAGACTGGGGGCAATTATAAAGGCCCTTGAGAACTTGGATCCCTGTCTGACTCAGGGTTCACTGGAAAGGCCCCAGAATGGAAACTCTAAGAGAAAGATAACATGGATTACTATTAATGTAGGGATCTTTGAGAAAGTGACTGAGCATAGAAATCTGGAGGTAGGTGGACCTGGATAAGAGATGACCAAGGATTTCTGAGAAGTTCTAGAAATCTTTGGTCAGTCAGGAGCAAAAAGGGTAGTAGTAAGGTGGCATATATTCCAGACTAACACAGGGCTCTCTGGGAAGGATCTGGAGAGACACTTGTGTTTATTCTACTATCTCACGGTTGTCACTTGCCTACTGGTTGGAAAGTAGATTGAATGACTGCATAGGGTCACTGAAAACGCAGGAGCCAGGACTCAGAGATCAGGTTCCACAATCCTCTATGCCCATGCTTCTTGCAATGTGGTGGGGAAGTAGAATACTGTAGGGAAGGAGGCACATTGATATGCTGTTGCTAGACCAATGAATGGGTGCAGCCATTCTGGAAAATTTTTTGGAATTAAACACAAAAAGTATTAAACAGTATATATTCTTTGACTTAACTCTACCACTGTCAGACCTATAGCCCAAAGAGAGAAAAATTCCCCAAAAAACAAAAACAGAAAAGTGTTCCATATGTACACAAATATGCATTTTGTGGTGTCAAAAACAAAAGGAAACAGGAAACTTAAGGATGCCCATGAATTGGGGAATAGTTCATTAACTTGTGGCATATGAATGTGATAGAATATTATTCAGGTATTAAAAAAATGAAAAAATAGATTATTTTAAAGAATCATGGAAAGACTTAAATGAATCGATATAGAATAAAGTAAAAAGACCAGAAAAACAATATCAATATTATAAAAAATGATAAATTTTCAAGACTATAATGATAAAGAATGAAATGAGCAAAACCAAGAATACAATTTATATAACAATGCTGTAAAGCAAACATCTTTGAAAGCTATAAGAACTGTTATTAATCCAATGACCTTTCATGATTTCAGAGACATGATAACGAATATATTATCTGCCACTTGACAGAGATTTGACAGGTTTAGGGTACAAAATGAGATATTTCTGTAAATGTCCAATAAGGAAATTTTTTTTTTTGCTTGACTGTGTATATTTGTTTCAAGGAATTTGTTTTTCTTTCCTCTTTTTTTCCCCTCAATGGGGTGGGTGTGGGAGGGAGAAAAAAATGATTTCTCTGTTTTTTAAAAAATTAAAAGTAGAGAGGTGGGGTGTGGTACAATGTGAAATGTAGAATTTCACTTTCAGATGAGGTCACTGCATTATTAGCATTAATTTATTTAATTTTTACTTTATTACATGAAATATCTCAGTCAGTGTTTGCAATGTAAAAAACACCATTAAAACTTTAAAACAATGCCCACATAAAAAGAGAAAAATAAATCAAATTCATTCATTCATTCATTCATAGAATTATAGAAACAAAAAATCTCAGAGCTGGAAGAGACCTTGGAGCCCATTTAGTTCAATCTGAACTTGAAGAATACCCTCTATAACACACCCAATGATCGATCATATAGACTTTGTTTGAAGGCCTTTAATGAAGGGAAACTCACTACTTCCTGAGATAATCCATTCTACTTTTGGACAGCTCTAATTATTAGTTTTTTTTTCTTCCGGGAATAAGGTGATAGATTTAGGGCTCAAAGAGAGCTAGATTATCATTTTAGCCATTATTCCTATATCTTATCAACAAGTATAGAATGAAGGTTTTTTTTTTTTTAAATCAAAGACTATAAAAATCTGAGTAAAATATATTTGTCTTTTTTCAGAAAAGTAGGATGAACAGACTGGTAGATCAGATTAATGTAATAAATTTGTCATAGTTGGATTTTATGAAAGTATTTGATAAATGTCTCATGTTATATTTATGGACAAGATACAATAATAGAGGGATAAAAATAGTCCATTTATTTGGAAAAGGGACTAATTGAATGATTGGACTCAAAAAGTAGTCATTGTTGACTTAAAGTAAATTTGGACGGAGGTTTCTATATTGGAAGACTCTACAGATTTGCCCTGAGCCCTATGCTCTTTTTTATTATTATTAATTTTTAGTCAACAGTTTAATACGCTTTTAAAAAGAGTAATTGATTTGGACTGTACTGAGTATGCTTAATGGCCATTTTAATTATGATTATCTGTAGTCTATCAATTATTTGGAGTTTCTTAGTTTCAAATATATTCCTTCCTTCTATAAACTTCTGAAAGCAATGAACACTGCCTCCAACACCAAAGTAACATGCTTTACTTGCTAAAAACACCTGTCCATTTTTATTTAACAAATAAGCTAAAGTTTAATACAGATGAAATTACAAGGGATTTGGGACCAACAGAAAAGCAGCTTTATTTGAAAGTGACCAAAGAACATGATGTCCCTAAAGATTTAAACAAAGTGGTAGAAAATAAAATGGCAGAAGTTGTGCCAGATCTCCAACATGTAAATTTGTCAGCAGTGAAAATGACCTTTTTGAAAGACAGTTTTTGCAGAGAAGACAGTATCCAAAAGCCTTTCTTCTTACTCTGAGCTCTATATTCTTCAACATTTTTTTTATCAATGAAGAAGCAGGCATATGTGATATGCTTGTCAGATTTACAAATGACATAAAAGGTAGAGGGACAGTGAATACTTTGGGTGTTATAGTTTGGATCCTGGAAGATATCAATAGGTTAGAATGACGGGTTGAATGAAATTAGATTTAGTTCAATAGACATAAATTTAAATTTCTATACTTTGGTTAAAAAAAAAACAATGTCAAAAGTATAGAATTAGAGAAGCATAGAAAGATAAACATTTCTGTGGAAAAATGTGAATTTTAGTGGCCTATGAGCTAAATAGGGGACAATAATGATGTGACAGGCAAAAGAGCTAATATAATTCTAGTCTACATTGAAAGGCATAGTGAGAGTGAAATATGCTTTCTTTTACTAGTCTGCCTGGGTTACTACATAGCTGGAGTACTGTGTCCAGTTCTGGTAATATCATTTAGGAAATGGAAGCTGTAGAAGATATAAAAGAGGGAGCCAGAATGGTGAGGGAACCAGAGAACATACCATGTAAGAATTGATTGATAGAATCTGAAGGTGCTTAGTCTAGTGTAAGATATGCATGTTTACATACATTGTCTAAATGTATAGATGTGGCTAATGAATGTCATGAGTGTCTCTGTGGAGAAGAGGAGGATGAAGGGCAATGTCTGTACTACCGGTATCTTAGTTGGCAGGGGTAGGAGGCAGGGGAAGGAAGTGAAAAGGTGCAATCAAACCTTAGAAGTGCTCTCAGGCTGGATGCTTTTCCTTAAATTTTTAAGAAGGGTATCAGGTTAGAATTATATGCATCTTCCCCATTCAGATATATTTGTTCTTGTGGTACTATGTTTAGAGAATTAGAAGGAAACCTTCTTCTGTATTTGCTTTCATGGGAGAAGTTAGCCCTTAATTTACGGTAACTCAAATCATTCCCACTAAATGCTGGTTACACACACACACACACACACACACACACACACACACACACACACACACACACACACACATACCAAAAACAAAACAAAAAAAGTCACAAAGTGAAAAGGGAGTAAGCTCATTTAGACAAGCAAAATAAAATAAAAATTAAAGTAATTCTATAGATTAGACTATGCTAGAACATATGCATGTGTGAATGAGCTTTCCGCCTAGGAGTGAGATAGTAGTATCTCAGCAGTGTGAGAAAGGGATGAGGAAAAGGAAAGAAAGAAGAGAAAAATGCTCAAAATGTTTACTAATGCTAGGTGCTGTGCTGTTTTACAAATATTACTCATTTGACCCTCACAACAACCCTGCAAGTAGGTACTATTATTATATTCATTTTACAGTTGAGCAAACTGACACAAATAGAAGTTAAATGGTTTGCCTAGAGTCACATAGCTAGTAAATCTGAGGCCAGATTTGAACTGAAGTCTTCTGGCTCCAAGTCCAGATTTCTATTCACTGTTCTACCCAATTACCTTGGGAGAAAATAGCTTTAAGAGGAATAAGCTGTTGATCAGTAACATGTTAAGACTTCCATAGCCTCCTCTACACTTCCATAGTTTCTCTTTCCATGTGTGTCTCTGAAAAGAGTGGAACCACCTATGTTTCTCACTCAAGAGTGGGAGGGACCAACTCAAGTCCCTTATATGGTACAAGAAGTATTGTACTCAGCGTTCATCCACTATTAGAAGTTAGGTGTCTCTACATATTCATCATGCAGAACAGGGCTTCCCTATACCACCCCTAACCCAACAATATAGGAGAGGGGTTACACTGAAAAAAAAACCCAACATATTCTGTGCATGTATTTGTGAGTAATAACTATCCTTAAATATTTGAAGGGCCGTCATATGCAAGAGGGAATAGGTGGTCTCTCTTTGGTCTCAGGGTCACAATTAACAGCAATAGGTGCAAGTTATAGAGAGGAATGCTTACTTTTGATACAGGGAAGAATTTTGTAGCAATTGGAGAGGTTTAGAAGTGAAATCAACTGCCATAGGGAAGAGTAGGTTTCCTCTCCCTCTTCATTCAAGCAGAGGTTAAATAACTACCACTTAGGAATGTTGTAAAATGAATTCCTAATTAGGAATGGGTTGGACTCATCTTCTGAAGACCTTTCAGCTCTTACATTCAGTGCTTTAGATCATGTTCCGTGATCAAGTTTAGCAATCCTCATCAACAAAAGAAACGTGGTTAGTTTGACATAATTTGTTTGTTTTTGATGAAATCTTACTAGCTCATGGAGATTACTGATCCCTTTTAAAGAGGTTGACTAACCATCTCCTTTATAATCCATCCTAGCATTTTTCCATGAATCAAAGTCAAATTCAATTGAGATATAGTATGCAAGATGTACTTATTGTTGTTGTTATTGTTTTTAATTTAGACATTTGCCCATCTCTGGCCCTGCAATGCTACTAGATTCTCTACAATATTTCCAAGATCACTGACTGTGGCTTGGCGACCACATCTGCCAATTTGATCAGTACCCTGCACTGTAATTTGTGGGTCTGGTGACTTGAATTCATGAAAAGCAGCTAGTTGCTGTCTTACTATCTTCCATAAAAAGTATTTATGTTGGCTTTTACCTTCCTATTAGCCATTTTTGGTTTGCCTTTTCCAGTCCAAAGATATTCTAGACATCTAGGTGGCACCATGGATAGAGACCTAACCTTGGAACAAGGAAGACCTGAGTTCATCTCTTGCATTAGATATTTGCTGTATAACCCTGGGCAAGTCACTTAACCTCTCTCTGCCTCTATTTTCTCACCTGTGAAGTGGTTCACCTACATGCAATGGTTATTGTGAGGATAAAATGAGATATTTATAAAATACATCACAAATCTTAAAGCACTATGTAGTTCATTATTCTATTTAGAGGAGAAAGAGAAACAAATTAAAAGTTGAGCAATTCCATCTTCTCCCTGTCATCTGTTACCACTATCCTATCTACCACAAGCAGCTGTTTCCTTTTTGGAAACTTCTCTTCTTCCCTAATATAACTTAAAACAATGTTCTTTTTAGTGGTCTTAACCGTCCTTATGAGTAGCCTCATCTCATTCTGAAGTTTACTACTCCTCACATTATTCTTCAGACTTTATCATGCTTTTCTTTTCATTCTCCATTCCTTGTCCCTGCTTCGACTTCCTGTATAGGTTTCTCAAAATATAAGTTGCTCTGTCATTTCCCACTGAAACCAGAGCCATTTCCTTACACAATAAGATTGTTTCTTCTTCCCCTGCATTGGAATTGTTTTCCTTTGAGTCTTCATAATTTCACTCCTGGTTGTTTCCAATCTCTCCTGAGCTAACTTCCCCTGTAGAATTTTAATCCATAGAATGCCTTTTTCACTTTTCTCTAATTCCTTTGAAATCTGCCCTCATGAAATTTATGATGCACATTGAATTATGCCCAGTTTTCTTCTCCTATCATAGATTTTAAGATGTGGCAGGCATTTCCCCTAAGGTTCTTGTTATTTCCATCCAACAACCAATTCCTCTTGTTCCTTTAAACGTTTAGAATAATTCTTCCTCTCATTGATTTCTCAGCCTTTTTGAGGGATGGAATTTTCATTAAATAGGCAAGTCATGAAGTTATTAGCTACTCTGCTTTTGAAATCTCCCACCACTATTACATATTGCCACACTACTTGCTATCTCCACTCCATTCAGTCTTCCTCATCTACCTTTCAGCTCCTTTTTATATATTGTCTTCCTGAATTAGAAGGTAAACTCCTTCAGAACAGGGACTGTTTGAATTCCCAGGACTTATCATAGTGCCTGGCACATACCAAATATTCTTTCTCACTTTCTCTCTGTCTCTCTGTCTCTGTCTCTCTCTCTGTCTGTCTCTCTCTGTCTCTATCTTTCTCTCTCTCTCTCTGTCTCTCTCTCTCTCTCTGTCTCTGTCTCTCTGCTTCTGTCTCTCTCTCTCGACTTTCAGAGGAAGATTACAATCCTGGAACTTCCTTCTTTTGAATAAGGTATAGTATTCAAGTCATATGAGTCTCATTATGGGTCTTATTCCACAATGTTTGAGTGATAACATGATACCAATTTTTTAATGTTAGGATTTTTAGTCTATCTTGAGTATTACCCATTCATTATGTGTCTTTATATACTTTATTGATGTATATATGAATCTTATGAATTTCTTATTGTCTTTATTGACATTCTCCTTTCTTCATTATAACTATTTTTTGCTTTCTAGTTTGATGGATATTCTTAGGCAATTTTCTCTATACTCCACCCTTTTCCGTTTAGTTTAAAGGTCTTTCAATTAGACTTACAAAATCCCAGGCAAATATATTTTTATTATCACTTACTGGAGCACTTTATCACCTGCCAGGTGCTTATCATTCCTGTATTTTAAGTTATAGTCCAAAAAATACAAATTATTTTCTTAGACACTGTCTTCTTAATCAACTAGTTATTTCTTAAATCTTGCTTTTTTCTTCTGAAGTTCTACCTGCACCTTGTGATAATGACAAAAATGATATTTTTATTCCTACAGTCTGTTCATTCATTTAATCAATTAACTAGACAAGAAGTATAATCTAAGAGCTTACTGTGTGTCAGGCTCTGTTCAGCTCCGTGAATACACAGAAAAATTTCAAACCATTCCCGTCATCAAGGAGTTATATTCTAATGGGAGAAACAACATATATTAAGACATACAAGATGAATACAAACTAAAGGATAGGTAACCTTAGAAGGAAAGACTATCAACTGGGAGATCAGAAAAGATCTCCTAGAGGAGATGGCACTTGAGCCAAGTTTTAAAGAAAGTCAGGTATAGTAAGAGTCAGAAGTTAGGAGTGATAACTTTCCAGACACTGGGAACAGCCAGTATAAAGAAACAGAAACAGGCAATGGAATGTCATTTTCAAGGAATAGACGGCAGGCCAGTTGGATGGTATGTAGCATGCTCAGAGCGGGATAGGAGTAGAATGTAAGAAGATTGGAAAAGTAGGAAAGGGCAAGGTTGTGAAGGTCTTTAAATGCCAAAGGACTTTATATTCAGTTCTGGAAGTACAAGGGAGTCATTAGATATTATTGAGAGATATAGTCAGATCTATGCCTTAGAAAAGTTACTTTGCCAGCTGAGTAGAGGCTGGATTAGAATGAGAAGAGATCTGAGGCAGGGAGTCTACCCAGAAGGCTATTGAAATCATCCAGGAGAGAAGTCATCTGACTAGGAGAGAAACATGTGAGAGATTTACGAGACTTTTTGTGTCTGTCATAAACCTATTTAGCAGTCCAGTTAAATCAATGAACTCCTCAGAATAATGTTTTTAAATGATCAAAGGAAAAGTGAAATTTTATATTGAGGTTAATGAAAAAGAATATTTTGTTGAGTACCCCTCCCCAAGATTAATAACTCCTGTTGTAGAGAAAGAATTACAAAATATTTGACAAATGACTATATCTGAAGTGGGCAAGAGGTTTGGAATCTTTGTGGCATGGAAAGATGTAGTTACCCTCTACAATAATGAAGGAATTTAGAAGAAGGGAGGGTTCATTCAATAAATGTTGACTAAGAACCTACTATGTATAAAACACTGTTCTAAAGATTATGGGAGATAAAATAATGAAAATTTATTTAATACAATTAGCATGAATGTTCTAGAGAACATACTAGAGAAAAACAAAACAAATAGAAAGAGTATCTTTCTTTGAGGGGCTTATATTTGATTGGGGGAAAACAGCATTTAACTAGATTTATACACACATTGTTACATATATGCAAATACACATAAGCATATATATGTATTTCATGTATATATATATGTATGTATACATATATTTATCTCAATTCATACACAAATCTATATAGGTGTGTATATGCATTCACACATACACAAAAAATATATATACACACATACACAATATATGCATGTATACACACATAATAAAATCTATAGTCAAGCACCCCCACAAGTCTGTAATCACCCAGATTATATCCAATTATGTGGAGTGATCCCAAAAGGATAAGTATCTCTCTTTTGTTAAATGTTCCTACCTAAAATTGCTTCAGGATGATCTTTTCATGTTTATGATATAGCTCCTGTCTATGTTTCTCCAAATGTGGGCCATAGGGGTCCTTGACTCCTATATAAGGATTCAATGTACAAGATCGGTATTGGATATGGGACAGCCTTTATTTTCCCCCACAGAAAATATAGGATATTTAAAGGACACATAGGAACCTATGAACAGATATAAAACCACATAGTACATTCAACTAGTACATTAGTTTCCTTCCTCCTACCCCACCCCCACAACTCCCTCCAAAATAGGGGAAAGAACATGGGGTTGCTATCAGGGTAACACCCTGACATTCCAGCGAAATCCCTGTCTCCCAAAGGGTCTGCAGTAGGATGCAATTGATTAGAACACTGTGCATGAGACTGGCAACAGCTGATGGAGTTTCCTCCAGATGGGATCATGGGAGCCTGAGTGGGTGGACATCTGGAGGGGACGGGACTCTCTGAAGAGGTAATAGCAGCTGCCCCCATGCTTATCAGGTGCCTCCTCCATCTGGGGTTATTGAGCTGGCCTTAGAAGCCTGCAGGGAACTTGGCTAATAGTTTTGGACCTTAGTAGAGGTAGTCACCTGATTTGAATAGTGGGGTGGGGTGGGGGGACGACTCAAGTGCTCTATTTGTACTGAATCAGGAAGAACTTTTTCCACATGCTCCAAAAAATTTGGCATAGCTGTAAATTTCTGATGCAATGACTCGAGATCCAGAAAAGGCAGAAAATATAGAAGGGCCATGTTCTGACCCTAACCACACAGGCAGTGCTGTGGGCCCTAGGAGGGGCAATAATTTACGAACCAACTTGAATGGTGATTCTGGAGGCACCATGGGCACAATTTGAGCAGCAGCTCAAATGAAGTTTATTGGGTAATCCTCAAGGGTGAAAGGATGAAAAGAGACTTCTCTTGATAGAACTGGAGAACAAAGGGGTGGGAATTGCCATCATTGGTTATTCTCATAGTGTAGGACCTTGAGGACCAAGGGTCAGGGGTGGATTGCAGTAGGCAGCAATTGACTTGCAAAATAGCTGCTGGAACTGCCCTTGCATGGGCAGATGCCTGGAGAGGTGGGACTTCCCTGACTGATGGCCATCAGGAGTTTCTCAGCTGGTGAGCCATAAGGGGTGCGTCTATCTGGGATTGTTGAGTCTGTCTTTGAAGGTCACAGTATACTGAGCTCATCAAGTAATTTTGTACTTTAGTAAGGGTAGCAGCCTATTTTGAATATTGTGCCTATGTTTTATTGGTTTCAGGTCAGAAGGAACTCATCTTTCATTACCAGTCCCACCTCCATACAGAGTCCATTTCAGACTCACATTGTATCCCTGGGGAGCGTTAAACACTCTCTTTGAAGGTAAACACCCCTTGGGTGGGCGAGGGATAAGCAATCCTATTTCTATAGAACCATAATTGCCATTTTACACTGTATAAATACCTTATTGACTTTGCTAATGACATGTTTCCTGCCCTCAGAAAACAATCTGCCAAGGATGACATGGCAAATGCACGCACAACATGTAGCACACTTTAAATGTAGAATATTAATGTACAGAGAGGTACAAAAGGCTTTGTGAATATAGAGAATGGAGTGATCATGACTTGCTGGAGAGAGGTATCCTAATACTGCACTTAATATTAGAGTATCTCATGACATCTCCTTTTTTCTATTATTTAATAGAGTGTGTTTGTCTAGGTTGCAAACTCCTAGAGGACAGTGATTATGTTATCTGTCTTGGTATTCTTTACAGCTCTTCAGTGGTGCTGTGCTTATGATAGACATTCAAAGTATTTGTTTTTAAGAGTGTTTGTCTGTTGAATGGCTATTGTACCCCATGAAGCAACAAAGCAAGGCTGACTGGCAGCTTCCTATTGTCTATCACTTACTCAGGGAAAATCTGAACTATTGAGACCCCCTGTGTTCTACCAAGTTAGACTAAATGAGGATGGGAGGGGTCAGATGGATGGACAAAATGGATGCTCCATTTTGGAGTCTGGTGAATTCCTTTCCATGTCAGGGTTAATTGTATTTCTGTAGCCCAGTTGCAGCATAATTCTATTTGGACCAAAATGTCAGACAGAGGAAGAGTTATAGTTCCACTATGTTGTATAGTACAAAGCACACTAGGCTTAGTGTCGGGAAAACTACCCATCCACCTACCTGACTGTTTTGGTCGTCTCTTTTCTTTGTTTTTCTCCTTTGTAAAATGAGGGGGAGGGACGAAAAGGTCTCTAAAGTCCCTCCGGGTGTTCTGAATCCAATCTGTAGGGAGGTAATGTGTTTTTAAATAAGAAATGTTTTAGCTTTTTACATTTGACTGGTCTGTAAAAGCAGTTTGTAATTTTATTTTAATTTCATGCATTAAAAGGATGTCCTTCAGGAGAGTTTCACCAACATAACAATGTAACTTGTCTCAATAAAGAAATGATGAACCAAGAGGATCCAACGCATTTGGGAAAAGCAAGTGGACACTGTATCGCTGTAAAGAAAGGGATGGGGGACAAACTTAGGTGAATTTCCTTTTAACTTCCATTCCTTATTTTGATTCTTAGTTATTGCTTACCAATATTTCAGAGGCATTACGTAACTGAAATCGGGTAATGTTATTACTACCGACAGAGTCAATAAATCATTAACATTTCGTAACAGAAGCAGCCTAACTGTTCAGGCCATCGTTGTCTTGTTCGCTTTCAATTCAGAGTTTTGGATTAAATATTCATCCAACATTAAAATATTAATGCAGCCCTGCTGTTTCTGTAACAAATATTAATTTCTTATGGCATTTCCAGGCAATGCATAAGTTATAAACTCCATATCCCACAGGACACTGCTCATCTTTGCTTCTCTTCCTTATCCTGGTTTCATTCCATAGCAAGAGGGGGTTGGAGGGAGAATGAAAGGGAGGGATAATTGATTTGGAACCGTCATCCCTGTCTAGATGTATTTCTTCCCGCCTCCACATTTTCTTCTTAAATCAGTGGATCAGGCTGCTGTGATATTTCCCACCCACAAAATGAGTCATTCATCCATTCAGCAATCTGTATTGGAAAAATGAAGGAAGGCCTCTGTCATTGGAACCCATTACAGAAATTAAACTTTACAAATCATTGAAGGGGCAACATTTAATGTTTTTTAGGAGTTATTGTGTTTCTTCCTCTCTCTGGGGGCCTCTCTGTTCTTTTCTGTCTCCTCTCCTCCTCCTTTCCTTTTCCCATTCAATTTCTCATACCCTTCCTTTTTCCTTGAGGTCTTCCATTCCTTGCCTCCTTCATCTTTCTCTATTTTCCTCTTACTCTATCCCTTTGTATCTTACCCTCACTCTTTGTTTTTGTCCTCTTTCCCTCTTTCTTCTTGCTTGACCCATCTCTCCCTGTCTCTCCCCCTGTTGCTCCCTGCCTTTCCGTTTCCTTGTCTTCCTCGCATTTTCATTGTTTCCTTCTTTCTCTCTATCTTCTTTTCCCTTTCTTTCTCTGCTTTCTTTCTCCCTTTCTCTTTTCCCTTCACTCTTTTCCTTCTGATGTGATCTCTCTCTCAGTCCCCACCATCTGCCTAATCTTTTTTGGTTTCTATATGTAAAAGATTATTTTAATAAGTGGCCTTTAGGCCATCCTCACCTATTTTCTACAGGGTACAATCTTTTTACATTCAGGAAAAAGAAGAAAGCACTGAGACTAGTCTTGCTTTTCTCCCAGAAGCTCTTTGCAGAGTCTAGCCTTGGGAAAAGATGCAGATTGGAGCCAACTCTAATGTATAGAAAGATGATAGCAGTAGGCTTCATTCAGCCCCTCCCCCCACCCAACACAAGGGTATCCCTGGGATCTAAGGAATTTACAAGAATTGACAGCATATTCCAAAGGGAAACCGTATAATGGATTAAAGATCTGGAGTTCAGGACAACCTCACAGGAACCCCATAGCATGCCCTATATAAGGTTTCCGGTTTTCAGGATTAATTTACTGAAAAATGCATACTAGGGGAGAGGGGAAAGAGTTCCTTTTTGGCAGATAGATGGAAAGCTTTAAAGAGGTCTAATTTTCTGGGTAATTACCCACAGTTGTTCCAGTTCTTACTGACTTGCTCTCTGTCCTTTCCCTCCCTCAGAACACTCCAGGTGATGAGCTTTACCACCCTTTTCTGGGTCAGAGCCCCATAGGGAAATTGGCCTAAGCTGGCTCAGTAAAAATTGTATAGTATTAGAAATGGAAATGTCCTTGGAGCATATAGTGTTGGAATACAAAAACAAAGAAGGTTAAAAAGATGCAGAGGACCTTAGAGCAAAGAATGACAGGATACAGAACAGTAGAGCAGCAAGAAACCTTAGAAATCATCCAGTTCAACTTCCTTCATTTTACTTGTAATTTGTGGCCTTGACCCTAAAGCTTATATCAGGCAGCTAGGTAGTACAGTGTGAGTCAGTGGGTTCAGCATAAGTTGAAGTCAGTAATACCTTGATGAAATCCTTCTTCAGATACTCCGCAGTTTTGTGATTCTGGGAAAGACCCTTCACCTCTCCCAGCCTCAGTTTCCTCATTTGTAAAGTGGGGATTATAATAGCACTTACCTCTCAGAGTTACTGTGAAAATCAAATGAGATAATGTGCTTTGAAAACCTTGAAGTTCTATTTAAATATTAGGTATTACTATTATTATTATTATTATTATTAGGAGGAGTAACCTGAGTAGAGATCCTACACAAAGGGTAGGCTTAGATATTGTTAAAGAATCAGTTAACTACCTGCTCTTTTAGGCTTCTGATTTCCCCAATGTCTGAAATCTTAGGGTTTTTAAGGATTAAGTCCTGCCTTCCTGAGGTATTGATGTAGTTCCCTTACCTCACAGCACTATTCTAGAGTTGCTAGAGCATCAAACAACCTTCTTCTAATGAGTTCTACTTTTCCTCAGGACCCACACAGTCGATATGACTAACAGTACCAATGAAGGGATAAGATCAACTTCTTCTCTCAGATGATTATATCTAGACTCATCCAGCTTTCCTTCATTCATTGGCTTCCATGTTGTTACATGTATTCCCTTTGTACCACAAAAACCTTCCTTTCCCAATCTAGAAGCATGATCAAATCAACTGTCATTGCTCCTGGAAAGGATGTGTAAATGTACTACTCCCTCACTACTTTACTCTCCATCCCTGTAACTTTCCTTTACAAAATGTCTCTTCTTGGCAACTATACCCCCATATGTGTTGCTTCCCCCATGAGAATCTAAGCTCCTCAAGGACAGAGACTGTCCTTAAATCATGCTTGGCATGTAGCAATTATTTCACAAATATTTTTGCTTTCATTCATTCAATCATTCATTCATACTTCTACTTTATATCTCCATCTACCTATAATTCTTTTCTCCATCTTATTTCTGATTCCACATAAGTTCAGGTCTCCATCTTCTCCTAGGTGTAACTGGTTTCTTCATATTCATGTTTGTCCCTCTCTTCCTCTCCACATCTTCCTTTTAAAGCCCTAAATCCTAGGAAGTATAAGAAATGTGAACACTCTCACCAATATGGTATCCAAGGTGGGGATGGGAAGGGTCAGAGAAGAAGGACCAAGGACAAGGTAAGTTCACATCTTGTGAGAGATTTCACACTTTATTAAGCAGGCATAAGACTGAAGAAGGGCTACTCCTACAAATGGGGGAAAATGAGACTTAAAGAAAAGAAGAGACCTACCTAAAAATTTTAGCATTTAATAGAAATGAGAATAAGAGTGAGAAAGGAAATAGATGGAAAGTAATTAAAAGCTAGTATTTAATGAAATTATAAGTAGGAGCATGGTATAGTGGAAAGAGAGATGACCTTGGAGTTAGGAAGTCTTGGGTTCAAGTCCAGCCACTGAAACATGCTGACTGTATGCCCCTGAGAGTGTAACTTTCTTTGTCATGCCTTTGTATGACTTTGTAAGACTATAGGTTACAGATCAGGGGTCAGTCTGGATTGGTAAAGGACGTTCTTCATTTTGAATTTTCAATACTAATGAAATATCAGACTGATTAAAAATTAATAAAATAATGAGCACAATAAAATACACACTTATTTAACTCTACTCCATGTGAAATGCAAGACACTAGGGTGTGGTGGATGGAGGGTTAGCCTTGGTGTTAAGAAGATGGTTTCAAGTACAGCCTCTAACACATCCTAGAGGTTTGGCACAAGTCAAGCTAGTTCACCTCTCAGTGTCTCAGGTAACTTTTCGAAATAGAGTAGCTGCTACTCTGCTCTGAAGAGGGACTTTCCATGCTGGAAGTTGCCTACAGCAATGAAATTGTAGATCAAACAAACAAACAAACAAAAACGTGAAAGACTATGCTAAATGCTGAACAAAAGAGCCATTCCCAATCAGAAGTATCTCTCTCTTGATCACCATTATGAAAGTCAACTCTCCATCGATTGAATCCACTGTGACATACTATGTCATATTCATATTTGCATTCCTTTCTCAGCAGCTGGCATAGGGTCTCATATATGATAACTACTTTCAAAATATTTGTTGATTGTATGAATGAATGAAAGACAGCCTCTGGGAACTATGAGGCAGTCTTATCAACTTACCAAACAAATTAAATAATGTTATCACTTTAGCAAAAGTGCAAGAATTCTGTTTATTTTGCAGAAGGAAACTCAATGTGACCAATTTATATTTAATTGTTTTCCTCTTGGAAAGTCGCAGGACTTGGAGTCAAAAGACCTTTAAGTGCCCATTTTATCACTTAGTAGTTGACTTTAGCAAATAAGCCTCTTTCAAATAAGTCATTTCATTTCCCTTGGCCTCTAGGGATAATCAAACAAGAATAAAGAATTCTTGTAGGACCTATGTTAAACAGAGTTGTAGTGAGGAGAGTGCTTTGTAAGCCTTGAAATAATAGAAATTTGAATTAACTCATCTCAACTAGGCTCTGTATAGTGTTCAAAGATGTACTGAAACCAATACTTTCCCTTTTTTCTTGGTAAAAGAGGAAAGAAAAGGTTGGTGAAAGAAGAAGATCAAGGAGGAGGAGGAGGGGGAGAAGGAGAAGAAGACCCCTGATCTGTAAGATCAGAAGAAGAAGAGAATGTAATGGATTACTGTTGTGCTACAAGAGAAGAGGAAAGCAGTAAATAGTAGTAGTAGTAGTAGTAGTAGTAGTAGTAGTAGTAGTAGTAGTAGTAGTAGTAGTTGTAGTAGTAGTAGTAATAGCAGCAGCAGTAGTAGTAGAGAGAGGGAAATGAAATTGTTCAAGTTCATCTAGTAGCAACGATAAGAACTCACAATCCTTAACTGTTAGACCCCTATGACAAACAGCAGCCAGATGTATTTGCTTATAAAACATTGAATAGAATAGAATGATTTCCATGAAGGATGACCTGGAGTACAACACTCCTCTCTAGTGCACATGTTTTGGCTGGAATTTAATAGAAACATGTGAATTAGTTATTTGGGAACATTCTCATGGGTCGGAGTTGGGGTTCAAGCCAAAGAGAAAATACTTTTCTTGACATAGAATTGCACTATATATATAATTCCTCTTCTAGAATTACTGATTTCTTTATATAGAAAACTGAGTCAAATTTACAAGAATACAAGTCATTCCTCAATTGATAAATAGTCAAAGGATATGAACAGACAGTTTTCAGAGAAAGAAATTAAAGCTATCTATAGTCATATGAAAAAAATGCTCTAAACCACTATTTATTAGAGACATACAAATCAAAACACCTCTGAGGTACCACATCACACCTATCAGATTGACTAACATAACAAAACATGAAGATGATAAATGCTGGAGAAGATGTGGGAGAATTGGAACACTAATTCATTGTTGGTGGAGCTGTGAGCTGAACCAGTCATTCTGGAGAGCAATTTGGAACTATGCTCAAAGGGCTATAAAAATGTGCATACCTTTTGACCCAGCAATATCTCTTCTAGGATTGTATCCCAAAGAGATCTTAAAAATAGGGAAAGGTCCTACATGTACAAAAATATTTATAGAAATTCTTTTTGTGGTGGCCAAGAACTGGAAATCAAGAGAATGCCTATCAATTGGGGAATGACTGAACAAGTTGTGGTATATGAATGTAATGGAATACTACTGTGCTATAAGAAATGATGAATAGGAGGACCTCAGAAAAAAAGACTTATATGAACTGATGCTGAGTAAAATGAGAAGAACCAGGAGAACATTATACACAGCAACAACCATAGCCTGTGAGGAGTTTTTCTGGTAGACTTCACACTTCACAGCAATGTAAGGACCTAAAACATTCCCAAAGGACTCCTGAGGCAAAATACCATCCACATCCAGAGAAAGAACTATGGAATTGGAATGCAGAATGAAGTAGACTATTTTCTCTTTTGATATGCTTTGTTTTGTTTTGGTTTTTCTCATGGTTTCTCCCATTTGTTTTAATTCTTCTATGCAACATGACTAATGTTAAAGTGTGTTTAAGAAGAATGTAGGTGTAGAACTCACATAAAATTGCATACTGTTTCAGCGAGGGAGAGAAGAGGAAGGGGGGAAAAATTTAAAACTTATGGAAGTGATTGTTGAAAACTGAAAACATACAAATTAATTAAAAAATAGAATTACCTATTTTTTATTCTACTTTTAAGTTTCTTTTCAACTCTAGCATTCTATTTTCTGTGTCCTAAAGATCTTTCCAAAACTAACATTTTATAGTCTAAGTCCTTTTCAACTCTAATATTCTATTCAATTCCTTGATTTTCTTTGCTGGATCACCATCAACGTTTCACTCCTTATAAGTAGCTACACCCCAAAGTGGTGTCCTGTTCCTTTTCTTCTTTCTCTACACTCTCTCAGTGATCTCATTAATTCCTGTGCCTTCAACTATCATCTCAATGAAGGCAGTTTCTAAATGTACACCCAGCCTTCACCTTCCTCCTGAGTTTCAGTCCCAATTTTTAATTTCTCACTGGACATCTCCACCAACTTATCGTATGGGCATCTGTACATCATTTGCGCACATCAACATGTGCAAAATAAAAGTCATTAGCTGCAATTCTGTGACATATTCTGGAAAGCATTCAGTGGAAAGTAAGCAGGAAAGACAACATCTTATCATTGTAAAATGTGATGATCAATTGAAGTAACTGAACTTTAGGAAGAGAAGACCTGGCGCCTATATGATAGCTATCTTCATGTATTTGAAAGACACTCATGGAGATGAGAGATTAAATTTGTTCTTATCTCCTTGGGCAGGATGAGTGAAATCTGCAAAGTGACATATTTAGTATTTTTTAAAAATTCATTAAAAAAAAAACTTTTTAGGTCCTCATTTTCTCCCTCCCACCTCCCCTCCACCAAGAAAGCAAGAAATACATTGTCTTCATGGAATGAAAAAGTATCAACCATTAGAGTTATCCAAAAGTGGAACTGACTGTCTGAAAAGTTATTGGGTTCCCCCTTCCTGGAAGTCCTCAAGCAAAGGTGAATTGAGCATGTTACAGAGAGGATTCTTTATCATATATGACTTGAACGGTCCTGCCTCTGAGGCTCCTTCTAATTCTTCAGGGTCTTCAATTTTGTGGTCTCTTCAAACTTCAATATTTTATATGGTTATAACATTCTATTCTTAAGGAAATTATAGTTTAGTTGAGAAGACAGGATTGACACACATATAACAATAAGAAAACAATACAAAATAGCCTATAATTAAGTGCTAATTTTTATGGTCCTAATTGTATTGTATATGCTGTAAGAGTTCTAAGTAGAAAATAGTGTAAGCTGTATTTTATGGAAGAAATGAGACTTGAATTGACTGATGGTTAAGAGATTTTGGATAGTCAGGGAAAAGTTAGGAAAGTATTTCAGGTAGAAGAGATGAGTATTTCAGAGTACAGAATTTGTTGGTATAGGACAAAATTGAATTTAGCAGTTGCAAAAATCTTTATCTATATTTTGCACCCTGAATTTCAAGTTCCTTCTTGGGTTTATACCTTTGTCAAGATTTAACTGTAGGACATAGGATAATCAACAGAATACTGCAGCAAATAGTTTGGTGCTTGACTTATAGTCTCTGTCCCAATCCCTAACCTTCACTCCTGCCCTCACTTTGGGAGACTTCAACATATCTGTTGATGCTCCCTCAAATATTCTAACTTTACAGTTCTGAAATCTATTTTACAGAATAAAACAAAATCTGCCCTCACGCAAAAATTTTCAGGCAAAATATCATCACAAAGATATACAACTGCTATTCACTTCCAAATTAGAAATAATGGATTCAGAGGGTTGATTGAGGCCTGTATGCATGTGTGCATATGTATGTGTGCATGTATGTACATACTTTTACATATATGCATACATATATACTGACATGTACACACTTATGTATGTATGCACACGTGTGTGCTGTGCTGTGGTTTGGTTATTATCTACTTCCCTGGAGGGAGTACCCACATCAGTGAAATCATGAATCTGATGAAGAATTGAAGTTTAGATCCCTGTACAAGATGTTACAAAGAAACAGCTGGTGTCACTAGATAGTAGAACAAAAGGCTGAGAGTTAGAAGATTTCAGATACCATTTAGTTCCACATTTTCTTTTTATATATGGGGCAACCAAAGCACAGAAAAGGGGAAGCATCTTACCCAAGGTCATGAAGATAGCAGACAGTAGGGCAAGGATCAAACTCCAGGTCTTCTGTCTCCAAATTCTTGCATGGTTCTTTGGTTGGTCAGTAAATAAGCATTTATTAAGAACTTACTGTGTACCAGTTGCTCTGATAAGTGCTGGGGAAGCAAACAAAGGCAAAATACATGTTCCTTCCTTCAAGGAGTTTGAATTCTAAGAGGGAAGGCAACATGCAAATTACTATGTACATACAAGATACATACAATATAAAGGAAAGATCATCTAAAAGGGAAAACCCTATTAAGATGGAATAGGATCAAGGGTATATGCACAAAGGTCTACCTTGAGAAGGAGAAAGATTACCTCTTTGTGTGAGATGGGTGAAGGAGAAAATAACTGGTTAAGATGTCAAGCAGAGGAGAAGAGGGAGCTTTCACTGAATGAACTCACTTCTTTTTTCTTTTTGCCAAAATATGAAACACAGTTGTCAGCTGAGTGGAGGGCAGGAGTGCTATGAGAGGCTTGAGAATAGAAGAAAAGGTCTGGAATAGCCATTGTGGAATAACAAATTGATTAGAAGTTTAAAAAAAAAATGCCTTTCTACAGTAAGATCCCAGTTTAGATTAAGTAACATCAATTTGTACTGGGTCCAGTTAGCGCAGTTTTGTGATTTTCTACCTCTCTGTCCAGTAGCAAGTAAATAGTACTGAAGGTGACAGTGATGGACACAATCCAAGACTGAGTTTGGTAAGGCATGATCTGTGATAGGAAAATGGGGCAAGAGATTAAGGTATTAGTATAGAGTTGAACTGATTCACTGAGAAGTGAGATGGGGAAAGAGGAGGACATACCCAGTGCAGAAGGATGACCTGGGACAAAAGGGAAGGATTAGCGGTCATGGTGAAGATGAAGGCTTAGGAACACAGGGAAAGATGAAAGGATGAAAGATTATGATCAAATAAAGGATACGAACACACAAATGGAACGCTTGTGATTGACTGGATCAGAAAAAATCTCTCTAAGTATAGATGGAGTAGAAGAGTAGGTCATGGAAACTGACAAGTTCAAGTATTGAGCTCATTAAAAGCATTATATAATTTTCCAAATGCAATCTAACATATTCCTTTCCTTCTACTAAATCCTGCAGCCAACTCATTATCCACTTACAGTTTTTGAGTTTTATATACTAATAGAAAAAGTCTATGGGTTGTCCATGAAACTATATATTATGGTCTGGGGAAGAGATATCGAACTCAAATAGAAAAGTGGGAATCACTAAACTGTGCATAAGCATTCTTTCAGGCTACATAGTGACTTAGAAAAACTGCATATTAATATAATTTGTTCTATTGTATTTTTATTTATTTTGATAAGTATTTCTCAATTACATTTTTATCTGGTTCTAGACATACAGGTCTCAAAAGCCCATGTTTGACACCTCTGGTCTAGACCATCCATATTCCTCATCCAATTAATTTTTCTTGTATAGACAGTCTGAAGTCTTTTGGATAATTAGAAATTTCATTTAGCAGGTTTTGTCATCCACCAGCAGCCAGATTTCATCATCTATCAGGAACCTCTCTTCCATTTGGGCTCACTATAGGACATCTTTCATGACAATGATAATCATCTTTGGTGCATTTATAGTTTCCTGTTTTATGCTTCACTCTATATTAATAATCAGATAATCTTTGAAAAAAAGTTATGTTGTATCTATTAAGGAATGTTTTAGAATATTAATATATGAATGAGTGATACCTTATTGGAAAACATTTAGTACTTTGTTTTGCTCCAATGATTTTCTTTTTTGGTAGTCAACAAAGAAATGTAATAGGGACAGGCATTCTCAGTTTCCTTCAGTCATTTGTATGACTGCAAAGATGTGGTATGCTGTAGAATGTGATTTGTGAAATCTTACCTGTTCTTTCATATAAGGAACATATTTATCTTGCCTGAATATGTTCATCAATATGGTTCTACAGTATTGATATAAAGATTTTATGGAGATGAGAAAGGATTTGGGGCTAATAGTTATTGATATCTTCCCGATTACTTTTTAAAAAACTAGTAAAATCTATTATTGTTTTGGTATCTTCCCATTTTTTAGATATTCTGGGAGTTGATCCTCCAGCATGCATAAAATTATTTTGTAGCTACTTTGAACTTTCTGGATCTGATCCATTGGTCTTCTCATCTTATGTTCTTTATTGTCTTTTCTTTCTTGTATAGTACCTCAGGGAATATTATATGAAAGGTCAAAGGTGTTGACTGCACTCTCATAGATTCCTATTATGGGGCATATCTCCTACTTCTTAGAGCATGGTAGCATGTGGCTGACCTGTAGCCCACATTAGAAGCAGCATAATGTCATTGAAGGAGCACTATTGGATTCAATACCCCTGGATTCAAATACTGGCTCTACTACTCACTAATTGTAATGTGGGCAAGTCATCTAGCATTTTCATTCCTCAGTATCTTCATCTGTAAAATAACTGGGTTGACCTAGATGATTTCTAAGAATGCTTCCAACTGTATTTCTCATTTCTTATGTATGTAATGTTTGGTAGCCAAATAGTGTAGGGGAAGAAGAGACTTACAGGGCTCCTTCTTTTCTTTTTTCCCAAATTTTTAGATGAGATCCACTATTCTTGACCAAGCTTATAGAAGTTTCCTGCATTGGAAATGGTGGGTGGTGGTGAATTTTATTCCTGTGTGATCTCCTAGGAAGGAGAGATTGGGGGAGCCAAAAGTGGGGGCTTTCTATAATAAGCACCAAATGTATCCATTAAAGTAAGTGCCCTTCAATTTAGTCATTAGATGAACATGTTTTTCAAATAAAATCTTAGATAATACCATGCTTATTCACCTGCAAGTGTGAGATCAGCAATGAGATTTGTCAGCAACTATCCATTATGTTAAATAGTTGAAGAATGACTGGATAACTTTCCACTGAGATAATAAGGTTTAAAATTCTTGAACATCTTGAGGCTCTGACTAATCTTTGTTCCTTTTTTCTTCTTACTTTAAAAAAGACATTTTCTCTTTGAGGAAATTGAGTGCCATAGGAAATGTCCTAGTTCATATCTCTAGGTGTTGGAAAACACAATTCCCTGAAGAACTTCTAGTGGGTGGAATGGTTCTTTCTATTCTTGCTTCAAAAGATCACAGAGGCAACATGAGAGTCCAGGCCCCAGGACATTTTGAGGAATTATCTGTTTCTTCAAATGACAGCAGATTCCACTTAGGAAGGACAATGAAGACAGAATACTGGATAGAGATCCATCACCCACTAGCCTCACTAGCATCAGCATTGTTAAATTATTTGACAATAATGGCATGGAAACTCAGAATTTCCAGAATATATCCTTTCCTCTTGCCACCACTGTTTCTCATGAGGAGCTTCTTACATTAGAGGAAGAAAATTCATTTATTAAAAGCCACCCAACACATCGCATGTAGGCAGAAACAGCGTTTTGTTCTTAGCCTTGTTGATTTAGAATGTGAATAGGGAATTGAAAATGTTCTGGAAAGGTCATTGGTCATGCACCAAATTATTAAGTCATCCCTTATTCTGTCCAGTATAATCTGTCCTCTTATGTTGTGTCTTCTATGTCCCCAAGACTCAATAGAAATCACAGAGGCTTTTAAATGGTTCTTCTAAAACCAAGGTATAATGACAAGCCTACTTAGCCAGCTCCTATCTTTAGGACACTTCTTTCAGTTTAGAGCTTCTACTAATCCCTACAGGCTTCTACATTGATCAGATTGCTCTGAGCACTCAGTGAAGACAAGACATTAGAGGACTAGGAGGGCCCAAGTTTCTCGATGTAATTATCATATGTCTTTGACAATGATAGATTCAAGGACACTAGAAAAAGTAACAGAACTCTCCAACATGTTAAACTGAGTAGAAAAAGAAGTTGAAGCAATTAAAAGAAACTGGAGATACCAGGGGAATTAAACCTATTCATCACAAACAAAATGTCGATTTGATAATCAACTAGTCACTCTCTTCTTTTGCTCTGGTCTCAGAAGATATGACCCTTCTTCTCACCAATACCAAAGCTTTTGCTTTTACTCTTAATCTCGTTCTTTCTTTTTTATGGTCCTCCTATCTCTTTAATTTTAAATTTCTCCTTATCCAATGGCTCCTTTCTTGCTCTCTTCAAGTGTTTTTGGATCTTCCCCATCCTAAAAAAACAAAAACCAAAAACAAAAAGAAAAAACAAAAACCAAACCTATCCACTTAATTCTACCATCTCCTCAAGCTATTTTTCTATCTCTTTCCTCATTTCCATAGCCAAACTCCTGGGAAAAAAAAGTTTTACATATTTCTTACCTCCATCTTCTCACTGCCTACTTCCTTCTCAACACTTTGCAATCTGGCTTTTGTTATGCTTCTTATTATTAATTCATTCCAAGGCCCCCAGTAATCTTTTAATCGATGTGTCCAATGATATTTTTGCTAAGTTTTTAATCCTTTCAGTCCTCAATGAAACAACTAACTTTGCTGATCACTTCATCCTTCTGGAATCTAAGAATTTTCATTATAACACTCTCCTGGTTCTCTTTTTATCTATTTTCCCTCCTTGGTTTCCTCTGTTGGATCCATGTTCTATATCTTATGTGTAAAGTATACCCTACTCTTCTGGATCATCTCCTCTTCTCTTTCTATACTTAATTTTCTTATTAATGCCTATTAATTTAATTGGGGATTCTAGGCATACTGTATTTACAGTTAGACCTCATCTTTCTCCTAAACTCCATTCTCAGTCTTTAACTGCCCATTAGACATCTTCACCTGCATATCCTCTCAAACTCAATATATCCAAAAAACAACTCATCTTTTCCATCAAACTCACTCTTCCTCATTCCTTTCTTGTTTCTGTTAAGGATACATATATGTGTTAAGGATATATTGATATATTGCAACCAGAAGTCAGCTTCAGTTCTTCACTCTCATTCCTCTTCTTGTCCATCCAATCAGTTGCTGAGTCTTATTGATTTTATTTTTTATTTTTATTTTTTTCAGCATCTCATTCTCATCCTCTCTTCTCCACTCATATTACAATTACCCTAGTCTAGCACCTCATCACATTTTGCTTATTGAAAAAATCTCCCTGAATCTAATTTCTCCTCTTTCCACTCCATTTCCCACTCAGCTGACAAAAATATGTTCTTAAAGAACTGTTCTTACCATTTCATTCCTTTGCTCAAAAAGGTTTAATGGTTCCACATTGCATCTAAGATAAAATACAAACACCTCTGTTTGATTTTTAAGTCCCTTAGTAGTCTGCATGCAGACTATCTCTTCAGGATGATTATACATCACTGTAAAAAATTAATTAATTTTTAGTTTTCACTATTCACTTCCATAAGATCTTGAGTTTTAAAATTTCTCCTCTTCCTTTTCTTCCCTGTTCCCCAAGATGGCATGCAATCTGATATAGGCAATGCACATACATTAATATTAAATATATTTTCACATTACTCATGTTGCAAAGAAGAATTAAAACCAATGATGGGAACTATAAGAAAGAAGAAAAACAAAACAAAAGATAGCAAATAGTATACTTCCATCTGCATTCAGACTCCAAAGTTCTTTTTGTGGATGGGAATAGCATTTTCCATCTGGAGTCTTTTGGAGTTGTCTAAGATTCTTGCATCACTGGGAAGAGCTAAGTCTATCAAAGTTGTTCATCAAACAAGGTGGCTGTTACTGTGTATAATACTCTCCTGGTTCTTCTCACTTCACTCAGCATCACTTCATAGAAGTCTTTCCAAGTTTTTCTGAAGCCTGCCTGTTTGTCATTTCTTGTAGTGCAATAGTACTCTATTACATTCATATACCACAGCTTGTTCAGCTGTTCCCCAATTGATGGGCATCCCCTCAATTTCCCGTTCTTGACCACCACAAAAGGAGCTCCTATAAATATCTTTGTACATGTGGGTCCTTTCCATATTTTTATGTTCTCTTTGGGATACAGTCCTAGAAGTGGTATTACTAGATCAAAGTGTATGCACAATTTTGTAGCCCTTTGGACATCATTTCAAATTGCTCTCCAGAATGGTTGGACCAATTCACAACTCCACTGACAATGTATTAGTGTTCCAATTCCCCCACATCTCCAACATTTATTATCTTCCTGTTTTGTCAAGTTTGTCAATCTGATAGGTATGATGTGGTACCTCAGATTTGTTTTGATTTGTATTTCTCTAATTGATAATGATTTAGAGCATTTTTATATGAGTATAGATAGCTTTAATTTCTTCATCTGAGAACTGACTTCATATCCTTTGATCACTTATCAGTTGAGGAATGACTTGTATTCAGTTCTCTAAATATTTTAGAAATGTGACTTATCAGAGACATCGGCTGTAAAAAGTCTTTCCCAGCTTTCTGCTTCCTTTCTAATCTTGGTTGTATTGGCTTTTTTTGTGTGCAAAACCTTTACAATTTAATGATTATACATCAATTTTAATAAACTCTGAGCTTCAGTTAACCCGATCAACCTGATAATCCCTATATATGACATTCCATCTATAGCCTCTGTGCTTTCATATGGGTTGTTCTCTGTGTCTGGAATTCTCTCACTCCTCTCTCCTACCTCATGGAAGCTCCCTTAAAAATTCAAGTGTCACTTCCTTCAAGAGGTACCCAATTACTCTAGCAATTTAGTACACTCTATCAAAATCTCTTTGAATATATTTTCTATGTAATACATTTATGAGCATGTTATATTCTCCTAGCAGAATGCAAACTCCTCAGAGCACAGGTTTTTCTCATCAAAACAAAAGTAAGTCCAACACTGAGCTCAGCACTGGGTATATAGTAGGCATTTAATACATGATTGACTGGGGCTAGATCAGGGGTACTATAAAAGAAAGCTAGAAGAAGAGGCCATGAAGTTTGTGTTAATAGATACACAGATGGGACAAGACTACAAGGGCACACTGTTAAATGTTTAATAATTGGCTCCCCTTTGCAACACCAAATGTATACATGCCATATTTAAATTTTATCTGTGTTATTAACATCTCCATCACTTTTGTAAGTTTAGATGATCAACAAAACACTAAGTGAAGCCCTGATTTGTAGCATTTTTTTAATTTTTGAGTTATAAATGCAGACATTGAAAATTTAACAATTTGCTCTTGCACTATGAGCTGGCTCCAGCTCACACAAAGAAGTAAGATTTTAGGAGAGTCAGACAAAGAAGATGCAGCATTCCCAAAATCAGAACAGAGAAACATAGCAAAAAGCAACAGATGTCAAGAAATCTCATCCCAGCTCACTTTGCTGTTGGTCATTAATACCACCCGTTAAAAATATCAGAAATGAGGGAAGTTAAAATGATTCGGGTAGAATGACCTGATGAAGCAATATCTTTATCTTTAAAAAAAAAGATAATCATAATGGAGAAAGAGGGGGAGAGGGGAGTGAGAATGAGAAATTAAACTATCTAAGAATAAACCGAGACTAGACAGTAGGTCTAATTACAACTGACCCAAACTAAGGACTTTGAGAATAAGGAATCTGGAAAGAAAGAGTTAGTTTTCCCGAGTATCTGAATATTTCTTCATTATGCAGAAAAGCCACTAATATGAGCATAGATTCATAGCTTACTAGAACTAGACAGAGACCTTAGAGACCATACAGTTCACCCCTCTCTTTTCCAGTTCCCCACCAACTTACAGATGGACAAAATAAATCCCTAAGGAATCAGAGCCACACAACTAGTTAATGATGGATATGTGACTTCTTCTGACACCTAGTGCTTTCCTTTAGGACAGGATTCTTCACCTGGGATCCACTGACCTAGTCCCTTCAGGGGGTATTCTGTGAGCTTGGATGAAGAAAAATTATATTTTTACTTTCACTGATCTCTAACTGAAAATATTCCCTTCAAGGGATTGCATTGATTTTATACATATACAAAGATGATTCAAACATCAGGAATTTCTTACTGAAAGTGGTATCATGTAAAGTGGGATCACTTAGATGCAAATCCCTCAATTTATGGATAAGAAAACTGATGCCTCAAGAGCTGAAGAGACTGTTCAAGTGACTTACTCAAGGTCACAAAGATACAAAGTGGTGGAGACAATGTTGGAACCCAGACTTTCTGACTTCAAATCTAGTTGTCTTTGTAGTATTACATATTGCCTCCATACAGCTGAGACTTCCTACTTCTCTCGGAGAAAAGGATACAAAAGTATGACTGGAAATAGTGGTCATTTGTGTTTTGGTATCACAATGGTCACTTCATGTAAACTGAGTCATTTGAATCAGACTTTTGGAAGGATTTCCTCCTGGAAGAACCATCTGTAGCCCTTCCCCTTATTCTACATGTGTTCCTACGGAGTAACCCCATGTATTTGACCATTAGTGACATCTGTACTGAATGCACAAACTTAACAATATGCTTCTACTTGGAAACACTAAGCAAAATTGAAGGACACAATATTTTGAGGCAGTGTCAAATAGCGGACAGAATGATGGGGTTGGAATCAAGAGATCTCTGTTCACATTCTACTTCAGATGCATAAACACTTTGTCATCAGGAGCGTGGTATTTCATCTCCTGTTAGTTCAATTTCCACACCTATAAAATGGGGATAATAATACTTAACTCTCCATCCCACAGGATTATTATAAGGAAAACACTTCTTATACCTTGAAGCACATTTCAGTGCAACTTATTACTATTATCATTATATTTATCTATTTTATTCAATTAGATCGGTGTTACACAGTTATGAGTTCAGTGGTTTGTTGCATACATTTGTAGAATTATAATATCTAGTCTATTTATTCATATTTCATATCCCTTTGTGGAATATGAGATGTTTTTGAGCACAGTGTATTTCTTTCATATTTTAACATTCTCAGGCCTCAAACATCAATTAGTTCATTAGTTAAATGTTTGATAAATTGAACTAGATATCTGAGGTAGCCTTAGCTTAAGTTGTTGCTACCCAGACAACATGAATTAGAGAGCTAAGCAATTACCTGATAATTAGATTAGAGTAGAGAACCAATATGGATAATTTGGGAATAAATTCTCTCTTAAAAATTTCACCTCAAGGGATGTCAATCAATCTAAACAATCCATCTGCATTCTTTGGGTTCCATCCTTTGCTTGACAATGAGGTAGAATACAAAGAAATATAGAATATGGTTCTTTTCCTTAAGGATCTTATAGTATAGTTTGGAAGATTTGAAAACATGTACAGAATGATAGTACTCAATGGAGAGGTCCCATGGCCAAGTGAACAGACCTGGCCTCAGAGGCAAGGAGATGTGAGTTGAAGGACTAATTTTGACACCTACTGTCTGTGACCCTGGACAGGTTTCTTAACCTCTTAGTCTCAGATGGCAAACTGCAGATCAGGTGCTGATCCATTTTGGGAAAGGGATTTTCCTATCAATCAATAACTATGCAATTAACTTCCTACCATGTGCCAGGCCCTGTGCTAATCTCCAGGCTGCAAAGACAAAAATGAAACCATCTCAGCTCCCCAGAAGCTTACAATTTGATCATGGCAGACAATATGAACATATATAAGCATATACAAAATAAATATGAGATTGCTTATGAAGAAAGGGTACAAATCTGGCTTAAAATAAGGGCAACCAATCATCCAATCAGTCTGTGAGTACCTATTACAGGTCGGGCATTATGTGCATTCAAAGACAAGAGCTAGACAGATTATCTGCTACAAGGGTTTTTAACCTGGAGTCCACAGAGATATTTCAAGGCATCTGTAAATTTGTTTATTTTTAAATACTTTGCTAACTATATTTCAATATAATTCATTCCCTTCATAGTACTGTATATTTTATTTTGTTCATTTGAAACAATTATTCTGCAAAGAGATCCACAGGCTTCACCATATTACCAAAAGGGATCCCTCACACAAACACAAACACACACACACACACACACACACACACACACACACACACATTGAGAATTCCTGGTAATCTAAACTCTACATTTTTCACATGAGGAAACTTCTGAGACCGACAGAAGAGAAATCACTTGCCACAGTTTACCTAGATAGTAACAGAGTCAGAATTTGAATTCAGGTCCTATGATACAAAATCCAGTGTTCTTTTCACCATAAGACTGATGCCTAAAGTATAATTGTGGAGTATTGATGTGGCAAGTGCTCTTGAAGAGAGAGGGGGACAAAGGAAGAGAAAAGGGAAAGGAGAAGGGAGACAGAGACAGAGATAGGGATAGAAACAGAGACAGACAGAGAATGAAATAGAGAGAGACAGAGAAACAGAGAAAAAGAGAGAGAGAAAAAGAGACAGAGACACACAGAGATAGGGAGAGAGAGAAAGAAAGAAAGAGAGAGAAAGAGAGAGAGAAATGGAGACACAGAGAGAGATAGAGAGGCAGACAGAAATCATTGAGCTATTGTGCTTAGGGAAGGCTTCAAAGAGGAGATAAGATTTAAGTTGCACCTTGATGGATGGATAAGATTCTTACTGGAAGGGAGGTAAAGGAAGTGTATTGAAAAGGAATCTTTACTAAAGGAATTATGGAAGTAGAAAAGTGCACTTGACATGCTGAAGGAATAGTGAGGTTGGAGTAGAGACCAATGGCAAGGAATAGTGGGATGATAAACCTGGAAAAGTAGGATGGAGACAGATGGTAGAGGGTATTGGTTCAGCACAGAGAAAGGGTGACTAAGGTCTCTGTGTGGAATAACATGTCTGTAGCTAAACATAACCTAAAATTTCAAAATAGGAGTTTGGTGACTCAAGCCTATGGAGAGATTCCCCAAACAGTGGTGAGAACAAAAACACCAATGGAGAATATTTTTGGGTGGATTAATTATGTTTGAATAAAGTTGTTTATTTTCATTGCTATAAAACAACCTTACAACTCAGCTCTCTCTTCTGGCAAGTTAGACCTCCATTAGGAAACACCCAGGGATCCTTATGCCTCATGTTGAGTTCCATCTGTTGCTACATTACTCAACTGTAAACTGCACCCACATTTTCCTGAAAGAAAGATATTTGTGACTTGGAATGTAAAGCTTGATAGAACTTTTCCTTCTTCTCTCCTCCTACCACCCTTAAGTTTGATTTCTTAAAGGAGAAGCAGAAATTTTATTCTAAATAGTCAAAAGATGATTGGCTCTAAAAGATTCAGAAATTACAACAGGTCATCATTTATAGCATATGCCTGGATGAAAGAAGATTCCTAATTTTCTAGCTGACAAGTATAAAGTTCATTATTAACATGTGCCCTTCATCTTCTGAGGTTGCTAGAAATGGAAAAATATATTCAACTATGGCATCAATAAGGGACTAGAAAGAAGGCTGATCGATTTTTTTTAAATTTTAAATTCTAGTCTCAAATGATGTTTTTTCAACCCAATGTGTCTTTGCCTAGTCCTAGACCCACTATCATTTCTCCTTAAATAGGACTAAGTACGAATTTCAGGTCAAAAATGGAATTGCACCAAAGCATTGTTTTAAATATCACTTGTACCCCAAAGACATCAAGGTATATGGCTGCATCGAAAAACACATAAACTAATTCTTTTCTTCTAATGGAAACTTTCTTCAATAATCTCAAAATGTAATTTGAGTTCCACAAATACATATATTTTTAGTATTTGCCAAATAAAGATATAGACTTCAAGCTTTCACCTAAGGGTCAAACAGAATGAATAGATCAAGGTAATACTTAGTAAGGAAATATCTTTGTCTTCTCTAGTCAAGACTCATCAAGGAAAAAATTGTGGCTATAAGATGTGTCAAGAGACTTAATGATATACCAAAGGCCAAAGTTCAAGGGGAGGATCATGTTAAAAGAAATGAACACCTTTGCAATATCAGTCTTTTGGAATGGTAAAGTGGATGCCAGTGAATTTAGAAAGCATTCAAAATTCTAGTTAGACAATATTAACAAAAAATAGGACTTAATGTTCTAAGGCTTACACTATAGAAAGATGCTTCCCCATCAAAAATGAGGATAAGATTCATTTTAATTTTTCTGTGCAATATGATTAATAAAAAAATGTGTTTAATAAGAATGTATGTGTAGAAACCATATAAGATTGTAGGCCATCCTGGGAAGCAAGGGAGAGAAAATTTAAAACTTATGAAAGTGATTATTGAAAAGTGAAAACAAATTAATTTTTAAAAATGAGGATGAGAATTAGTGGATAGCCTCATATCGTGTGAAAAACAGCTTAGAAACTTAACAAGAGTGTTTCTGGAATAAATACTTCTTCATCAGGTCCTCCATTCATGATATCCACACGGTCTCAACCAAAAATTTTCAAACAAATGACTAAGTTGTATAAGTTTGTGTGAAAAACAGCCTAGAAACGTAACAAAAATACTTCTGGAATAAATACTTCTTCACCAGGAAACAGCAAAATCCAACAATAGGCACATAATATTATAGAATGTTCCTGATACTGGTTTTCCTCTGGATGAAACTTATGCAGTAGCCAAGATCAAAGAGTGGACTCCATAGGTCCTCCATGCATGATTTCCACATGATGTCAACCAAAAATCTTTAAACAAATAAGAGTCCAACAAATGACTAAATTGTATAACATATGACAAGTCCTCATATTACAAATGCCAACCTGAAAATATCCTTGAGAGTTCACCAAAATTGGAATCAGAATCAAGAGAAAACTATTCCTCAAAATTCCCTGGATAGAAGAATATTGACCCATAAACATTCACGAATATTGTTTTTAATAGATGTCACTATATCAAATACTTGCTATCTTCAAACTCTATGGAATGAGAATCTTTCAAAATGTAGAACTTTAGAAGAAGAAATTCATTAATTGGTTGTAGAAATTAAAATCATGTGGTAAAATAATACCACTGTCTTCTTATCTACCACTGGATTTGTTCTATGCTTTTATTCAACTACCAAAAGCAGTTATGTTGCCCTCCTGCTTAATAATTTGCCAACACTAAACATAAAATAACCATAGTAGGACAGTAACTTGTACACACATCATTTCTAAGAAACTCCATTGAACGAATACAAGATGAAAAGAATGAAAATATTGATGATGATGATATCTGGCAATTAAACAGTGCTTTTAAGTTTACAAACTTTTTCATTTATCATGTCACTTAAATTTGCAGTAGTATATATATTCTTTCTAAGATGCTGCCATATTTTATTTTATGTCTCATAGTTTGTTGCATTGAACAAACATTTGTTGAGCTCTACTATGTGTAATGAACTATTAGAAGGAATAGAAGTGCCTGATATTTATGTCTGGTGAGGCATAGAAAGAGATACAAAAACAATGTAAGATATAATCTCTGCCCTATAGGACTTTAAAGTTACTTTGAAAAAAATATTCTGCACTTATATGCCAAAAAAGAGAACACTTTCACATATACAGAATATTAAAAAAAAGTATATATAAAACAGAATTTCCATTTTGTAGCATTTGCTTAAAAAAAAGAGTACATAATAAATTCTACACGTTACTTTCCAAACTATCCTACTTCTCTGTCATTCCTTTGAACTTCATTCTGTTTTCTTCTATGCATTTCAAAAATGACTCAATGACCTACCTTTTATTTTTACCATCTCTATTGCTAACCTCCTTGATTTCTGAGAGAGAGAGAGAGAAAGAGAGAGAGAGAGAGAGAGAGAGAGAGAGAGACAGACAGAGACAGAGAGAGACAGAGACAGAGAGACAGAGACAGAGAGAGACAGAGAGAGGTTAATCAAAACAAACCATATAGTAGCCATGTCCAGAGATATACGTCTCTTTCTTCACCTTGGGTCCATGCCCTCTCCGCAAGGAGCTGGCTAATCTACTTCCACTTAGACTTTCTATAAGCTTGGTTGGTTATTGTACTGTTCAGAATTCTTGAGTTTTTCAAAGTTATTTTACAATCTTGTTGTCCTTATATAAATTTTTCTCCTGATTCTATTCATTTTACTCCAGATTAGTTCCCTGAAATTGTCCCTTAGGTTCTTTTTTCTTTATTAATAGCATAGTAATATACAAGTGCGTTCATAAAATCAAAATTGGGTCAACCATTCTCCTCCTTAGAGTCTTCCTTTCCTTCCTTCCCTCCTCCCTTCCTTCCTTCTTTTTTTTTTTTTTTTGCTTACAGCTATTCCTTCTGGGCATTATCCTTCCTTTAAAACTCTATCCCTCTCTATCCCTAATTGTTCTGTAGACTTACATTTAATTCTTAACCAATCCCTGTGTGTGTGTTTGTGTGTATGCTCAATCCTCTTTTGTTCATTTTGATCAATGATATCTACTCTTCTACCCTATGACCCTCTCTTCTGAATGGTAGTTCTCTGGTTTGTATTGCCATGTTAGAAATTACTCAGACAATGTTCATTTCTCAAATGGCTCCATTCCTCATTCTCAAGACTTCACCATCTCCCACCCAGTCGCCTTCACGTTTTCACCCTTCTCTACTTTTTTTATGTGCTATTCATCTTCATTAGAATATAAGCACTTTAAGGTATGTAATGCCTTTTTTTCTTATTTTTATGTCTTTGGTTCTTAGCATAATATCGGGTAAATGGTAAGTATTTAATAAATGCTACATCAATCTATCCATCTAGCTTTCACCATCCCTTCCTCCATGTTTGTATTATCTTCTTATCCTGCAGCCAAATTGAGAAATAGTAAGTCTTATCTCCTTCTTCCTCCTTTCTGCCCTAGTGCATGTTTTCAATCATACCTTCACTTTCCCTTCTTAAAACTTTCAGAACAAAACCAATTCACCCCATTCTCTGTTTTCTTATTTAATTCTCTGAATATCCTTTTGAAAACATGAAGGTTCTGAAGGGAAACTTGTTTCTTTCCCTTTTATTAGATTACTAATACTATATGATCATATAACCCCTTCCAATTGCATGAATAAATTTGTCTTTTGATAAATTTGACTCTTTTACTTTCATTTCAAAGTTCCTACCAAATTCTGTTCTTTTCGTCAGAAATGGTTGTAAGTATGTATTCCATTTTCCTCCTATAGGATTATACTTAGCTTTTCAGGGAAAGTTATTCTTGGTTATAAGCTGATATCTTTTGCCATTTGGAATATCATATTCCAAGATTACTTTTCATTTATGTGGAAGCTTTTAGAGCTTGTATGATATTGACTTGTTGTTCCTTGGTGCATAAATTGCTTCTTTCTGCATTTTTGCAGTATTTCTTTGTTTAACATGGGAACTCTGGATTTTGATGTTATGTTCCTGAAAGAAAATCTTCACTTTGATCTTTGGTTCTAATAGACCTGGGCATTTTTCCTTTATTCCTTCTTGAAATATAGTGTCCAGGGTTCTTTTATTATGGTTTTCAAAGAGTCCAAGCATTTTAAAATTACCTTTCCTGTCTTTTTTCTAGGCCAGTTGTTTTTGGTATCAGATATCTTAGATTTTCTTCTGTATTTTTAAACCTTTTCATTTTGTTTTAGTATTTCTTGCTGTTTTATGAAATAATTTATTTCTGTTTTGTGTATTCCAATTTTCAGAGAGTCCATTTCTTGACTAAAAATGTATCACTTTCTCTTCTAAACTATTTATATTTCTTCCAGTTCTTTCTTCCAGAGCTTTTATTAAATTTTAAATCTCTTGCTTTAGTTCTTCTAGACATTCATGTAGTCTCCATAGAAAATTGATTTTTTTTTCCTTTTGAGTCTCTGCTTGCAGTTATTACAGAGTTATTCTTTCTTTTTATGGATCATTAAATCTACATTAATAATGGCTAATGTATTCTTGCTTTTTTCCCAACTCTCCAGCTTTACTTCCTGAACTACAGCTTTGTGCTAGGGCCATGTTCTTCCCCCAGATGCCCTTTAGGGTAGGGCAGTCAGGCCTGCTTAGTCCTTACCTGGATGTTTTGAGTTATTGTGTCAACCTCTCTCAGGATTAGGTCACTCTGATCTTTGAGATTCAAAGTTCTAGGACTTCAGGGCCTTTTATGGCTTCTCAGGACAGAGTTCTAGGGACCTAACAGCCCCTGGATACCAGCATTGTCCAAGTCTGAGCACTGTGCTGCATTGATATGCTGATGGTTTCTGTTCCCCAGAGGTCCCCACCCTGGGCTTCTCTTATTTCTAGGATTTTCTCAGGGAGTGAAGTTGAATTGTCTCTTACTGCCTATAGACACAGGACCCTATTGGCTACATAAGTTACTGATTCATTTTTGGTTGTCTTGGTTTCTGGCTTAATTGTCCTTTTGAGCACTGGCCCTCATGGTGGTACTTTGTCCTATGGCCCTTGAATTTCTGGTTGACTTTCTATGTAGTTCCACAGTGGAAGAAGTCACTGTTCTTTCTTATTGGATTTCTTGATCATTTTTCAGTTTGGTAAAAATTTCTGGTTTTACTACAGTTTATTTGTGGGAGTTGGGCAGCTTGCCTCTGTTCAGGCATCCATCTTGACTGGAAGTCCCCTAAGATCATAGAATTACATAGCTGGAAGGAACCTTAGAGGGCATCAAGCCCAACTTCTACCCACATCATGAATATTGTTGCAACATCCCTGACAAGTAGCCATTCATTCATTTCTTAACTCTAATTAATAGCACAAGGGATTCCATAATTCCATGTTGAAATCATCAAGAAAAATGGATGATTTAGTGGTCCTCATGACATTGTTTCTGATTGGTAAGAACCACTTCTTTGAGGGAAGGAGGAAAGACTTCTGAGGCAGGGGGAAGAACACAAGGAAAGGCTTGGAATCAGGATATGAACATGCCATATATTAGGGATCATGAGTAACTGTCTGGGTTAGAGAAGTAATACGAGTAGGATAGTAGTGGAAGATAAGTCTGAAGATGTTGGGTGGAATCAGACCATGGAGAACTTTGAATATCGGATTCTCTGGGTCAAGGAAAGTCTTTGAAGGAAAGTAACATAATGAAAGTGCCACTTTGGGGAAGATTAATTGGCACTTGAGGAATGTCACATGATGGATAATTAATTATTTGATTTGGGAGCACCTCAGAGGTAATTTATTTAACATTCAATAAACATTTGTACAATGTTCTATTAAAAATTTCTTAACCTATGGTTATAGGGCCTTTTAGAGGTCTATGGACAGATCTCAAGTTCATGAAGTTGGATGGGAAAATATATTTTTTATTTCAATATATTTGGTTTCCTTTGTAATTTAGCATATTTTAATTTATACATTTAAAAACATAATTCTGAAAAGGAGTCTATAGGCTTTATCAGACTTCCAAAGGGATCCATGAGACATAAAAAGTAAGAACCCATATTCTAGGTAATAATAGGTACTGCTTGGAGACAGAATGGTCACTACAACACAATTTCTATCCTTAAGTTGCTACAATACAATGGATGACAGAAAACATTCATCAGATACTTACAATATAAATTATAATATTCCAAATGGATAAGAGGAATAAAAGTACATGAGATTAGATGAGAGAGAGATGATTTCTAGCTGAGATTTAGGGTAGAGGAGAAGGAAAGGATCACAGAAGTTTTCGTGGAGAGAGGGCATTTCAACTGTCCCTTTAAGGATGAGTAGATCACCTTTATTTTGGCTAAAAAGGTAATGAATCTTAGTCTTTGTAGACTTGGCTCATATCACTCCCCTTCATATAGTTTATAATGTCTCTTTTAGTCATTTCCCAATTTTATTCAACATCCTCCAATCACTAGGTATTAGCATGAACCGTATGTCCCTCTTGTCTGAAGTAGACTTCTTCTGTCTATAGACATTTTATTTTTTCAAGGTCTGGACCAAGAGCCATGTTCTCTATGAAACCTTCCTTCATGCCTCCAGGTGAAAGCACTTTCTTCCTCCCCAATTTTTAAAAGCACATTATTTAGACTTTTCCTTTTTTCTTATTAAATTCTATTTTGTATCATGTTTTTTGTGTATAGTTGTAAGTACATGCCATGATTCCATTAATAGACTGTAAACTTTTTGAGTACAAATATTGTCTTGTGTTTTTTCTCATTTTATCTGGAGACTGATCACAATGAACCTTGTACTTACCGTATATTTAGGAATTTTTTAAATTGAATTAAATCTCAGAGGTTGATTGGTTTTTCTTATTCTTATACAATAAGACAAGTCACTGAACCCCTGCTTGCCTCAGTTCCTTCCACTATAAAATTGGGATAAAAATAGCACCTACTTTGCAAAATTGTTTTGAAGATCACGAGATAACATTTGTAAAGTTCTTAACACTGCATGGCACATTATAAGTGCTATATAAATGGTCATTCCCTCCATGCTGATTTTAAATTTGAAGGGACCTTAGAGGACATCATGTCCAATCCTTTCAGTTTACAGATGAAGAAATGAATGCAGAGAAAGCCTTAGTGACCGTTGTAGGATCACATGACTAGTGTAAGTATCTGAGGCAGGAGTTGAACCAGGTTTTTGACTCCAACTCCAGTACTCTATCCATTCTGCATGACTACACTGAACATTCCACATTGTTCTTTGTTATTTTCATTCCCTTCTTGACTGTTACTGTTTTGGGACTAACTCAATCAGTTTGTGTTCCTTTGTAACCCTTGTCACGATTCTTTCCTCTCTATGGCTTTCCCATACTAGTAATGGCTCCCTTCTACTTGAGGAGTTCAGGGTACTATGAGATAGGATCAATGGTCCTAGGGAGGAGGAAGGCTCAAGTATATGTGTGTGTATGGGGGGAGGGAGGTTGTAGAAAAAATCCTGTTGCTACTAGAGCAGCTCAAGTAACATCCCATGTCCTAGGAAAATATACCAGCACGTTTTAAGAACTGGAACAGTTTGAACCTCCAAACCATAAATCTTTGACTTCAAAATGTTCCCAGTCCTGTTCATATACTTTTAATTTACGAATTTAACAGTTATCCAAGTTAAAGATGATCTAACTAAATTGGACTTTTTTTCCCACAACCTGCCAGGATCCACAGACATCCTCTACTGTGGAGCTAAATATTTGGTCATCATTCAGTTAAAGCTATTTCTGGAGTCCCTATAATTTAAATGATTTTTAATGGGATTTATGGGCACTTAAGCCAAGGTACAGCCTGTAACAAAGCTTTATGGGCAAAGCCTCTGATACTGGGCCTCTTTCCCTGATTCTTGTCTGTCCACATCACAAGTGGCTATATATCACAATCAGAGATGCCTACCATGCACTCCATTTTATTTGGCTGACCCCGAAAGCAGAGGAAAGATGATACAGAGAATGAAGAAGCTGAGTGGCACAGAACGTCAGAAAGACAGGATTATATTATTTCTTGGTTAAATGGTATTTTTGGGAGTCACACAACCATAATCAAGGTCTCTTTTGAATTACGTTCATGATAGCATAACTAATTATCTATTTTCAAGTATATAAATCATCTTCTAAAGATCAATCCAATTGTCAACTTAGTTGAACCAGCAGTCAAAGGAATAAGTTGGAAACTTTTTAGGTGCCCACAGGGTGAAGAGAAAAGAGAACAGGACTAGATGTAAGAAATTCATTCTCCACTATTGTCATTACCATTTTTATTAGGGGTATGATTTTGGCCTAGCCATTTAACATCACTTTACCCAAGTTTTTTCCTCTGTAAAGTGAGGTGATTGGACAGGATGGTTTCCAGGGTCCCTTCCAACTCTGATAAGCTAGGAGATTTATTTTTAGCTGCTTTATATAGCACCCAAAGTGTACTAGTGTCTCAAGGTTGATTGAGAAACACTTGGTAGCCCACTTATTTGCATTCACATTCTGGTGCTAAGGCATGCAGGGGAATTCAATTCAAAGCAACTCTGATCAGAGAAGTTTTGCTCCAGGAAAATATACAGGGGGACACAGAGGGGTAGGGGAAGGAGAGTTGGAGGTTATGAGTGGAGGGCTAGGACTCAGAGGAAGAGAGGAAGGATGTGTACCATTGCAAAGTTCTCAGTTGCAATAAACCATCGTTATCTGACAAGGTTTGGTGCATAGGACACCAGGGTACGTCATCTGATCTTTGGCCAGTTTTTCATTCATTGTGACTTTATGGAGTTTCTTGTAAACTAGAGAGTGAAGAGACAGGTGGAAAATGAAAAGAAACCTCTGTTCTTTTCAGTTTTTCTTGCAAGGACTGACACTCAGTAATTTTCACCATATCGGTCAAGAGCAAATATAGCTAATTTCCAAAGAAAGGAGATTGATTTCTGCTGTGACAGCACAATTCCATCCTGGGGAAGAAGGGGAAAAAAAAAGTCACATGTTTGCCCCTGGTGAAAAGTTGCCGGTTTTTTGGCAGATAAATTTCACCATTTTGGCAGTAGAGTGCTATGTTTTTTTCTCTCTCGTTCACTCTCTGTGAAAATCTCCTTCTGTTACAGTGGAAAATAGCCAAAGAGGGGGGGCATGAAGTCAGAACAGCAACACATTCCATTTTTATCAGAAGTGATCATGATCATTGTTCTATGGGTGTCAACAGACTGACTTAGAAGGCCAAACAGGCCCATTCACTCCCCTGTAGACTATCTATTGCTTGGGGAAGAGAGCCCCATAAAGTAGAGTCATCTGTAATTTTTCTACTTCCTGCTTTAAAAAAAAATAGTGAATGTTGTGGATTCTTCTATCCACAGGCTGTCTTCATCTGATAGAAGCCACACTGAACTGTCCAAGAAATGGAGTCTGTCAGATTTGTTGTGGCTATTTTGCTTGATTCTGTAAATTCCACAAAACCTGGGACCATGCCTTATATAGGAGGTAACCTAATGCAATATAAAAATAGTAGAAATACTCTGAATATGGAGGACTTGGATTCAGATTTTATCTCTGACACTATATGTGGAACCACTAATAACTCACTTAACCTCCCTGTGTTTCATTTTCCTCATTTGTAAAATAGCCCCTAAGGTCTCATCTAGATCTAAGATTCTACACAATGCATAAAGTAAGTTCTTAAGAAATGTTTGTTTCATTGAATGAATGAATAAATGGGGCCCAGGAAGAATGGGCTCATCTTCTCACATCACAATTGATGGCACAATACATGACTGTCCCATACCACGTAAACATGGGAAACTTTACCATTTTATTTTTTCTTTGGATTTTACTTCAAATTGTCCTTACCACCCTCAATGACATCTCCCAAGACCTCCTTTCCAACACTTATACAAGCTTTCACATTCCTTTCCTTTAGTCATTTTCCAGTTGTGTGCTACATGGGTCCTCCAATCAGTCTATTCTCATAATTCAATCTCTTTAACCTTTCTCCAAAGAGGGATGTCCCTTCTCCCTGTCTCCTTTCCTCCTAAAGTTGATAGAAAGCAGGATATGGGAGCACTGGCACACTTTAAGGGGAATTGGGGAAAAGAAAGACTTAGGTTTGCATAAAGATATGGGGAGCTTAACTGCTTCATCAGAAAACATTCCCATGACTCATGTCACATTCCTTGCACTTTCAGCTTCAGGAGGAATTCCAACCAGTCCAATTCTGAAGCAAGCAGAGGGTCTCCTAATCCAGAGTGAGCCACCTAATCATTCATGTCCCTTTTGACACTCTCTCTTCAGGAACTGGGCATTTCTGTCCTTGCGCTTTGTCCAATGTGGTTTTAATCAGCCGAGATCATAGGAGCATGACAAGAAGCCAGGGTCAGAATTTTGTGTCTGCAGTCCTAACAACTTTACAGGGATATGCAAAAAACCAGTAAGGTCCAACTGAGCAGATGGAGAACATGCAGGTCATGAACTAATAATTGGCCTGATTTTGTATTTCTCAGGCAGGCAAAATGCCCATCAAACTTGTGCATGGTTGCCAACAGCTTTGTAGCCTGTTTGTCACAGACCAGCAAAATGCGCCCATATTACGGAGAGAGAAGAAACAACTCCAGCCAACAGGAATTGACCCCAAACCTTCATGTTGGATTTGCATCGCCCTGGAATGCCTCTGAGGTTTCTTAAAGTTCATTAAGTTTTTATTAACGTTATTTTAACCTTTGGTGGTTGTCAGAGCTAGACATGATGGTAAGCTGAGGTACACCACAATGGGTTGCACCCTCCCACCTGTCCATGTCTTCTGCAAAGAGGGGGTGGGGTACAGGCACTGTGCCCAGGATCAGTCACCCAGCATACACACTCCTAGCCCCAAATGATAGACTAATATATGACTTCTGGGGGGTAAGGCAAACGTCAAGCATATTGAGCTATTTTGGAGAAGACTGAGGATTTAGAAAGTTTGGCCATTTTTATATCTTAAAACAAATAAACAAGCAACAATGACACCATTATCCCCCTCAGGTCTGCTATATATTCAGGTTTTGGTAGCTACAGCCAATCTAACATTTCTGACTGTATATATATATAATGTATGTATGTATATATGTATGTATGTATGTGTGTGTGTGTGTATACATAAAACTAGAAACAGCTCAAACAAAACTATGTTATTTTCATCTTTTATAAAGATAGCCAAAATGAGGTGGTATGGAAATAGAATGGTAGAATTGTTGAGTCACATAGCATAGCACAGTGGAGAGATCACTAGAGTTGGAGTCAAAACAGACTCAAGTTCACATATTGCCTTGTAGGCTCACTAGCCATGTCACTGGGCAAACCACTTGGCCCTTCTGGGTTTTAGCTACCACGTGTGTAAAATGAATAGACAGGACTTAAGAACCTCTATGTTTCCTTCAAACTCTAAGTCTATGATTCTATGATTCAGGAAGATCTTACTTCTGATCCTATCTCAGACACTTTCTGACTTTGTGAACCTCATTTGCTCAACCTTTGTGGAACCTCATTTATAAAATGAAGGTCTGAGGCTCACTGACTTCCAAGCTCCCTTCTAATTCCTAGTCTGGGATCCCTATGTTCCCCAACATAACACCATGAACCACTGTGCCATGGACCTATCTTTATAGCCAAGACTAAAACTAGACATTAATTAAAGTCATAATAAGGGCAGTGCAAATGAGGGTGATGACACTGTGTATACAAAACACAGGGACACAAGAGAAACCAGTTCCATCCAACCATTATTTACTTAGGACCTATTATGTACAAGGCACTTAGTAAAGATATATAAGCCATGAATCTTCTATCTATTTCAGTCATGTCTTAACATTAGGATGAACTGGGTATAATTTTATATTCTTGCCTCAAGTACAAAATTAGCTAGCTATGGTACTGGCATTAATCACATGCTATGGACCCAGCCCATGCTAAGCACCGGAGTGAGGCAAATGAAGTACATGATCTAGTTCCTGCCATGGAGAAGGTCAGGTCCTTGCTTGGTAGATAAGACTTATCTACATGGAACAACTAGACTACAAAGATAGGGTATACAGAGAGGTATTCTCTGACATCTTTGAGAGAATGACAGTTTTCCTTTAAGTGAATCATTTAGATAGAAATCTAGCAAAAATGAATTATATACCATTTCCAAAAAAAAAAAAAGACAGAACTAAACATTGTTTTATTTTCTTGTCCCTGTAGGTGTTTGGACCAATGTTGGATAACTACTTGTAGGGAATGACATAGAGGGGAGTGTTGTTGGTACCCCAGTCTCTCAGATCTGAGATCAGTCTTCATACCACAACTATAAAGAATGCTTCTATCATCAGAACCAACATACCAACACAAATGATGATGATCATGATGGTGATGATATGCAGGCCATGCTTAGATAGGTTTCACAGCTTGTAAAATATTTTCCCCATGATGTCCCTGAGCAGTAGGTAGAGTGGCATCATTATTCCTATTTTACAGATGATGAGTTTTAGGCTCATAGATGTAAAGTTGCACAGTTATGAAGAGACAGAACATTTGCTCTCAAACTGTAGCTGGTCTAAAATATCCAGAAAATTCTACTTTTCTTTTCCTTTATGGGCCCAGACTTCATGTATGGCTGTCAAATTTAGATAAAGAGCCTACCTGGCAGGCATAAGCAAAAGAACTTTATGGCCTTTATCAAAATTCAACTATTTATCTAAATTCAATTTAACCCAGCAAACATTTATTAATTTCTTACTGTGTCTAAAAAATACAGAGATAACAAAACAAAATAAAACAAAACCCAGTCTCTGCACTCAAATGCTGTAGATTCTACTAGAGGAAAAAACAGCATGTAAACAGGTAAGCATATACAAGACAATTTGAGGAGGGACAGAGAGCACAAAAAAGGACAAGGATCTGGAAAGTCTTCCTGTAGGGGATTGCTCCTAAGCTGATTTGTGTTGCAGTAGCTAAGAATCACAAAGGTATAGATGTAAAAAAAATATATTCCAAGTACAGAGGGAAACTTGTTCAAAGAACTGGAGGTGGTAAATTAAGTGCCAAGTTCAGGAAATAGAAACTATTCATTATGGCTACAGATTATAGTCTCTGTCACTGGCATTGTTATACCTATATTTTAACTTCCCATTCCCACCCCTATCCCTCAATCCTCACACACTCAGTATTAGATATTCATCTTTTATTAGGACCCATAAGTCAACTTGACTTCGCTTAGAATTGGTATCATCTTCATAATTCTTGGAGGTTTTTCTCAAGAATTTTAAACACAGGGTTCTGGTTTGCTTATTCCAAGCTCCCATGCATAATCATTTGAAGTCTAGCTTCCAATGATCTCTGTCTTTGTGTGTGTGGGGGTACTTAAAAGAGGCGTGATGTCATATTTATTAATGACATACTAAGCTTGCATCACTAGAACCAAAGTGGCTTAAAAACACACACATACACACACATACGTAACTACCTGGAGTTACAGATCATCTCAGGGAATGAGACAGTATGGCGGTGTAAAAAGAACACTGGAGGAGTACTCATTCAGGAGCCCTGGATTTTGACTCTACTTCTTTATGACCTTGGGAAAGTCAACCTATCTTCAGTCCTCTTTCCTTTAAATGTAAAAGTTAGATCTCTGAAGTCTTTCCAAGAGCTAACATTCTGCATTCTAAAATTTTGTGCTTGGACTATAATGGATGGAATGTTAGGTTCTGGAATAAAATAGACCTAGGTTCAAATCTGTGTGGATCTAGGGAAGTCACTTAGCTCTCTGGGCCCCAGTTTTTTAATCCACAAAATGACTAAACTAGATTAGTTGATTTCTAAGCTTCCTTCTACCTCTAGGTCTATGCTGCTATGAAAAGGAGAATAACGATATTTATTACAGTCCTAACCTCTCTCAGTTGTTGTGAGACAATGACTTTATATATCATGAAATACATTAAAAGTTCTTTGCAAATTTTTAAACTCTGTGTAAATGTTATATAATCTGTGTCAAAAATTATTTTAAAAATCAGTGATGAAGATAGCAGTGTAGTGCAATAGAGACAACGTGCAGTAGAAAAGCATGTTGAATTCAGATTGGAGAACCTGGGTTCAAATTCTGCTTCTTCCACTTACTACTGTGTGACCATAGGCAAATCACTTAATCTTTCTGTAAAATGAGATGATTAGACTACAGTGCCCAAAACCCTAAATTATCTGAAAACCAGTGAAATATTGATGTTCTAATATTCTGTGCTTTATGATTCTTTCCTGCTCTAGGATTCCATGGTTCTAAGTTAATTATTAACCAAAGCAAAGTACAGTTTTAAGAGAAAGCCTGCTAAAAAGAATTCAGAAATGTAATCCAAAACTTAATATAAATGATTTTAAATTAATTGATTTTTGGATTTTTATTATTTTACTGTCCATTGGCATTGTCTTTCAATTAGCACCAATAATCCAAAATGGGCTGTTTCCTATGCATTCCATAGAAGTGAGAGAGTTATTGGGACTTATTTTTTAAGGGGTTGCTCTCCCTTAAGAAAAGTGTTGGATAAATATGAGATATTATTATCTTTGAGATTTCTCTTTGTCACATTGAGTAGCTCATATTCCTATCACCGTGATGAATTTTCCTGTCCCTTCCTTTCTGTGGGGAGCCTCAGACTAAGTAGATAGAACTGAAATTAAGAGAGGATGGGCAGAGGAAGAGTTATTTCCCCTACTGTGCCATCTCTATCCAGTCTGGAAACTGTTCCCCCATCTCCCATGTTCTATTCTCTTATTATCCTGCTGATTCATCTCCCAAGGTTATGTGAAGGTTTGTGTTTGTCCCCGGGCTAGAAATGGGAGTTTCAATTGTCTAATGGGACTTTTGGGACCATTGTTCCAATGGGACCATCATAGTGTTGGATATTTCTAGTAAATTCAGCATCTCAGTCCCTGACAAATTTAGAAGCAAGGTTACTGTAGACCTATTACCTATTGTGTCCATGATAAATAAAAATGTGCCCATAATCTCCCTCGACCAGTACTAAATATAAAAGTAAGCATGGGGAAATAGGATCAAAGTTCATCATGCTTTGCTCACTGGTCTCCTTCTGCTGTTTCTCTGACCTCCTGGACTCTTCTTGCCTGTTCCTCTTAACTTCATTCCCCTCATTAGTTCCATTGCTTGTAGACATAAGGCACTTGCAGTATTCTCTTAAGTTCTTGAAACTTTTGTCTACCTCCTCCCTTCTGAATATTTTCTCCTTCCTGAGTATTCAGGACAATGCTGTAGTTCTTGTCTACCTTGTTGGACTAATACTTCTTTGTCTCCTTTGCAGCTTCAGCAGCCTGCTCTCCTTGTGAATGGATTTATTCCAGGACTCTGTACTTTCTTTTGTTGATCTCATCACCTCCTGTATTTTCAATTATCATTGCCAGGCCTAGAGGCCTGAGGGCTACCCGAGTCTTCCCTTACCTCTATCGGAGGTCTTCGGTTGGCCAAACCAGATGCTCGTATGAGAGAAAGGACGTTTCAGAGTCGAACAAGGGTTGAGCTTTATTTCAGGGTCTAGTTACAAGTGCAGGGGAATTCTTCCTTAGGAGGGAGCGAATAATCTCCCAAGGAGGCAAAGATCTTACAATAAGAGATTGGAAGTAGAAGTGTAAGTGGGGAGAGAGGGGGAGGGGAGAGAAGAAAGAGGGAAAGCGGAGCCTTGTCCTGTCCGCTCCGCACCCCTCCGCCCCAGAGCGCTTTCAGGCTTTCCTGATCCTACTTAAGTTCTCCAGTCGCATAGTTTGCATCTGAATACCGTGCCTGTTAGGTGTGCCCAGATCCGGGACAATCTCGAGGGCGGGGAGAGCTCTCTCCCATCACGTTTCTCACGGGAAGAGGCGGAAATACACGAGATAGCTCGGTTCACCTCAATTCCCAGTTGTTTCCTGGGGGGTCTCGTGAGAACTCTAAGATTTAGAAGTTCCCACCTTTACCTGCCCGAGACTGTCCACATGGAATTGAGCTTCCAACCCCAGCAATCATCTTTATCAAAGGAGCCCCAAATTCTTTGTGCTTCAGTCTCACATCTCTAACTGCTTGCTTGACATGTCTATGTGAATGTTGTACAAGCTTCTCAAACTGAATATTTCCCAAACAGATCTCATTAGATTTTCCTCTAAAACTTCTCTTCCTCATAACATTCCTATTCCTGTCAATAGTACCATGATTATCCCAGTCATCCAGGATGGAAACCTGGGAATCACTATCAACTCTTATTTCTGCCCCCTTCCTCAACACGATGTTCAATTAGTTGACAAATCATGTCAATTCTACCTGCTAATCCAAATCCTTCCTCTCTCACTTGGACTATGTGGATAGATATTAATGTCTTCCTGATTGATTTCCATGAATCCAGTCTCTCTTTTCTCTAAACCACCCTCTGCAAGCTGCCCAACTGATATTCCAAAAGCACAGGAAGTTTGAACATGGGATTTCTCTGAATGTTCAATGACTCTATATTGGTTTATTTTTTTAATGCCCCCGTTGGCATTTAAAGTCACCCTATCTGGGTTGCTTACTTCTCCAGGATGATTAGACATTACTTATCCTCATAGGATCTATGGTCTAGCCAACCCAGCTTACTTACTGTTTCTGGTACATGCTATTCCATTTCTAGTGTCTCTATATGCCTTTGCAATGAGCCTGTTGCTCATTCCTGGAAATCTTTTGGTTCTCCCTACTGTCTTTTGGAAATCTTACCTTCTTTCATAGCTTACTTCAAGTGCCTTTACCCTCAAAAAGCCTTTCTTAATCTCCCATTCCAGCTACTCAATCATAGCATACTTGTATTGTACATATCTTGTTCATATTAATCTGTGAGTATAATGAACACTTCTAATAGAATATAAATCCTTTGAGGGCAAGAATTGCCTCACACTTGCCTTTATGTCTCTAGCAACCAGTACTGTACTTGACACACAGTAAACATTAAAATGCTTATTGATTGTTTATAGCAAATAAATAGACGCTTCTGGGGAAAGGGCCGAAAGAGAGCTTAAAGCCAATCCCTTCAAAACCCTTGAAGTATATTACTAGAGTAGAAAGGGACCTCTGGGATTATTGGTTCTTAGACATTACTTTTACAAGGAGGAAAGTAAGGCCAAGGCAAAGGGTAGTAACTGGCTCATGGTCACAGAAGAAGACTCATTCAACTGTTAAACTGACGCTAGATTGAAGTGGAGTGAAATTCAGTACGAAGCCCTTAGACCAGAAGATGGTTAGAATTGAAAGGAATGTTTTCCTTGTTACTTTATTGAAGAGGAAATGGGGGCCCAGGGTCAGTCAGTCAGAGCAGTATTAGATCCCAGGCACCTTTACACTTGTCTGACCTTCTTGTAGCTAGTCGTTGAAATTTAGTTTTCTTGGGGTCACAGGTCCTTTCAAAACAGCAGCCCCATGTCAGCTGGCTCATGAGAATCAACTGATTAAAGAAGGATCCCCCCCCCCCCTTTCCCCAGGAACTCCCTGGTTCCAAGCTCAACCCTCCCTACCCCAGGAAAGTCTGAGATGTCAAAGAGAGGAAAAGTCCAAGTCCTGCAGATGAGGAGACTGAGATATCCCCAAGAAAGCATAGCCTGAGGCCTTATCTCCATTCTTCTTTCCTTCTTCCACAGAAGCTTTCTCCCCTAGGGGAAGGCCATGCTAAGAGTCTGCATAAAAATCCTGGGCCTAGATAAGCACTTCTCCACTCCTGAGTGGCAAGTCAACTCATGTCCCACATAAGACTCTCTTGGTTTACTGGATAACCTGGTGGATTTTCGCTATAATATTTTTTGGGGGGGTGGGGAATGGAAGAAGTAAGGAACAGGCTCAATTCAAAGCCTAGAACCATGAATTGTAGAAGATATAATGACATAGGTCCTGTATGTCCCCTGCTACTGATACTGAAAGGAACAGCTCGCTATGCCTGCACCAGGGTTAGGGTCAGGTGTCCCTCCCCATCCTCAGACAGGGCCAGAGCTCTGGTATTGAGCAATGAAATATAATCGAGATGAAAAGGAAACAATTCCTGTCCTCAAGAAATTGACTTTTTACCAATCTATTCTTTAATGGACCATCTACCTTTTCATTGTTCCTTGTCTTTTTAGCTCATTTTAAGAACTTGGGCTTGTCACAAGTCCCATTTTGAGCTCATTCCCTCACTACTAAAATGAAGACTTTGAACTAAATTTTTTCTATTTCAAATCTAACATGATTCCACCATGGCACCACAGAATCTTGGAGTTGGAAGGTATATTAGAAAATAGTCATTCAGATTCTATTTAAAACCCTCCCGTGATGGACAGCCCTCTAGTTCCTGAGGCTTTAATGGATAGGAAGTTGATTTTTCCCCCTTATTTGAAAGATAGTATCTCTGAGTTCCTGACCATCTCCATGACATGTCATTTGGTCTCCAGCATTTATCTTGCCTTATCTTGCTTAGCCTTAGCACCACCATGCCAAATCGTTTCCATGACACATCATCCTCAACCCTTTCTCTTTCCAAATCTAGCTCTGAGAACAATAATAAAGCCAACAGTATTACTCCTAGTAAGGACAAGTTAACCAATTGCCCCATGACTACAATCATCATTCACTCTGATCTACCTGCCCCAAATACCCCATTATACATGCTGTCTTCCTTATTAGATTTAATAGAATTTATATTCGTAAGTTCCTTCAGGGTAGGAACTATCCCATTTGTCTTCCTTCCCTCCCTCCCTCCCTCCTTCTTTCCTTCCTTCCTTCCTTCCTTCCTTCCTTCCTTCCTTCCTTCCTTCCTTCCTTCCTTCCTTCCTTCCTTCCTTCCTTCCTTCCTCCTTCCTTCCTTCCTTCCTTCCTTCCTTCCTTCCTTCCTTCCTTCCTTCCTTCCTTCCTTCCTTCCTTCCTTCCTTTCTCTCTTTCTTTCTTTCATATCCTCAGCACTTAGCACATTGCCTGGCATGTAACAACTGCTTGAAAATGCTCACTCATTCATTCATTGGCTCATTCATTCTATGTAACTTCCATCAACTGTTCCTAGTTCTTCCCTCTTGAGACAAGTAGAAAAAAATCTAAATATTTTTCTGTATGAAAACCCTTCAAATCTGTAATCATATTCCTACAAAGTCTTTTCTTCAGCAGGTTAAGGAATCTTAGTTTCCTCAAGTATTCCATGACTTATAGTCTCCACTCAATGACTGTATGCCTGATGAGTAAAATTGTAGGCACAGTTTTCCAGGACTCATAGAATCTTTGATCTGTAAGAGTATTTAGTGATCATCTAATCTAAATTTCTACTCTGTTCCAAAATAACTTATACAACATTTCTGACAGCATCTGAGACTCTGCTTAAAATAAGTGGGACATATTCATTCACAAGACATAGTCATTCTTTCCACTGTGGGACAATTCTAGTTATGAGAATGTTTTCTCCTGTTAAATTGAAGACATATACATATACTCCATCTTCCCCCCTTTTCCTTCTCATTTCTTTCCTTGCCTTTTTGACTCTTCTCCTTTTCCCTTCTCTTTCTTCTCTTTCATTCATCTTCCTAATTCTTCACTCCTTTACCTCTCTCTGCTCCCTGCCCCACAATTCCAGTCTTCTATAGATTATTCTCATTTCTTTCAACAGATTCTCACAAGATATATTTCTAGACAACTTGCCTTCCTTTGTGGTTTTCCTTTGTGCAAAAACCAATTCATCAATATTTCTTTTAATACCCTATGGGTTTATGCTTTCCTCGTCAGAAAGAAAAGGTCAATAGGGCAGGAATAATATAATGGGAATAGAAAAAAATATCCAAGGAAAGAGGCCCTGCTATCCAGCACCTTCCCAATATACTCACACAGGGAAAAGACACAAAGTCTTGCATAGTTTCTCCCAGGCAGCATGCCCCTTTCAACAGCAGTCTTCCCTTACCAAGTAATCATACTAAGAATTCATGAATGTTTTTATTTTTCAAATAAGACCCCACTCAAAGATCTGTTTCTTTGGCTTTTTCCTTGTTTATGAGATTCCTATTCTCTGTCATAATTACCACATATCCACAGTTCAGCAAACTTGCTGTTGCATTCATATATCCAGGGGGACCTTTGAAGGGAGGTGGGAGCCTGTTAATTCTAAAGGACTTCATGATTAACTAGATAATCTTATTACTTGTGCCAGGGGCCAAATGTTGGTAGATGAAACCTGATGAATTAAAAAGTCTGAACGCCACTTTGGCTACATAAGTCTGCTTTTCATTCCAGCTAACCTTTCAATAATAATAATAAGCCAGTAAGATTTTTTTTCCATGATGCGTACACATTCTAATATATGTGTGGCTCCTCTTGGATACAAGGTCCTTTGTTATTTCATTTCTTGGAAAGATTTAGCAATGTACCAATACCTCTCTTGTTTAAAGTATATTTGCTTTTCCTCCCCCAAAGGCTGACTATTCCCTTTTCTCCAAAGCTTTACAGAATATACTGCAGGAGTGGGAAACCAGGAGAGTAGGAGAATTATTTCCCACTTTTATTACAATACAGTAGTGAACGGACATTCTATATCCTAATGTCACTTTCAGCTCCATATTTACATACTCCAAGATCCCTTCCAACTCACCATAATATGTTCTAAAGGTCTCTTCAAGTTTTTATATGCTATTTTATAATGTCCCTTCCACTTCTAATATTCCATGTTCTAAGTTCTCTTCCAGCTTCAATATTCTAGTTCTAAAAGAATACTTGTAATAGAACTTCATCATTCTAATCAATGAAAAAAATCTCGTTAAAAACTTTATCTCCAATTCCAACTTTATGAAATAGGTACAAAGAGATTGTTTGGCATACTCAAATTTGTACAAAGTAGAAATAAAATCAAGGGCCCCAACCTAAATTTTTAGATGATAGATATTTAAATGATAAACTGCATAAATAACTGATAAATAGGTAGCATTTGTTTTTCAGAGAAACACAATGAACCTTGCAAACATCTTTTAAATGAAACTTTAAAAGTTGAAAGAGTAAAGTTAAAGCTCTTACCCCACCTCCACCTCATCCATGTTCTGTGAATTTCTACCCAACCCATTTCTGGTCATTCCTCTACTGGGCCCAGTGTATACTAATGTTTGATAGTTGATGTCTGATTTTCTGTGCTTGAAAAAGACCATTTTTCATTTTTTGAATATGTTTGTCACAAATGAGTGAGCACAAACTGACACTTCTTATATTTGTGAGTTCATACCTGTAGCCCTTTCCAATAGAATAGAATGTGTTCCTTAAATATTTTAAACATGTGGAACCTTTTCCCATTTTTATGATCTCTTGGGAATACAGTCCTAGAAGCAATATTGCTGGATGAAAGGGTATGCACATCTTTGTAGCCCTTTGGGCATAGCTCCAAATTGCTCTCCAGAATGGTGGGATCAGCTCGCAGCTCCACCAACAATGAATTATTGTTCCAACTCTCCCATGTCTTCTACATTTATCGTCTTCGTGTTTTGTCATGTTAGCCAATCTGATAGGTGTGATGTGGTATCTCAGAATTGTTTTGATTTGCATCTCTCTAATCAATAGTGATTTGGAGCAGTTTTTTATATGACTATAGACAGCTTTAATTTCTTCCTCTGAAAACTGCCTGTTCATATCCTTTGACCATTTATCAATTGAGAAATGACTTGTATTATAGCAGTTGTCTTTGTGGTGTCCAAAAACTGGAAATCAAGGGGATGCTCATCAATTGGGGAATGGCTGAATAAACTGTGATATTTGTATGTAATAGAATACTATTATGCTATAAGAAATGATGAACAGACTTCAGAGAGGCCTGGAAAGACTTATATGAACTGATGCTGAGTGAAAGGAGCAGAACCAGGAGAACTTTATACATAGCAACAACCACAGTGTGCAAGGAATTTTTCTGGTAGATAGTACTTCATTGCAATGCAAGGACTTAAATAATTCCCAATGGTCTCTTAAGTCAAAATGCCTTCCATATCCAGGAAAAGAATTATGGAATTTGATTGCAGAATGAATTAGATCATTTTCTTTTGTATTATGTTTTGGTTTGTTTTTTAATTTCCCCCATTCATTTTAGTTATTCTATGCAACATGACTAGGGTGAAAATGTCTTCAATACGAATACATGTGTAGAACCTACATAAAACTGTATGTCATATCAGGGAGGGAGTGGGGAGGTGGGGTGGAAGGAGGGGAGGGAGGGGAAAAATCTAAGATAAATGGAAGTGAGTGTAGAACACTGCAAACAAATAAAATAATTTTTAAAAAAAGAATATGTTCCATAAAAGTTTCCAGATTCCTGCTTAGGAATGAGTGAATGCCCCTGGGCAAGTCACTTGCCTTCCTGGGTCTGTGTCTTCATCTGCAAAATGACAATTTGGATTAGATCAGAGGTGCATAACCTTTTTAATGTCATGAACCCTTTTGTCTGAATTTTTTGACTACCTACTTAGAATAATATGTTAAAATTAATAAAATAAAATATGTAGGATTATAAAGAGAATCAATTATATTAAAATATGACTATCACAACCTTTTTTTTCTTTTTAAGTTTATAAATTTCAGGTTAAGAGCCTTTGGACTATATGATCTCTAGGTACTTTCCAGAATGAATAGTACTCAGTCAATGCTTTCATTCCTTGAAAATATTGAACCTAAAATTATCATCTTCCTAAGTGTGAAGACAATCCTTTTGATTATTTTTGTAAAATTTTTTGCAAGTAAGATCCAGAGCTTTCCCTTTACTTCTTGACAAGTCTTTGAGATTTATATTAATATCCTGACACAAATTAAGTGAGAAGAAACTCTGAAATTTCTTTGCATAAATAAAAAGTCAGAAGGTACACAAAGTATTTTAGAGTTGGCATGCCCATCTCCTACCAGTTGCACCAAGTTTGGAGTTTTAGAAATGAACTTTTTTAAAATCTGTTCATAAAACTAGTTACTCATAGAAAAATGAAAACAGACCTATCTAAAGAACTGGATATGGAATAGGAGATCTGTATTCAAGTCTTGTCTCTTGCTTGCTGGTCTCTTTTTATTTTGCTCGTCTTTTTTGCCCCCAAAGTTTTATGATTTTGGAAAGCTCATTTTTCCCCTTGTGGTTTTTACCCTAGTAGTATAGTGGAGTGAGTGTAAAACTTAGAACCAGGAAGCCCCGAGTTTGACTCCTTTTTTGGATACTTACTAGTTGTGTGACTTTGGACAAGTCACTTAATCCTTTTTGCCTTAGTTTCCTCACTTGTAAAATGAGGATAATAATAACATCTACCTCATGGAATTATAAGGATCAAATAAGATAATGTATGTAAATGATATGTAAACTTCAAAGTGCTATACAAAGTTCTACTACTCTCCTCTTTCTTCTTCTTCTTCTTCTTCTTCTCTTCCTTTTTCTTCTCCTCCTCTTCCTCCTTCTCTTTCTTCTCCTTTTCTTCTTCTTCTTTTCCTCCTCCTCATTTTTCCTTTTTCTCTTCCTTCTCTTTAGTTCCTTTATTTGTAAAAAAATCTTTATTTGTAAATTAAGCTTTTTCTGGAATGAAAATGTTTTACTAGCTTTAGTGTGCCATATAATTATAAGCTAATATGAATATTATAATTTTGTTAATGTACTAGACACATGCCCCATTGTGGCAAGTAGAGGATTCTGGGTTCTTTTAGACTATACCAGTAATGCATGAAGTCTGGCATGTTGTACAAAGCTAGAAAGCCTCCAAGTATGGGTCTGGGTCATAGATTATAAGTCTGCCATCTGAAGACTACTCTAGCTAAGTTTGAAAGGCTCATCAGCAGGTTGGCCACAATGTACATATTGGGTGCTTTGATCAAACAGTTCTCAAAGACCATCTGTTCAAGTGCACTGGGGCTGTAGCTTGTATCGATGGAAGGGAGCACCCACATTGGCAAAATCGTAGATGCTTGGGAGGATTGGAGAAGTGACAATAACTGATAAATTCAGCAGCATCCAATAGGTTGACCATGCTTAAATAAGACACTACACCAAGGTCTTCTTCTTATTGTTAGTCTGTTTTTCATCATGCCCTGTAATTTCACTAGTGTCAGGACTCTTGGCATAGAGACTCCTTCCACTGATGCAGAACAGCAAATTATCTGCAATTTCTCATTTTAGAGAGTTTCCTGAGGGCAACAAGAAAGGCAACAAGAAGGGGAACAGGGCTAACCCTTCATCTACTATACCACTGCTCTTGACCTCATGCCAAGGTATGTAGTAGCCAAAAGACTTGGCAAATTGACATTAGACAATGACAGTTGTGAGAATGATTGTTCTCATGTAGCAGAAAAAAATGCCAAGAATGTTATATGATGCTTTTCTGTTCAGGTGGTTTTCTATTTCAACTGATCACAGATTTTTTATTTATAAAATGTCAGGGCTCTGAGATGATTTCTTATTTTGTGCAGGACAGGCTATTTTTCAGGCTTTTTTTAGGAGGTGGGAGTTGTTATCTCATCATTGTAGGACACTCCCTCTACCCACTTACACCTTCTCTGTAACTTAGAGCTTGAGGGTTGCATAGGGCACTGACTAGTTTATTGACTTACCTCAGATCACACAAACTGGATGAGTCAGAGGCAGAATGTGGACCCAGTTATTCTTGACTCCAACAGCAGCTTTCCATCTATGTCAGGCTTTCTCATGGTACCCATAAGAGGCAGCTAGACGTCACAGTAAGGGCAGCTCAGTGGTATGAGGTCTGAAGTTTGAGACAGGAAGACATGAGTTCAAATCCAGTCTCAGATACTTGATAGTTGTGTGACCCCCAATAAGTCAATGGTTTTCTGATCAGTAACATGGGAATAATAAAAATACTCACCTACAGGGTTGTTGTAAGAATCAAACGAAATAACATGGAAAACATTTTGTAAAACTTAAAGTACTAAATAAATACGAGTTGTTTGTCATTATTATCATTAGACTGGAAAATTATTCTTTTCCCTCCTTGTCCCCTTGAATTCTTTTAAATACATCCAGAGGCCAAGGAGGAAATATTTCAATCAGTGAATATAAATATTAAAAAAAGTAAATTGAAGGATGGGCTTTTAAAATTAATACCTAAAGCTTAGAGTTCTGGCTTCTAAACTTAATTCCTATGACAGGTGGAAAAGAAGATTTTTTTTTTCTCTTCAAAAGAGTAGAATTGTTAACCATTCCCAAGCTGTATAAAGATTTATTCATAAACTCCCAAGGTTCATTGGTTTCTGTTCATCATAGCACTGAAAGTAGTATACATGCTGAAGGCAGGAAAATTTTAACAGTTCCACATGGTATACTTTACGCCATTAGTCCAAACACATGATCATAGGTATCTTTGTCTATAAACAAGAGTCAACCTGCTCTATTCCCATTTAAGCAGAAAAGTGGGGGAAGGGAGTAAATATTTATTTAAACACCTACTATGTGCCAAATGCTTTACAGATATTATCTCATTTTATCCTCACCACCCTGAAAGGTATATGCTATTATTACCCCCATTTTAAAGTTGGGGAAAGTGAGGTAGGCAGACTAAGCGACTTGTCTAGGGTTATACACTTGCTAAATGTTGGATGCCAGATTTGAATTCGAGCCCTTCTGACCAACTCTGGGACTGGAGTTTTCTCCGCAGCACCACCTAGAAGCCTCTCAATGAGGGAATAGTCTTAAAGGAGTATTTTAAGTGGGTCTAATTACTATGGACAAAGGCTTACAAAGAAATTGCTATGGGTTTCAAATTCTATCTATGATTATATCCATTAAGACAATTCATGTAAGGATCATCCTTTCCTTGGTGAAAAATCACTGAGGGGGGTAAATAATTGGACATACCTTTGCTAGGTGCATTATTTAGTATAAATAACAAAGGACTTAGAGACATGGGATGCTGGTGTCAATCCCAACCATGGCACTAACTCGTTGTATAACTAACTGTAGGTAGTTGATATCTTCTCGACATATCAGTTTTCTCATGTATAAAATTAATGGGTGGGACTAAATTATTTCTAAAGTATTTTATTTGTTTAACCCTTTATGATTTTATGTTCTACTGTATTTTAATTTCTGCCACCCCTAAAATTCTGTGCCTTCAAAGATTTATGTTATAAGGTCCTTCTACCTGTAAGTTTCTATGTTTCAAGAGGCAGGTGTATAGTATACAGAGTATTGGACCTGCAGTCAGAAATACATGAGTTCACATCTGATCTCAAATGATTACTAGCTGTGTGACCCTGGGCAAGTCACTTAACCTCTGTTTGCCTCAGTTTCCTCACCTATAAAATGGGTTAATAATAGCATCTACTTCTTAGGGTTGTTGGAAGATTAAATGTGATAATATTTGTAAAACTCTTGGTAACATGCCTGGCACATAGTAGGAGCTTAATAGATGGTTGCTTCCTTCCTTCTATTTAAAGCTAATTTGGTCTTGATGATTTCTTATTACCCTCTTAAAATTCAAGGGCATCTCAGAAAAAATTAAGTCCCAGATGTCAACTACACAACTCTCCCTGACTTAAGGGCAAAATGAAAGTTCAGAATTTTGCCATTTTAACAAGCTAGCTCTAAGTTTCTGACCAACTTCTACTTCATTGTTGTTTAGACCCTGAGTGAATGTAAATGACAATTGTTTCTGTTTTGGCCAGAAACTCTGAGAGGCTTTCTTCCCAGACTGATTTTTTTTTTGACTAGACAAAAAAGCCATATTTTGCCTCATTTCTTACCTAACCTGAATCACTGAATGGACTTTGTCTCAGTCAAACTGAGACCTGTTATGGACAGGTCTCCCACTACATCCAAAAGCCAGGGTCTCCCACTACATCCAAAATCCTCTTCAGTTGCTCTGATCTACATCTTGTCACTGGACCCAGATGAACCAAAGGAGAAAGTGAGGCTGGTGACTTTGCAAAGCCCTCCATCACTTAAATCTAATTCACTTGCAAGTTATGGGATCACCTCCTTGATATGGTCCTCTCTGAGAACTAAGGAGAAACAACAGTATGGGAAGTGAAAACTAGCAACCGCAGATACATTTATCCAAAAGGTGAAGAAGAATTATATAGTTCTCACATCAGTGAATGAGAAAAAAATGAATATAGAAAACAAAAGCATTTATCATTAAATAAAAGGGAATGAAGAAGAATCAAGGAAGGAAAAAAGTAGGAACATGTCAGAGAAGAAAAAGAGAAGAAATCTGGAACATGTGTTGTAACAAATCCCAAGGATAAAAACAGGCAGGGTGAAAGGTTTCATATCACTTGTGGTTTGTGTGTGTGTGTGTTCATCCTTCGTTGACAAAGAAGACCACTCCATCAGAGAAATGATGACATGACTTGCACTTGACTTTGTTTTGAGTGAGGGAGGGCTGTGCAGGTCACCAGCCTCACTTCTCCTCCAGAGCCATCTGAATCTAGTGACCAGATATTCATCAGGATGACTGGAGATGACCCAGGATGAGGCAATTGGGGTTAAGTGACTTGCTCAAGGTTACATAGCTAGTAAGTGTCAAGTGTCTGAGGTGAGATTTGAACTCAGGTCCTCCTGACTACTGCACTGGTGCTCTATCTACTGTACCACTTAGCTGCCCCAACTTGTGGTCTAGGGCAGATAAAAGATGGCATTTTTTCCCTCAAAGTTTTATGTATGGCCAGTGTAGGCTGCCAAGCTTCATGAGATTTTAGGAAGCACCTCACTTAGATTGATGATTTTCCCCCAGGTCTTAGAGAACATTTTCACAAAGAAAATGTTTTATTTCTTAATGTTTCTTAGTCAGAAAGTTGGCCAATCCTAGCTGCTTTCTTAATTTAAATTTGCTTTCTGTAATTGTATTGATATCTCTTTTTTATTATCTTCATTTGCAGATAAATCCTGCTCCCTTACTTCCCTCAGTAAATCATTCCTCATAGCAACAAATCAAAAAAAAAAGAGGAAAGAAGAGTTCAGCAAAACCAAGCAATACAACAATGTCATTTGACAGTATATGAAATATTCTACTGCCATAGTCCCTCACCTCTTCACCTAAGGTTGGGAAGTACATTTTATTCACTCATTTTTCTTGCGTCGCTCTCATTTCTCTTCTCAATTTTTGCTCTACTTCTCTTACTTGATTTTCAAAGTTCTTTTTGAGCTGTTCCATGGCCTGAGACCAAACCATCTTTTCCTTGGAGGCTTTGGATGTAGGAGCTTCAACTTTGTTGTTTTCTTCTGGTGGTATGTTTTGATCTTCGTCACCAATAATATAAAAAAAAAAAAAAAACCTTTTCATTGAGGAAGTTAGAAGCTATAGTCTGTTTCCCCCCCCCGCCCCCATTTGCTCATTTTCCCAGGCAGTTAACTTGACTTTTAAGCTCTATTAAGTTGAGGACTCCCTTTAGGCACTGGCTGCTGCTGCCCTGGGACTGGGGCTGAGGCCAGACTGTGCTCCCCTCTCAGCCAGGTGAGAGACCCTTTGCATTGACATTCAATGCTATCAATGCTCTTTGAGGTTTGTGAGTTGAAAAGTTTGGAAACTGCTGCAGCCACCAATGATTCAGTCCACTGAGGCCTTCTCCATCTCCTTCCATGCCTGCACAGCCCACAAATGCACTGTGCTCTTAGCCTCGTGTAATAGATCCTTCCTGTCAACCTTCCAGGTCGTCTTGGGCTAGAAATTTGCTTCAGTGTGTCATTCAGTGACTTCTGCTGCTCCACAATTTGTTTAGTCATTTTTACAGATTTTTTGAGGGGTTTGGGGGCAGAGTTCCAGCAGGTCCCTTCTTCTACTCCACTATCTTGGTTCCACCCTATCCACTCATTTTTGGATCCCTCATTATTCTACTTTTGGTTTTAACACAGAGACAACTGTTCAACAAGTATTGCTATCATATTCCCAGGACTTAGCACAGCTAATGTAGCTAGTAAACACTTAATAAATGCTTATTGACTAACAAACTTACTATTGTGAAGGGTACTGATGGGAATGAGATTAAAAATGGTAGTTATTAGAAAATTTGAGACAATTATCTCATGTCTAGGAAGATGGTGGTTAGGGTGATGAATTAGGGATCAAAGAAAGGGGACAGAGAAATTTCCCAGCATACTAGAGTAATATAAAGGAAACCATACACCTTGGCAAGCTTCAGATATTTGATGTTTCTCTTGAGGATAATAAACTCATATACATACACACACTCACACACATATTCATACACACACACATACACACACATAGATATGTATATACACACACACGCATATATATACAAACACATTGCAGCAGGGTCATGAAATACATACACACACACACACACACACAAGTTTGCACATGTTGACTTCTTTTTTCAAATACTACCATACCCCATTTTAATAATTTCTTCCTACCTCTCCTGGTGCTGCTCTCATAAAAGATTATACAAGTATGAGATACTTTAGAACTTAGATGATGTGGTCAGCAAAACCACTATTTTCAATTCCCTGGAAACATGGGTCACAGGCACTATATTTAAATAAAGGTTAGAACAATACGACTGCTGGATTTTTCCATAGTGACTCTCACCTTTGCAGACAGTAAGTGCTGAGTAACTCCTCCCGCCAAGGTTCTTGACTTTAGGGCCACATATCCTCCTCTTGTTTACCAAATGTCTGTAGTGATGTCAGGAAAGCCCACAGAGCCTGTCTTTTAGAGAGAGGCCATTTGGTTGGTGTCATAGCAAGGGGAAAAAAAGTGATGAGAAAACAAGGCATGGCAGGAGTCACCCACACTGCTCAGTGTGGGCTAGGCTATAATTCCTGAATTTTGCTTTGTTTTGTTTTCCTGTGGGATCTAACCCCAACCGACTGAAGATTCCCTGGCTAAAACTGCCATCAGAGCAGTACTTCATCAATCAATCAATCAATCTAAAAGCATGTATTAAGTGTTTGCAATTGCCAGACATTGTGTCAAGCACTTGAAATAAAAAGACGGTCCCAAACAACCCATGCCTTCAAGGACCTTACATTTTTTTTTTAATTATTAGGCATTTTTTTTTCCTTCTTACCTTTTTTCCCCTCTGTCCCTTACCCACTTTCCAGACATCATGCTAAGACTATGGGATACAAAGAAAAGAAAACAAATCAAAATTGCCATTGCTCTCAGGGGGCTTATATCTTTAGAAAAAAAAAAAAGTACTTTTTTCTTCCTGTTACTCTCCCCATCTCCAAGAAGCAAACAAACCATGTTTGTTTGTAATGCTCTGTAATGAATGTGCATAGTTAAGTCAAAGAAATTTTCGTATTGGCCATGAAGAAACTTCCATTCTAATAGAGGATATGACATTTAAAAAAATCAGTTTATTTCACACAAATACAGAATATTTATAAAGTAGACTTATAGGAAAAGTCATTAAGGGGACCAGGAAAGAGCTTCTGCAAGGAAATGACACTGGAGGTGAATCAGGTAGAGGCAAATAGGGCAAGAATGCCAGACATGAGGGATAGTCAATGCAAAATCAAGAAAGTGGAAAACAGAACACTGTATGTTCAGAACAGCAAGAGGGGTCAATGTGTCTGAAGTGTGGAGTTCATTTTGTCGTATCTTACTTTGGGGGGTTTTCTTGCCAAAGATAGTGGAGTGATTTGTTATCTCCTTTTCCTATTATAGATGAAACTGAGGCAAACAGGTTTAAGTGACTTGCCGGCAACCACACAGCTAGTCAGTGTCTGAGGACAAATTTGAACTCAGAAAGATGAGTTTTCCTGACTCCAGGCCCAGTACTTTATCCACTGGACCACCTAATGGCCCACAGAGTTAATATAGAGGACTAATATGTTAGAAGACTTGAAAAAGCAGAAAACAGCTAGGTTGTGAAGAGCCTTCAGTGTCAAACATTTTACTTTATATTTGCTCCTAAAATTAACAGGAAGCTTTTGGAGTTTATTGGGTATGGCAGGGTGGGCTGACATGTTCAGACTTGTACTTTAGGAAAATTACTAGCAGTTCTGTGGAAAATGAATTGTATTGGGGAGATGCATGAAACAGGAAGTCCAATTAGAAAACTATGAGGGTCTGAGTCAGGGAGATGACTGTGAATGGAGAGACGGGAACTATGTGAGAAATGTGGGAGAGCTATTCTATGATCTGGCAACTGATGAGATATACAAGGTGAACAAGAGTGAGCAGTTGAAGAGAATGATAACATTTGTGACCTTGGGTGACTGGAAGGTTCCCTTAATGCTAATAGAAAAGTTTGGAACAGGGGAGGACTTGGGGGAAAAGATGATGAGATTTATTTTGGACATGTTGAGTTTGAGGTGCTAGATGACATATCATTGGAAATGTTGGTGAAGCAGGAAGGCAGCTATGGCTGAATATATAGATCTTGGAGTCATCTGCCTAGAGATAATAGTGGAACCTCATAGGAGCTTATGAGATCACTATATAAGAGATCTAGACTGAAAAGAAAACAGGGTCCAGGACAGGGTTTTGGAGAATACTATGGTTAGTGGGTGTGACATGAGTAAGTAAAAAAAAAAAAAAAGCAAAGTAGTTTATGGAAAAGGTATATGGAAATAAAAATTTTAAATGTCAGCAAGGAAGGCACTGCTAATTCTGGGCTTCATGCTGATTTGCCTGGCTTGGATTTATTTTCATTTTCTCTTCAAAACACTATTTGAATACTTGTTGAACTGAGGAATGCTTCTTTGGGGTTGAACAGTTGCTTTGCTTCCCTTTAAAAGCAGGGATCCATGATCACACTACATACTTCTCAGAGAGCACAGTTAACCATTAGACTTTCCCCTTTTTTTTAAAAGACAATCAGGATTAAGTGACTTGTCTACAGTCACAAAGCTAGTAAATTTCTGAGGTCTGATTTGAACTCAGGTCCTCCTGACTCCAGGGTTGGTACTCTATCCATTGAGCATCTTAGCTGTTCCAGGATACAGATTTGTAAAAGTTAAACTCAGAGCCAAAAGGGACTTCCTTATAACCACAGAGGAAGGTAAGACATTTGGTCTCTTAGCCAGGAGTCCAAGGACATCTTTTCATCAGCCATTGACTTGTCCTGTAATCTTTGGTTAGGAGATGTCACTTTTCTAGTTCTTCTCACTAGTAATTGGTAAGAAAAGTCAAAGTCAATTTAAGTCACTAGATATACATTGTGTACTTCTTGTACATTATTGAGTAAAGGAAAAAACATTGTGCTATGCTAAATGTCAGTCTTAGCACAAGGGTTACAAAGGGGCTACACAGTCCCTACTCTCAAGGAACTTGCACTTGATCAAGAAGGACATGTCATGTACACTAAGAAATATTCAGCTAGATCTCAATAAGTTCAAATAATGAATACTGCAAAGTGGTCCAAATATTTGAATTCATACTATTCATTTATAATTATATGTAAAATATGTTCTTTGGTTCCAACCAAATGGAAATATAAAATGAAAAGTCAACTAATGTGATCACTTCACAAGATATTTAATACAAAAGAAAATGTGATAGGGGCAAGGAGATGTCCAGACAAAGCAGCTAGGAACAATTAAGAAAAGAGAGAAGATCATGATGTAGTTCACAGAGCACTTGAGTTAGAGACAAAGACCTTAGGGTTGGAATCCAGCTTTTCTATTTACTTCTTCATTGATCTTGGTAGGGACACTCTTTGGGTCCCACATTCCTTTTTAGTGAAAACCAGTTGATTGGACTAGAGCAGTGGTGTCAAGGTGGTGGAAAAGGACCACCAAATCATACATAAGAATCCTTGTGAGCTACAAACTAACTTAGAAAACCACAAATTATTATTAACTATGCTCTATTGTATTTATTTATTTTGTTAAATCTTCCCCAATTACATTTTAATCTGATTCAGGTTGCTCTGGCCTGAAGGCAGGTACTTGACATCTCTGGACTTAAATGATCTCTAAGGTCCCTTCCAGCTTTAAGTCCTATGAACCAAGATAACAATTCCAAATGACAAGATCAGGAAAGGATATAATAATATCTTCTTGTCAAGGGTGTTATGTGTTAATGCCCATGAAGTTTTTGAATCTTTTCAAGGAATGGACCTATAGAAATGTAAGCTGTTCTTATATTCAATGCTTTTGCCATAAAAAATTTTCACATTCTGAATAGAAAAGGTTTGTCATTGTTCAGTACTCATATATCTATCACTCAGAAAGCTAGGTGTTCGCATATTTGGAGAATCACCAATTCTCAGAGGTGACCACAAGGGTCATATAGTTAACTTCATAGCCAGTACTGAAATCCCCACTACAGCATTCCTCAGAACTGGTCATTCACCCTTTTCTTGGATATCTGCAGAGATGGACAGCTCATTGCACCATAAAATAGATGGGTACATTACTGAATAGTTATGGTTAGTAGAAAATTCTTTCTTAAAACTGAACAAAAATAAGCCTCCCAGTAACTTATAGAATCTTAGAATTTAAAGGTGGAATCATCTAATCATTTGTAAATGGCAAACTATTTGTAAGTCACCTATCTATTTCTACTAGATACGATTTTTGTAGTTACATCTCTCTTAAACATAGCCCTTCAAATATCTGAAGACAACTTCTGTGTCCTCCTCTAATTTTTACTTTTCTAGATGATTTTCAATTCTTTTGCTTGTCCTTCATTTTAATTTTCTTCCAGATCCCCTCATCATCCTATTTACCTTCCTCTGACCTTCTGTAGTTTTTCAATATCCTTCTTAAAATGTGGGAATGAGGCCCAGATATCACTTCATCTGGCAAGGCATAGTACATAGGACCTTGGACTTAGAATAAGGAAGATCTGGATTCCAATCTTGCCTCAGACAATCACTAGCTATATAGCTCTGAGAAAGTCACTTAGCCACTTTCTGCCTCAGTTTCCTTATTTGTAAAATGAGGAGATTGTATTCAATGGCCCCTAAGGTACCTTCTAGCTCTACATCTGTGACCTCATATGGCCTGACCAGTTCTGAAAACAGTGGAAGAGTCAACTCCTTTGATTTGATTTGGACACTATACATTTTTTTTCATATAGTCTATACTATATGAAATAGACTATACCATAGTCTATTAGCTTTTAGTTCTCAAATCCTGCTGTCAGCTCCTTTGAAGCTTGAGGCTTACAACACCATCCATATCTTTTTTTTTCCTTCACATTAACTATTATTGCCCAGGTAGGTTTCTTCTATTCTGTACTTGGGCAATTGGATTTTTGAACCTAAATATAAGACTCTACCTTGAACCTTTTTAAAGGCCATGTTGATGGGTTAGCCTCTAGTGTTCAATTGTATTGAGATCATTTTGACATTTGAGTCAATCATCTCTTCTATTAAATATACCACCCTGATTTGTGTCATACAAATATCTGTTGAGTATTTAAAAATTTAATAGTGACCGAAAAGAGTAAGGAAGAGCTAACCTGTCTGGCTCACATGGGGCACCTGCTCAATAGTTACCAGCTGTGATATTTTGATGGATTCTTTGCCTTCTACAAATTATAATTTTGTGTTTTGTTTCCCTCCTCTTTGTTTTGATGATGTGACAAGGTTTGGTTTTCCTATGATGACCCTCTGTGCTCCAATTACAACTGTGTATTTTTTCCATACACATACTCTTCCAAAAAAATTTGGAATAAACAGCGTATTTTGAAGTCAATCTTAGGCCTCAGGGACCATGACACCCTCAATGTGATCTCCCAACTCTAAGCTTCATATGGAACTTACAACTGTCCAGTGGTTTGTCCTGTCAGATCGCTGGCATTAAGTCACTCATGTACATCACTCTTTGACCTCTGATTGGCAACCATGGTCTCCCTCTTTGCAAAGAAAGACACTTATTTTTGCCTGAGAAATCCAAACTGTCTACTTACTGTTCATGCACAGCTGCAACAGCTGGACGCATCTGGCAAGGAACATATGGAATTTAATTTCCCGATATTTACATAGATTGAAACTGTTTTTCAGACTCCAGACTTCAGAAGATCTTTTGCACCAGACCTTGAGGCAAGAGTTTTCAGATCATTTCATTCCCTCTCCCTAGTGCTTACTCCCCCTCTTTTACTTTCTGTGAATGAGCTGGGAATTGCAACTTAAAGTCAGTTCAGGCTTTAGAATGTCTTAAGTCTCAGAAGTTCTTGATCTACATAGCTTACTGTGTCAGAATTTCTTTTTTGTTTTAGGAAAGTCCAGAAGGACTTTAAAGCCCCTGACTATTGAGCAATGTACCTGGTGTAAACAGTGACCTTGACTATATTTTAATTGTACCAATGGAAAATCTCCACTGTTCTCCTCTCCCTACCGGTGAATGCAGGTAGTGAAAATAGACCACAAAATTGGGAAACAGAAAGGTAGTATCAGAAGAATGAGCTGTGGCTGAAATAGCACAACTGTTAAAGTGATCTCTTCCTTGAGCCCCAGGAGGGTGGAATTTAGTGAGGAGACAAGTCAAAGTCAGAAGTGCAGAATCCATTTTGTATCTACTGGATTCCCTGCTGTATCCCTAACTATACATCTCAAAGCTTTCTGAAAGGGAGAGTGGAAAATATAAACCTAGAGTCAAAAAACCCTGAGTTTGAATTCTGACTAAGACAATTATCAGTTGTTTGACTCTATGTAAGTCAATTTACCTTACTGAGCTTTAATTTTCTAATCTGCAAAATGGAGATAATCCTTACACTACCTATTTCGCAGGATTGTTATAAGAAAGGAAAAGTGCTTTAAAAATTTAAGCACTAGGATAAACTAGGAGGCACAGTGGATAGAACATTGGCCCTGGAGCTAGGAGGATCTGAGTTCAAATCTGGTCTAGATACTAACTAACTGTGTGACCTTGTGAAAATTAATTAATCTCAATTGGCTCCAAAAAAAATTTTTTAAAGCACTCTCATAATGGTAATTATTATCATTATTATACCATACTTTCATGGCCCACAGAGGCCATGTATTCTAACCCAGTCATTTTACAGATAAGGAAACTGGGTCTTAGGGATATTAAGTGATAAGCTCAAGATCACACAAACAGCAAGCCTAGAGCCAGTGGCATTTCAGTTATACTATAGATGGTACATTTGTATTTGGTTTTCTTTGGGTGATCTTGCTCTTTTTTTCCAACTAAATCCCTCTACCCTTAATGCCAAAAAACACAACAAAATGAAAAGATCTGGTTCCTGTCTTGGAAGAAGACATAAGCCATGGGTTTATGTCTCATCATTCTGTTCTGTTTCCTCAATAAGCTATACAGTTTTCCAAAGGAAAGAAGATGGGAGGGAGGCAGTTAAGAACCATTAGTGTGTAAGATTTACCAGCCACTGATTGCAGAGCTCAAGGCAGAGAGCCATATACTCGGGTCCTCTCCAAGCTTCTGAGATAGTCTCTCCTCAACCCTGAATGTTCATCTCCAGAGGTCCAACTCAAACCAGATGGACAACCTGGGGCAAAAACAATGCTGTGACCAGGGGAGAAAGTACAGAATGGGAACTGGCTCTGTCTTCCAGTTTCTAGAGAGAAATTAAGGCGGTTAAGTTGTTTAAATCCCAAGCCAGAACCTCTGATTTAATTTGATTTTATAGTTCCAAGGATTTCCTTGTTGTGGTTTTTCTATATCACATACAGAGCTCAACTCTACCCCCCTGCATTGAAGGAAGCAAGTAAGCATAAATGTGCTGGCATGGTATGGGGAAACATCCTGCTGAGGCATCTGCTCAGAGTCCTAGGCACGAAGACCCCAGAGAAGACATAGACCATGGCCATGAGCCAGAAGACACACCCAAGTAAGGATTTTTCAGGGTGTGCTGGGGACTTCTTCAGTCTAAGATAGGCAGTATTGTGTAGTGGAGGGAGCTTTGGTTTCATAATCTGGAAGAACTACATTCAAATCCCCCCTCTACTAACACTAAATCTATGACCTTGGGCAAATCCCTTAACCAGCCCCTGCTATGCCCCTATCAATACAGTGAGCTGCTAGAATGTATGGTTTCTAATGTCTCATTTAGCTCTAAATCTATGATCCTCTGATCCTTTCTTGAAGGGGCTTCCCTGTTCCTATACTGTTTTAAAAGTAGTGGATCACTCAGGTAGTTCATGATGCTGAGTACTGGGAGTAAGCAGTTTGGAGGCATGTTGTTGTCCATTTTCAAAGAGGACCAGTGATATCATAGAGTAATGTGGGTGGATTGGATTTCATGAGGCAGAGTGCACAACATTATCAGCTTCACTCTCTCTTTCAGAGTCACCAAAGTCTAGTGACAAGACAAAAGTCAGGACAATTGGCCACAGTTTGGGATGCAGTGGATGACTTTGGCATCTCCAATGCTTGACCAAGCTCTAAGCACTACATGATGCTTGCTTCAGGTACCTTCATGGCCACTGGAACAGATTGTTCTCATCTGCACATTCTACTGGGGTGCTTGGGTTAGATAGATACCTGCCTAATTCATCAACAGGTTTGAGGTCCATTGGTTACCCTCAACATGCTGAGATGGTTTTACCATGGTTTGGCTGCAGCACATAGCACAGCTTCATGGAGCCACAGGTGAGAGTTGAGTGCCACGTAGACACCACAGGTGGATGAGCAAACCTGAAAAGAGTTCAACAAACCCTCACACCAGAGGAGCTAGTCCTCCCTGAACATCCCATACATTCCAGTTTGGATGCTTGACATTCACATCAATTAATTTTCCAAAGCCTCAGTTTCCTCATCTCTAAAGTGGGGACATTGAACTAGATTGTCACTTTTATCTTCATACCTGTGATTCTTTGATTCAAATTCAGTTCTCTTTTCATGTTCCCTTCAGTGATTTCTTTGATACAAAGAAAAGCTTTGCTTTTCTGATGTGTTGTTATTTTCCTGCTTACCTTCATTTCTGTTCTGGTTATCAGTCTATTCTCTTTACAATGGTAGAAGTAGGTTTGCTTCTCCCTTCACCCTCGCCTGTTATTGATATCCCTGATCATGAATCCATGACATAATAATGATATGCAGATGAATAGTGATGAGGGAAAGGGCTGCTATTGGAAAGTACTGATTTTAGAGTCAAAGACCCACAGTTTGAACCTAATTTTGACTATTTTAAAGTCAGTTCCCATCCATTACTTTCTCCCCTGGTCACAGCATTGTTTTTGTCCCACGTTGTCCATCTGGTTTGAATTGGACCTCTGGTGAAGAACATTCATGACTGAGGAGAGACTATCTCAGAAGCTTTGAGAGGACCCAAGAATGCAACTCTCTGCTCTCAGTTCTGCAATCTGTAGCTGGTATAGTGGTAAATAAGCTGGGAAGTGACAAGTCACTTCCCTTTACTAGGCTTTAGTTACTTTATTTACAAAATGTTGGGAGGAAGAGGGAGGAGGTTGCATTAGACAATCTCTAAGGGATTTCTAACTCCAAATCTCATGAATCTATGATTGGATTCAAAATCCATCTCTGATACTATTTAAAATTTGGTTAAGTCCCTTCTTTCTCAGCCTCAGTTTCTTCCTTTGTAAAGTGAGAATTTTGGATCAAATGATATCTATGACTTCTAGTTCCATTTTCTCCTTAATCTCCTTTAATCATGGTATACCATACCTATTTTGTACTTGATTTGATTCCTCTGTCCCTCTAGAAGTAGAAGCTGAACTTGGACATTATTTCCTTTCTATTTTTTTCTCGGTTTCTCCTGAATTTCTCCTCCACAAATTCAACTTCTGACCTCTTTAAGGAGTTGAAATCCCCTCCAAATCACCTTCATGATTTTCTTCTTTCTTCTTCTCCTCTCATGCAAACCAGAAGTAGCTTTACTTTTTGTTGCCTCTGCTTTCTCATCTGGAAAGCAAGGCGAGGATGATGGAATATGCCATCTCTAAGATTCACTCTGGGTACAAAATCCAATAACTGTATGAAGGATGTACCAGTTTAAATTTTAAAGTGCTTTGATATATAGGAAGGCCAGAAAGATGTTTCTTCTCCAACTTAGTGCTCACTGGTGTGGAGATATCATACGCCAAAGACAAAAAAGTTACATGGGTAAGGATAAGGATAAAATAAGTGCCCATAAGAATCTGAATTCTCAAAAGAGCTAAGGTTTGCAAAACATGACTAAGGAGAAACAAAAGTCTTTTCCTTTCTTAAAAGATTGTTTGGGGCATAAAGAAAAAGAAGAAAGAGTTTAGCTCACTGCACGGGACAAATGGTGTTGTGTTAAGAGACAATTGAGCCAAGGGAAAACAACTCTATTCTCATTTTGTGTCAATCTCCTTGATCAAGGAGAATGACCAGCAGTCAGTCATCATTTTAAGTACTTACTATATACCAAGTACTATGCTAAACATTGGAGACACAAACACAAACAAAAAGAAAGACAGTTTCTGCCCACAGAAAGCAGAAAAATGGAATTAGCATAATGACCAGCACACAGTAGGTACTTAATCAATGCTTGACAATTGATTTAAATAGTACAGTAGGTATAAGTCAGAGACCTGTGAAGCCTAAGGTAAGTGAAGAAACAGAAAGAGAATGTCTAGTTGCCCTAAAGATATTCAAGTCTGTCAGCCCACATGAATTTCTTCTAAGGAAACAGAGTTTATGGATGAAATCACTGATCCATTTTTCTATAAGGACTTATCTAAAGAAGAAAGATCCTAAGATATTGAAGATGGTCTTGGATAGTCCATTGGTTTGAACTAGCATTTTTGTTCCTATTGAGAATCAGCTTTTTTTAGGAGTATGGAGGCATGAGATACTGAAATAGATGACTCTCATCAATAATTCCTCCTTCACTACTAAACATTTGGTTTAGTCAGATCATTTGAAAGTCCATGTCCATTTTAAAAAAATAAATTATATTAAAGCTACCTCCCCTTACTCATTTTAAAAATTATTTTAAAGAGAATAACTGATCCATAACTCAGTTTCTCCATCATGGTTGAGTGACTGTATGAGTCAGTTCTGCCAAAATGAAAACTTGTGGTCATTGGTTAAGACACAGGGTGTGTTTTCTTGGAGAAACACCTCTAATATTACTCAGGTCTGGTATCATCAATTTAGAGATGTATCCCATCAGTAAGTCTCATCTCTCTGACTAGACACCACCCCCAGCATTGTGGAAAGAATGATCAGTACACCCACCAATGCTGGACAATTTGAGATGACTACTTTCTATAGCTGAAATGTTCTACAGAGATGAAAAGCTGGGTAGAGGTTAATTCCTGAAAGATAAGCCTTGACACTGATCTTTAGTCAATAAAAAGTGAAGTCACCAGCCTCTAAATTCATTAATTCCTGCCCCAACGTTCTGGTTTACCTGTTTCTACATTAAAGGGAGATTGAAGTGATGCTGAATGGATCGTCCCCTTTTGAGAAATGTACTTAAAATCCCCATTGCAACAGCTTTTGACATGATGGTAAAGGATTAAGCCCTGCTTGCCTGTTACTGATTTGGAAACTGGCTTGAATGCATTCCTTACATCCAGATTGGATTACACTTACTCTTAGCTTTGCAGAACTTTGCAGCTCCGCCAGGATGTTTTATTACTAGGAGCTGCATTTGGTCCAGAATGTGGCAACAGGAATTATCTCTGGCAATCATACAGCAAGGTCCTCTTGCCAACCTCTAAATCTCAACCCAGGTTCCTAATTTCAGTCAGAATTGATTGGAAAATTGGCCTTATAATTCACAAAGGTTCAGATTTGAAATCAGTTAGAATAAAGCTTCTGGAAACATCAGACGCACCCTTCAGCCAGTGAGATGTTTGCAGTTATCCACCTCAGTTGGGGAGCCTTCTGCCCCAAAGCACTTGAAGTCACATTGGACTTGACATTCTGTTTTTGATGACTCAGAGTTGTACAGACTTTTTTATTCATAATCCTAGTTTTTGTGGTGAAGCTATATCTTATCTGGTGTGCTGATTGGTGATGGTACTCAATATCAATTTTTGTGAAGAGAATCCCAGAATGCTTGATCTGGAAGGAATTTTAGAGACTGTCTGATTTATTCTCTTTTCATTTTATAGACAAAGATGCTGAGATTCAAAGGCATAAAGTTACATCTAGTGATTATAACATTGAAGGATTCTAATAACTAATCTTGGTCCCAGAGAAGAGATAAGAAAGTACTCTTTTGGTGGAGAGGTATGAGCCTTAGGGACAGAATATCTCACACACACACACACACACACACACACACACACACACACACACACACACACACGATCAGATATAGGCTGTGTTGCAGGCTATGTTTGTTGGTTTTGCTTAACTATTTTTTTTTATTATAAAAGAGAAGTGTGTGTGTGTGTGTGTGTGTGTGTGTGTGTATGTGTGTGTTTGTATGTGATGGTGGTGGTGGAGACAGATCCATAAATGACTGATAGTTAAAAACAAAAGGCATCAGCAAAAATGATACTAACAGTAGCAATAGTAACCATTGTTAGTGTTGTAAAAGATCACACAGCTAGTAAGCAAAGGAACTGAGATTAGAACCCAGACTCTTCTTACCATAATGCCTGTGTTTAATAAGCCTGCTTGGAAAAAAAATTGTAATGGGAAATAGACAAACTAAGGAACTGACTGCCAATATCATTTCCTTTAGATGGTTCGGATTATAGCGGTACTTAATCCATCCAATTAATCAATCAGTCCCAAGTGTACTCCAAAGGCTCCAAAACTGCCATGCGTGCAAGCACTCTTGGTCCCCTGCAGAGTCAATATCACATTCAGTACAAATGCAAGTATTTTTTTTAAAATTGCAAGCCCATTGTGGAATGTGTGTGCTCAGTGTTCCAGTTGGACTGTGTTCTAAACACTGAAATACTGAAAATCAGAACATGGCTTTACTGGAAGTGAGGAAAGCATATGGGACAAGACTCATTGGCAACCACTCATGTCATGAAATGGTTTTGACCTCAGTCTGTCCCACCCTTAATCTGCTGAACTCATCCTCCATTTTAGATATTCTAGTTGACCATCCCGAAGAGTCAGCCCTTTAGGCTCCAGGTGGGGGAGTGATAATGAAGTTGAATGCATAGGATACAGGTTGGACAGCTGGGGTCTAATACAGGAATGAGTTCTGAGATGACTGGGAAGACATTTTAATTGCACAATCAATATAGGTTCAAGGAAAGCTAAGAAGCCACAGTGACCGAGGTCACCAATATTACTTGAGGGATAAAGTGAAATCTGATGGAAGCAAAACCTGAGATCCTTGCATCAGGCAACCAATCAATAGCAACTCAGCTTGGTCTGTGTCAAATTTAAAAACATTTGATGACATCTGTGACTGAATAGTGTAAAGGCAATTATGCAAAACATACAGCTGCTTCCTAGAATTTGAAAGCTGAGGATCATCTGCCATGAATACACAGAAGAATTCCACCAGGCCCTAAGCAATACTACTCATAAAATGCTACAAACAAACAGATTTCCACCTTGGACAGCCCACCACAGAATGTTTCTTACAGCTGGGCAAACTGACCTTGGTATTCTTTACTCATCTCAGCCAACCACTTTGGAAACTCAACTCATCTCCAGACTATGTTTTGGGAGTTTATATAAAAAAAAATTCTCCTTTCTTGCTCCTCCATTTGCTCTATCTGTGGATGATACAAAGACAGCTAAGCTATGTCATATCTAAGAGGAAATTTCCATGGCACAATGATAAAAAAAAAAAAAAAGATAGTATGGGCATGGTGACCACACCCTAGATTACCAGTGGAAAGACTTGAGTTTGAATCCTCCTTCATCCATTTACTCACTGAATGTGCTTGGGGCTAAGTCATTACATTTCTCTAAACCTTAGTAAAATAGGGCTAATAACATTTTGTTTCCTATCTCCTAAAATTCTTGTGATAACCATATGAGATTATGTAAAATAAATCAAATCAAAAGAGGGATTAAGTCTTCTTTATTAATTAGCCAATCAACAAGTATTTGCAAATTGGCAAATATACTGGGCATACAGAATATGAAATATAAATAACAAAACTATCCCTACTCTCAAGGAATGTAAAAAGCTCAGTACTTCAATGTGTATGACTTCAGAGGTAAGAGGTATCCTCCCTCCTCTTTGGGGTAATGAAAAGAGAGCTGATCTAAGAGTCAGCAGTACTTTACCTCAAGTACCCTCTCAGACAGATACTAGCTGTGTGTGTCTGGGCAGTTCCCTTAAGCTTTTAGAGCATATATATGCTGGCCAATGTCCTTTGTGCTGCTTTCATGCAGTTAATTATTAGTAACATGCTGATGCAGCCTGCATACATCAATACTGTGTTTTCCAGAGGCAGAGCCAAGATGGCAGAGAGGAAGCCTTATAGTCTAACTCCCCCGACCCCAACCTCTTTGACAAAGATTGAATTATGATTGCGAAAGTCAAGAAGTCACAGAGTCATTTTTCTAGCCCAGGGAAACTTAGGGAGATAAAGAAGTCTACAGACATTAGGAAAGGGGTGGTTATAATTACAGCGGTGTACAACCTAGTTTTCAGGGCCTGAGAGAAGGTGAAGCCAAGGATCCTGAAAGAGATCCTAGGAGATACCTGAGTGAAACACTGGATGCAAGAAAAAGAACCCTTTAGCAGGGTCATTACCTGTCTCCAAATATAGGTCACAGATCCAAGGCAAAAAGGAGTGAACAGAAATGTTGGCTCTAGGTGTGTAGTGCACAATGACCAAGTTCCCAGAAGCAAGCAGTAACTGTGTGGCTCTGATCCCTGGAACAGAGAGCAAAGTCCCAGTCCAAAGGGGAGGCAGTAGTTCAATTACTCTGAACCTGCAGAGTCTCCTAGAAGGCCAATAGCAGCTAAGACAAATAACAATTTGCTGAAACTCCTAATTAGAATCAAGTTAAACCTGGGTCAAGAACCTTCAGAACTCACACCAGGAGGGCAGCAGACTGACCTTTCCCCAGACAACAACACTTTGGCAGCACTGAAAGCTTTGAGATTGTTAAAGCTGTGGAAACATCGGAACGAAATAGGACAGAAGCTGAGGACAAACACCCCCACCTTCCCACTCCACCCCCTGAAGTTTGCAGAGTCTAGCACTAATATCAAGTTAAAATTAAGAGGAAGGCTGGAAGGATGAATAAATCATAACAAAACCTTACCATAAAGAGCTACTATGGTAATAGTGAAGAGATTCACACACACACACACACACACACACACACACACACACACACACACACACACACACACAGGAGAGAATTACTTGAAAAAAATCCACAATTTAAGTCTCAAAAATAAATGCAGTTTGAACACAAGTCCAACAATACCTCCAAAAAAGAGTTAAAGCAAAAGTGAAAGGAGCTAAAAGTCATTTTTAAAAATGAGAACAGTAGACAAAAGAATGAGAAAAGAGACAAGTACTAGGAGAAAGAGATACAAAAAAAATAAGAGCTTGAAAAAATAGGTACAAAACCTTACTGAAGAAAATAACTCCTTGAAAATCAGAGTTGGCCAAAAGGAAACTAATGACTCCAGGAGACTTTATGAAATAATAAAACAAAGTCAAAAGACTGAAAAAAAATAGAAGAAAATGTGAAATATCTCATAGGAAAAACAACTGACCTGGAAAACATTTTGAGAAGAGATAATTTATGAATCACTGGACTACTCTGAAACCTATGAACAAAACAGGTCCTAGACATGATATTTCAACATATCTTAACAGAAAGCTATCCAGATATCTTAGAAACAGAGAGTAAAGTAGAAATTGAACAAATCCACTGGTCACCTTCTGAAAGAAATCCAAAATGAAAACTCTCAGGAATATAATAGCCAAAGTATCAAGTCATTGAAAAAAAAAAATACTACAAGTAACTTGAAAGAAAGAATTGAAATACTAAGGAGTAACAATCAGGATCACAGAAGGTTTAGCAGCCATGACTATAAAGAGGCAGAAAGCTTGGAATACTTTATATCAGAAAGCAAGTGATCTAGGTTTATAACAAAGAACATCTCATTCAGAAAAACTGAACAATTATAATAATAATATAGGAATAATCCTGTGAGGGTAGGGCCTTCTTGATGAAAAAAGACCAGATCTGAGTAGAAAATTTGACATAACAAAAATAGGAGTTAAGAGAAGAATAAAAAAGGTAAACTTGAGTGAAAAGTGATAAGAGACTAAAGAAGGTTAAACTGTTTACATTCTTATATGGGTAGATGAGTCATGTAACTCTCAGAATTTTATCATCAGTAAGGGTCATAGAGGGAGGGAGTCTAGATTGGATTCTGTTCTGTGTGAATAGGAGAATGAGAAAGGAGAGGAAGAATGAGTAAATCATCTTCCATAAATGGAGCATGTAAAAAGTTATACATGGAGAGAGTAGTTAGGGGGGAAGCAAATGACATTTAAACCACTCTCATCTGAACTGACTAAAGGAAGGAAGACTATACATACACACAACTGGTTATAGAAATACATCTTACTCAACAAAGAAACAGGAAAGAAAAGTTAAGGGAAAGGGGGAGAATAAAAAGGTCATTAGTCAGAGAAAACATAGATTTTAAAGAGGAAAAAAAGAGAAGGATGAAAAAACTCATAACTGTGAATGTGAATGGAATGAACTTATACATAAAATGAAAAAGTGTAGCACAGAAGAGTTAAAGAAACAGAATCTAACAATATGTTATTTACATGATACAATTTAAACAGAAGGACAAAGAATTAAAATAAAGGTCTGTCATTGAATCTATTGTGCTTCAACTGAAGTAAAAAAAGGCAGGGGTAATAATCATGATCTGAAACAAAGCAAAAATAAAAATAGGCCTAATTAAAAGAAGTAAACAGGTGAAGTACATTTTACTAAAAGTTACCATAAACAATGAATTAATATTAATACTAAACATACATGTACCAAATTACATAGAATCTAAATTCTTAAATAAATTACAGGAAGAAATAGACAGTAAAACTATAATAATGATGAACTTTAATTTATCCCTTTTAAACATAGATAAATCAAACCAAAAAATGAGTAAGAAAGAAGTTAAGACCTACAATAGAATTTTAGAAATGTTGGCTATTCTAGACCTCTGGAGAATACTGAATGAGAATCAAAAGCAATGTACTCATTTCTCAAATGTGCTTGCCACATTCACAAAAATTGACCAGGGATCATTGTGTAAAAACCTCACAAAAAATGTAGAAAACTCAAATATTAAATTTATTTCTTACCAACCATAATGCAATAAAAATTACATTCAGTAAAGGCCCATTGAAGCAAGGATTAAAAATACAATTGGAAACCAAATAATTAAATCCTAATTGATAGGTAGGTCATAGATAAAAGTATATAAACAATAATAGAATATAAAGAAAAAGTATATAGTGATATAAAAATATCATTAAAGATAATAACAATGAGAAAATACATAAATATTTGTAAGATGCATCCAAAGCAGTAATAAGGGGAAATTTTATATCTCTAAACTCTTTCATTAATAAAAAAAGAGAATAAAATCAATGAATTGGGCATGCAACTAATAAACTGTAAAAATCAACAAATTGAATCCCTCCAATGAAATACTAAAATAGAAACACTGAAATCAAAGAACTTTACAAAAATGGAAATAAAAAACCAATTAAATTAATAATAAATTTAGTTTTTTAAGGGAAAAAAAGCAAAAAAAATCAACAAACCATTAGTAAATTTGATTAAGAAAAAGAAGAAAACCAAATTACCAGTACAAAACAAGGATAAATGGTGAAATCACAATCAGTAGAGGAGAAATAAAAGCAATTATTAGGAGTTATTTCATCCAATTATATACTGATAATATAATATTATATTATAAATTATAAAACTGATAATATGAGTGAAATAAATTGATATTTATAAAAATATAAATTGCACAGGTTTATAGGAGAGTATATAGAATAGTTAAATAACCTCTTTTAGCAAAAGAAATTGAACAAATCATAAATGGTCTCCCAAAGGAAAAATAAAAGAAAACCTAGAAAGAGATGAATTTACAAATTAAATCTATCAAACATTTAAAGCAAAACTAATTCTAATATTATATAAACTATTAAAAAAGATGAGATTCTATCAAATTCTTTTTATGACAAAAATTTAATCTTGATACCTAACACAGGGAAAGTCAAAATAGAGAAAGGAAATTATAGACCAGTTTCTTCGATGACTATTGATCCAAAAATTTAAAATAAAATATTAGCCAGAAGACTATAGCATTATATCACAAGCATCATACACTATAACCACTTTGAATTCATTCCAGGATTTTAGGACTGGTTCAATATTGAAAAAGCTATAAGCATAACTGACCCTTATTAATAGTAAAAACAACTCAAACCTTAAGATTATTTTGAAAGATGCTTAAAAAAACACCTTTTTGACAAAATACAATATATATTCCTGTCAAAAACACTAGAAAGCATGAGAAGAATCTATTAGTAAATCAGAATTTATTAAGTGCGAACGATTGTGGGACAGCTAGGTGATGGAGTGGATAGAGCAGGAGTTTGGAATCAAGATTTACCTTCATGAGTTCAAAACTGGCTTGAGACACTTATAAGTTGTGTGACCCTGGGCAAGTCATTTAACTCTGCCTCAATTCCTCATCTGTAAAATGAACTGGCGAAGGAAATAGTAAACTACTTTGGTATCTTTGTCAAGAAAACCCCTAATGGGGTCACAAAGAACATGACTGAAAAATGACTGAAAAACAGATGTCAGCTATTAGGTGGGTGCTGAAGAAGGGGAAAACATCTATACTCTCAATAAGCTTATATTTTGCATGCAAAATAAATACAAAGTAAAATTTTTGGAGACAAACTGGAGAGTGGGGAGCATCAAGAAAGGCGTTGGATAGGAGATGGTGTTCAAGCTGTCCTCAACTGAAATTGCTAGGAATTCTATGACAATGAGTGAGTCCATTTCAGGCATGGAGGACAGTCTATGCAAAGGCATGGGGCAGATGATAAAATGATGCATGAGGAATATCAAACAAGCCAGTTTGTCTGACTCTAGAATGTGTACGTAAAAGTAATGTCTAATAAGACTGGAAATGTAGTTTTGAACCCGATTTGTGGGACTTTAATGCCACAGTAAAGGCGGTTGTATTTGATCCTAGAGGTACTAGGTACTAGGACCACTAGAGTTAATCAAGAAAGGAAATTATGTGTTGAGATCTATGTTTTAAACAAGTCAATTGGATGAGTACTATAATAAGTAATTGATTATTGTAATTGAAAAGGGCTTGAACTGATTTATGGTTGAGTAAATGTTGGAAAGGTTTGGGGTGTAAGAAATTTTGTCAAAGTAGAATCAGCAGGATGTAGTGACTGATTAGATATGGAAAAGGGGGAGAGGAAAGAGTAAGGATGACTGGAGTTGTGAATCTGAGTGATTTGAAGGCTATAATGCCTTCAAGAGAAGTAGGAGAGTTAAGAGGAGGGGCAGGTTTACACAAGAAGATAATGGGGTTTTTTTTTTTTTTTTGGACATATTGAATTTGAGACCCTTATGAGATATTCAGATGCAGATGATCTTTTGGCAATGCAGGATTGCAGTTTAGGAGTTAGAATAGTCTTGGGATTATCTGCCTAAAGATGATGATGATAATGGGAGATGGTGAAATCATCTAAGGAAAGAATCTAGCTAGAGGAGAGAAAAGAACTCCAGGAATAGTCTTAGGGGATGCCTATACTAAAGAGTCTGGGACTGGATTAAAAGAGGTCAAAGGACATATTAGAGCAGACACTGGAAAACAGGAGACCGTGGTGTCACAGAAGCCAAGGGAGGAAAGAGTATCCAGGATCAGGGAAAGAAAAAAAAAATGAAGACCTTAAAAAGGTCTTTGGATTTATGAGTTAAGAGAACATTGATGATGTTAAGGTGAGAAATAAATAGGAAGATGAATTGGAGACAAAAAATGTAAAGCAAACCTTTCTAGGATTCTGGCTATGTAAAAGAGGAAAGAAAAACACAGGGCAATAGCTTGGAGGATGTCAGAGTTAAGTGAAAGCTTTTCGTTTTTGTTTTTAAAGATGAAGGAGTTCTGTGCCTTGTTTTAGGCAGGGGCAAAATCAAATGAAATGGGAAGGGTGGGAGGGGAGAAAGAGAGAGAGAGAGAGAGAGAGAGAGAGAGAGAGAGAGAGAGAGAGAGAGAGAGAGAGAGAGAGAGAGAGAGAGAGAGAGAGAGAGAGAAAGAGAGAGAGAGAGAGAGAGAGAGAGAGCCATTTGGGATCATTAAAAGTATTGCATGGTTTCTCCAGTCTGATTCGGCCTGCTTTCCTCTTTCTGTTCAGCTCTGGGCCCAGTTCATTGTCCACCTGTAGCTCTTATCCAAGACACGATACAGGTGTACCTCAGATATTGTGAGTTCAATTCCAGACCACAGCAACAAAGTGCGTGTTGCAATAAAGCAAGGCACAGAACTTTTTGTAGTTTCCCAGTACAATTAAAAGACATATTTGTATTATTCTACAATCTATTAAGTGTGCAATAATATTATGTTTTTAAAAAACAATGTATATAACTTAATTTTAAAATATTTCTTTGCTAAAAACTGTTAACCATCTCCTGTGTTTTCAGCAAGTCATGATGTCTTGCTTGTGGAGGGTCTTGCCTCAGTACTGCTGACTGCTGACTGACCAGAGTGCAGAAGGCTGGGGTGGCTGTGGCAATTTCTTAAGATAAGACAATGATGAAGTTTGCTGCATGGATTGACTCTTCCTTTCACTTGAACATTTAGAGTCCATTGTAGTGTTATTAATGGGCGTAGTTTCAGTATTGTTTTGTTTCAGGGAATAAAGAGGTCTAAGGAGAGGGAGAGATGGGGAAACAGCCATTCAGTGAAGCAGTCAGAACACACACAACATTTATCAATTAAGTTGGCTGTTTGATAAAGGCGCTGTTTGTAGTGCCCCTAAATAATTACGGTAGTAACCAAAGGTCACTGATCACAGATCACCATTACAAATGTAATAATAACAAGAAAGTATGAAATATGGCAAGAATTACCAAACTGTAACACAGGGACACAATTTGAGTATGTGCAGTGGGGAACATAGTGACTATAAGACTTGCTCAATGCAGTATTGCCTCAACCTTTCCGTTTGTAAAGCAAAAAAACCAACAACGCAACTGAGAAGTGAGGTATGCCTGTACTAATGAATAAACTCACCGAGTTTCTGTCCAACTTCATATCACAATCTGAGCACTGTGTCTTCTTCATCCACTTTGTTTTTCCTCTGTGAATGGCTGGGTAGATCTCCTGAGTGACCATGAAATTCATTTCAAACCCCCATTTTAAATATTTGATAAATAGCTGTTAAATTGAATTGTAAATGTTATAGAAATTCAAGGGATTGTTATTGTAGAAGAAAAACATAAATGCCTTTGTAACACAGTCAGCTTCAGAACTCCCTCCCAGCATTATGATATGGTTCAGACAGTGAGACTATTCAGGAAAAGATCTTCAAAGTTTCAGATAACATCAAGTTCACCCTGCATTCATCTAGGCCAGTGTTTCTCTGTGACTGCAGATACACAGTCTGTTAAGCATAGAGAAGCTCGTGGAGGGCATATGAGATGAAGATTCCATCCCTCTATTTCTTCACTTTCAGAGCATGTGTATTCCCCCATTGGGAGGAGAGAATCCAACAGTAAGAATGCTAAGAAGAAACTCACACATGGAAGTTATATTGTTCTCCTGAAGGAGTCATCATACTAGAGCCTCCAGTATGTTAGTTGTATTTGGCTCCTAAACTCTCTGAAAATGTGATCTTCAGTTAGCTATTGCTTCCTAACAGCAAGTCCCTATATATGGGGGCTTAGTGCATCCTAGAGCTCATGGGTCATGCAATTGGTTTGGAGGCAAATTCCACGATATTCAAAGAGGGAAAGAAGAGAAGGCTATGCCCTCCTTCAAAAGGTCTGTAACCATTTAGTAGATTATTTAATATTGTGGAATGCAGTAAGGGCAGAGTCTGGTTCACCTTTCAATATAATTACAGCACCAACCTGCAATCTCTAAAATTGCTTGAAGTCATTGACACTGGTGAATGCATATGCATCAGGGTCTAGTTAAATACTTAGAGGATAAACCTGTTAACAGAATTAATTTGATATATCCGATATGTTTAAGTGAAACATATGAATGCCCTGCAGAGAGCCCAAAGCTGATGTGAGGGGAACAAAACCACAGACACAGTGTTAAAGTAGGATTAGCTGGTCTTCTAAAGGAATAAATCTACTCCTTCCATTTCTTTCCAAGAGAAAACACAATGAATGTCCTGATAAATGACCCTGCAGGAAAGATCTTACAAGAGTCTCTTAGTCTTACATTTCAGTGGTCTGGTGGCATAGGACTCAAGAGTAAGAAATGAGCTTATACATTCTATCTCCAGAGCCAGCAGTGATGGTGGGCAGAGGAGCAATGTTGCCACCTACCAAGGGTATTATTTCTGAGAAACAAAGGGAGATGGCATAAACCGATCTGTGGATAACTCTAGGTTAGAGTGCAGCTGTAGAGGGAAAGAAGGGCAACTCAGTCTCATTAAAGCTATGAATTGGCTGCCTCCTGACTTTGCTGGCTAGAATTGTAGAGAAGGAATAGTGGAAATAATCTTCCACTTAAGGGAGTTCATTCACTAAAATGCCTATGTGGATTTTTCATCTTTATATTCTGCAGGAGGAATGTGGAAATGGAACATGATATGCCCAAATGCTTAGTTTATCAAGGAGGCCCAAAAGATGGGTGAGAAGGAAGACTAATTTTCCTTTAAAAAGAGAAATATCTTCCACCTCCCTATTTCTTTGAAGATGCCAAACTAGGAGCCCTTCTTGAATTCCAGAAGAGTGAGAAGTGTGTTGAAATCAAAAGACCTTTGCTCTTGAACTCTGAAGACCTAGATTTGAGTCTTTTTCTGTCTTGTATGACCTTAGTCAAAGAATTTCATGACTGGGCTTCTTCAAGTTCACCAACAATAAAATCAAAGAGTTGCACTAGATGATTGCTAACCTCTCAGAATCTACCATTCTATAATTCTGTGACACTAGAAGGAGGTAGAGGAGAAAATTTTGGGGGAGCAAGGTTGATTAGGTTTCTTTTTATCTCTGTACACGCATGATTTCTAACAAATACTATCATCACTGGTTGACTAACTGACATCCTCTACTTTGGTCACTAATCCCCGTGGATTGATTCTGCTTAATTTAACAAATTTCAGTAAGATTCTAAACTCTTGGAAGTCTTTCTTGATCCTCCCAATTCTCATGCCTCCCTGACCCTGCCACCCCCCCCCCCCCAGAACAAACAAAACCTATATTTATTTTTCATATGGACTATAAACTCATTGAGGACAAGGTCTTCCATTCTTGTCTTCATATCCTCAGTGTTTTGCATTTCTTCACAAAAGCAAAATTTGTCACCTTGATTATTTATAGTAGCTACTCAATAAATACGAATTGACTATGATGGTGGTGGCGGCAGTCAATCAGTCAATCAACTAGAATTTCTTAAGTGCTTTCCACGTGTAAGGCACTGTGCTAAGCACTGTGGATACAAAAAAAGGCAAAAGACAGTCCCTCTTCTCAAGTAGCTCACAGTCTAATGATGAAGATGATGATTAATGAGATGTTTCACTCCCTGTGATAGGAGTGCCCCAAACAGCTTTGTGAATTCACTATGCAACTCCAACAATCACCTGTGATAAATTAAACCTTGGTGGTTCATACCTCAAGGTTATTCTAGTTTGGTGTAAAAAGTTTGAACATAGTGTTGTTCTGCAAGAGAGCATAAGTACGTGAGACTTCTGACTTCCATCCTTTAGGAATTCAATTTCCACAGTGTCTGGAATGATTTTCTCTAGAATAGCCTAATGTGAATGCATGTGTCCCCCTAGGCCAGAGTCTCAAGTCCAAGCATAAAGGCAACATGTTTTATGTGGTGGGGAGGGGGGAATATTAGAATGGTAAAATGTAGAGTTGGGGGATCAGTCTCCATCTTTCTTTAGATAGCCAAAAGAAAGGGATTAGTGGATTAACCTGAGCTGGTCAGGTGATAATAATCTTTGACATTATGGATAAATATGGATAAATTCCATATAAGGTATCATCCATCAGCAATTTATGAGAGCTGGTCCCAAACTAGGATAGTTAAGTTCTTTTCTAAGAATATAGCTCAGAGTGCCTTCAGGTTTCTACTATCAAGGAAAAAATATTTAGAATAAAAAAAAAAGTACTTTTTTATTAGACCATACTTTAGTCAGCTGTGCTTCCAGGGCCAGATGAGCATGATGATACTTATTGGGAGCTTAAAAGGATTTTGTCTGTCATATATTCCAATTTAGCCAACGAGGTGGTTCTAGAGTCCCACTCTTGTCTCAAAAGATGCCACATGTGTCTTTACTTCTGTGTGATTAGCTGTGGTTAGTGTTATGAGGTGAAATAGAAAAAAAATCAAGTGCTCAAGATATAATAATCCATCAATTCTGAATTGGTTTCATCAGCCTGCTAAGATGTCACAGGAGACATGGTCCCTGTTGCATGAACTTTAGTCAAGAAATAAATAAACATTTATGTAAATTAACATGCCCTTGAGAAAACATTTTTGGAAAAGGAATGTAGCAGTGTTAAACCAATGCCTCCAAATTGGAAATGAACAAATCTTTGCCAGGTATTTGAAAACATTTTTTCATGATGCCAATCTATAAGTTCTCATTTTTTTTTCTGGGAAAGAAGTGATGTTCAGGACTTAGAGGGGAGAGGAGCATGGGACAGCAGAGAGAAGCAGCAAAAGCCAGGCAGAGCCTGGCCTGGGGCTGCAGAAGCTCCCCCATCAACATCCCTGCCAAGGCCCAGGCCTGGCTGGTGACAAGTAAACCTCCCAGCATTGTGGTTTGGGTGCTGGCTTTGGGTTGACCTAAATGTGTGTGGTCCTCTAACCCCAAAGACATCAGATCTTGACTAAAGGAAATCAGTCAGGAGGTCTAATCACAATTGGGGGGTAAAAAGTTTGGATGTTCTTTTCTTTCTGTAAAGTTGTTGAAGACTTAGGTCTGTGTTGGTTAGGGGTAAGATAGGAGTGGAGTATCTAAAGCTGACTTTTCCTGCATGTCAAGACATGTGTCTTCCTCTTGGGCTTATTGCAGGCATTAATCCGTGTCATATGGTGGAAAGAACACTAGAATGGTGTTTTTTGCCACTCTCTCAATAACTAGTTGTCTAGCTATATGACCTTGCGTAAGTAATTTCTTTTCTGTGGTCCTTAAGACCTGAATTCAAATGTAACCTTAGACATTTACTAACTTTCTTGACTCTGAGCAAGTCATTTATCTTCTGTCTCTGTTTCCTCAAGTATAAAATGAGAATAATGATAGTACCTACCTCCCAGGGTGGTTGTAAGAATCAAGTGAAGTAATATTTATAAATCACTTTAGTTCACACATGGCAGGTGCACAATCAAGGCTGGTTCCCTTCCCTTCCCTTCCTTTCTATAAAAGTGAAAGCATTGGCACGAATCTCATATAAGGTATCATCCAGCTCTAATATTCCAAGTATCAATGAACCTTTTCCTGCACTAGGATGTTAGGAGAGATGGGCAGGAATAGGAGGAGGGGAGTAGTATGGCATTGGGCAAGGTGAGTATTTGTAGGCTGAGAATATTATAGTGCCTTGCATATAGGAAGCACGCAAAAATGATTTAGTGGTTGATTAATGTTTTCAGGAACTATGCTCTGATAAAAAGGTTAGCACCACATTTTATTATATTATCAGCTTAATTTTTTAATAAAGTAGAGTATAACTTACTTTGAATTTAATTCTATTCTGTTCTTCTCATCTTAGAGCATCTTCATTAAGCAGTCATAATCTTGAACTTATTGCCTAAGAGTTCAATGGGGATCAGTTAGAATAAGTAATTGGAATCATATTATGGGAAGAGGAAGAAGATGGCTATTATTTACTTTTAGTGGTACTGCCATATATCTTTTGGTCCTAGTCATCCCCTCTTCAGTTTTTTTTTTCTCTTTCTCTCTTTTTAAATAGAGCTCAAATTTTTCATCCAAAAATTAGAAGGTTGGACTAGACAAGATCTAAGCTCCCTTCTAGTTTTAGCATGCTATGTTTCAAAGTTCCTTTTGGTTTGGTCTTTCTGTGTTTTACATTCTTACAGTCCATGTTCTATGGTTTCTTCCAGCTTTCATGTTCTAAGATTCTAGAATTCAGTGATTGATAGAGAAGTCTCCAGACCTGTGAACGTTTTCAGAGTGTTTATACTGGTCCACTTCCTAAGAAGCTCTGGAAGAGAATGCTTCCACATTCAACAGCAATGACTCCAGCACCCTAGACAATGGTACCCATGCTTTTGGTGTGTGCGTGACACTTTTTCTGGGGCCTAATCTACATTGGGCATAGAAGGACTACTATAGCTTTGAATTTTTTTCACTGACCTGAAATACAGAAGGTTCAAATTGACAAGGGTCTTCAAGGTCATTTAATTCAACCTTTTCATTTCACAGATGAGGGCTTGGGTCAAAGACGATAAATGATCTGTCCAAGTTTACACAGAGAGTGTCAGAACTGCAGACTAGAGTGAAGGGCCTATCATTCTAGGTTACCATTAAAAATCTCACCTCTAAAATCCTCCAAACTGAGAGGAATTAGGTGGCTAGAATGGCTCCTCTTACTCTTTGGAGCCTGAGCTGCCCTTCTGAATAGTAAAGCCCTCTGAGGTCCTGGGATGATACAGTTCCACACACATGGAAAATGTGCTGCTGGTTTTTCCAGCTTTCTATGTATGTGTGTTTTCCTTTAGCATCAGGCATCCGTCTTCATTTTCTCAGCACTTTAGTGTTGTGCAAACCTTTACTTTGGCAGGGGTTAGGAAAACCCCACTCTCCATGGTTGCCTGCCTTCCTTACCAAGGAAAGTGGAATAGGGATTCAGAGGTGAAGTGCCTTCCAAACCAACTCTGGCTTTCTTTATTTGTTTTCCTTTCGACAGTGAATTTAAGGCTGGTGAAAGGCCCCCAGATGGAAAGCACTAGAGACTGAGCTTCATATTAGGGGCTCTTGAATGCTTCTTCCAAAGAGTCCTCCTTCTGAGTTTCTGTAACCTTTTACGGATGTTTTTTCAGTGAGGACATGGTTGAATATTTATGGTTAAGAAAATTGCTTATTATATTTATAAAAAGTTGGAACACTTAACTGACAAAATGTTATACACACAGTAGGTATTTAATAAATGTTCACTAGATAAATGGAACATGAAACTCTATATATGTATGTCATTTTTTGACTTACAAAGACTTTTCAAATCCTTATTCATTTGATCTGTGCAGTAACCTTGTGAGGTAGGTAAGACAGGAATAATCACGCCCATTTTACTGATAAAGAAACTGGTCTTCACAGAGGCAAAGTGACTTGACCAATGTCACATGACTATAACCTAATTCTTCTGCTCAAAGTCCATGGTTCTTTTGGCTGAATGATGCTGATTAGGGAGTTCTGAGGAGGGACCACTGTAGTCATTAGGAAAGAAAGCTTCATGGAGGATATGGAACAAGATGAAATTTGAATTAAGGTGTAGCTTTTAAGTGTTTAAAGAAAAAATAAACTAGTTAGGCATCTGTTAATTTAAAAATGGAGAGGTAAAGGTTGCTATGGATGTGACGTGTAAGCACTTTCAAAGGAGATCATTCTGTAATTAGTTTTACTGAACTATTTTACTTTGTTATGAGACCTCATAAAATGGGAATAATCTGTAGATGCATGCAACGTAAAAACAAAATACATCAATAAAACTGAAGGGGACAAGAAAACAATCTAAAAAAAAGAGACTTGTAAGCAGAATAGGATTTGATTAGGCAGAGAGGAGAAGGGTGAACATTCTAGGTAGTCAGGGGAGACTATGGCACAGTAGAAAAAGAATTTGTTGTGCAGGGACTTTGGTTCAAAGCTTATCTTTGATACTCACTACCTATGTACCCTTCAGTTTATCACTTAACCTATTTGCCCCTCAGTTTCCTTATCTCTAAAATAACAAGGATGGACTAGATGACCTCTGCTATGCCTTCCAGCTTGAGATTTATCTGGAATCTAGGATTCCATGGTTGCAAGGCACAAGTCAGAATGAATAAATGAGATTAGTTTATAGCGCTGGTCAGAATTAAATCTGTGTTCCATGTTTATCATTATGACCTAAAAAACTACCTAATTTTACACTGTTCAATACTAGACTATGTGATGGAACTGTTTAGACATAAACCCTGCCCTCTAACTTGTCACTATCTCAGGCATGCATACATGCATACATATACATATATATATACAGAAGAAAGAAACCATTAAAATTAGACAGATTTTTAAATTAATAAATTTTACATCAATTCTAAATTATGTGTATATTCTACATAGGTCAAAGAAAAATATATTTAGGATAGGAATAACAGTAAATTGGCAAATGTCTAATTCTAGCAAAAATTGAGTAAAGGAGCCATGGGAGTTTTTATTTTTAGGTAGGTTGAAGCAAATGGAAGACTATATCTTTTTTCTGTTTTTTTTTTTTTTTTTTGTAGAAGGATTTATGGAGAAGGAGGAATATCAGAAACTGCTTAAATATTGGGTGAACAATGCCATAGCTTGATGTATTATAGAAATATGACATATTAAAATAGATTCTATTTTCTTTCACTGGGGGATAAAAACTGAGATGAAATGACTCCTTCCTTACTTCAATAGAAAGTATGGACTTGTAAGCCAAGGCGAACTTGGCATCAGTAAAGACAGAATCCCGAATGGCAGTATGGTCAATTTCCTTAATAGTTGACTAACATATGGATTAATTAATTGATGTTGCAAATGTTGGTTTTGCTTAAAGATCACAGGAGCAGGAAATTGTACCAAACTGGCACACAGTAATACACAATGAGTCCTTGTTGACTAACTGACTGAGAATCATCACATTGTTATTAAAAGCTCAAGAATAAATAAGCAGGACTCCAGCATCAAAATATATGATTCCTTATCGGAGTGAACATCAGGGAAAGATCTGGAAAGCACCTAACTTTGTTTTCCTTCTCCAGGGAATCATATAATTACACTGTCTTAAGATGGAAGGAATATTGAAAGGTCACCTCATCTATGTTCTGACTTGAGGCAGTTAAATGTCCAGACTCCTTAGTATAGTACTTGAGGCTCTTGACAATCTCATCTCTGTATTCCTCTTCAACTCTATTTGGAGAAAACAATTGTGTTTCCTTAATTTGTCTCCAACTGTTATTTTCCCATGGATTATCTTTCCTTTCCATCCTCTTTATCAAAATCCTACTAATTATTCTTCAGGTGTAGGGCACCATATTCCTACAAAAATCACTAACTATTATAGTCCTCATCAACCTCTATCTCCTCTGAACATTTGTTTCCATACTTCATTTTGCATATTCTACCTGGAGGTGTTAATTTATTGATTTCTCTTTATGTCTAGCTACATATCATCCTTACTAGAGTTCAAACCTCCTAAAAGATAGCCTTTATTCAACTTTATAACCTCATCATCTAGAATAGAGCACTGAACACATTAATATATTTGCCAAAGGTGGTGATGGTGATATAATGATATTCTAAATGTAATGGGTACAGCTTAGGTGGTAAGTTTTAGAGAAAACACCCTCTCCCTCCATATACACACAATTATCTAAATGCCAGGCTCTAGAAATTTGTCAATCTTGTTTCAAAAGCCCAACATTCCTTATAGTATCCAAACCATTTTTTTCTTCTTTTAATAGGAATGCAGACACTGGACTGATTAATGTGCATATATTTGGAAGGCATCTTCTTGGAACTGTGGTTTCCAGTGATGAGTGCATGCCCAGTGGTAAGCCAATGGACTCACTTTTATCAATCTAAAAATAAACAGTGAGACCCACACTGCCAGGAATGATCTCACTGCTACCATTTGGAGGCAAGTCCCATTCTCGGGACTCTTTGTCTTCTCTTTACAGGATTGCAGGATGGATGTCCTCTGTGACATTCTCCAAATAACTACAGGGCTTGGGGATTGACTTTGGTAATCTTAGCCAAAGTTTAGAAGTTTAATTGCTCCATCCCCACAAAAACAAAGAGTCTAGTTTTGCTTCCTTTCAGGGGGCACCTGCTCTAGAGGAGACTAATATGAAGGAATGGTCAGAAGTATTCATAGCAGGAAAGTGGTCCTGTTTCATTTTGCCCTTTCAATTTGCTTCTAAAGCAACCATTTCAATGAGGTCTAAATTCATCAACACTCATCCCTCCTGACAACTTCTGGTGGGATTTAGAAAGGAAGCTGAGTTACCTTCTGCTGGGATATTCAGGCCAGGTTTAAATAGCACAGAGTGAGGTGGGAGTCAGCCAGCCATGGTTGAAATAGAGTTGTGCAGGTGGCCAATTTGGATAATTAAAGCTCAGAACCCATGTTTTCTATCAATTATCTTGGAAATTCAGGCGGTATAATTGTGAATGCCTGTGAATGTCCATAGGAAGGGGAAAATGAGGGATGAAAGTGAAACTAGATCTACAAGACTCAGTAAACAGAAAAGAGTGAAGACAGAAGATGGTGACGCATGAGCAGAAAGGTAAAGCAAGACACTGATATGTTCAGTTTGTAAAGAGCAGGAGAAGAGTTAGGACCTCATGGACATTAAGATGCTTTGAATATAGAGGATGACCTTGTTTGAGAAAATGCTTGGGTGTGGGAAATAAGGAGAGAAAGCAGCTAGGAAACTGGCTGGAATGTGATGGTGGTGAGAAAGCAGGGGCAGGGCCTAGAGAAGCAGACTGAAAAAAAAACTAAGTGCTTCATTGTATGAAAAGAAGGAGGAGAGAAATTACTCTAACTGGACTGATCATTCATGAGGCAGGGTGGAGAACTAAGCAAAGAAACTGTACTGCTTGGGTGGCCAGACAGGAGAAAGATCTACTCTGGGGAGAGGCTGGTCCCTGAGAGGCACTGGGTAGGAATAATCTGCTGCCTCTTATGAAATGTGTACCCCTAGGACTCCTCACACAAGAATACAATAGTTTCTTGGATTCTAAACAGCTGACTGAAAGACTATTGCTCACGACTCACTAATGACAAAGGTACACAAGAAAGGATGTTGGGGCAAAGGCTTCATTGCCAAGGCATATTGTCCAAGGGGAAGAAGGGAAGACCTTACCTATGTGCCTCCCTCCCCTGAAAAGCTCTTACTTAATCATCTTTGGAATTCTTGATATCTCCTTCAAGTTTTTAGGCCCTGAGCTATCATGGAAGCTCCCAGAGGAGCAAATATAGACCACAGTGGAAGACTCTGGACTTAATTTTAGTTCTGGACATGAATATGAATTATAGAGCAGAAATAATATTACAACATTAAAGGTTATTAATTCTGAGGTTCAAATTCACAGAATGTCAGAGATGGAAGGGACTTTAGAGACAATCTAGTCCAATCTTTTCATTTAAAAAGTTCAATGAATGCTTTTAAAAAATCCTTGATTTCTCAATGAGTCTTCTCCAATAGAACTTTCCTTTGCAACAAGTAACTACAGACAAGTAAAAAAAAAAAAATAAATCCATTGATCGTTTCTAAAACTGTATTCTAAATTCTGTACCCATGGCTTACTAATGCTGCACTGAGAGGTCGAAGGTGGACTTTGCTATCAGTCCTCCGAAGTTATGATTGGTCACAGTGACGATTCGAGTTCTGAAGACTCTCACTGTTATTTCCCTTAATCTTATTCTCCTTCTCTTTGAAACTGTTCTGGTTTTGCTTACTTCATTCTGTCTGATTTCATACAAGTGTTCAAGAGCTTCTTTGACACCTTCATATTCGTCATTTATTAGAGAATAATGATATTACATAACATTCATATACTAAATCTTGTACAGCCATTTCATAATTGATGGAAATCTACTTTCTTTCCATTTCCTTGTTGCTATTAAAGCATTGCTATATATAGTATTTTTTTCTCTTCAAGAGAATATTTCCCTTTATATTTTACCTCAGTAGTGTATATACCTAGTTGTGGCATCAGTGAGTCAAAGGGCATTTTGTGTGATTTTGGGAATATGGAAGTATAATTCCAAGTAGTCTTCCAGGAAGGTTGGGCCAATTCCATGTTCCAACAATAGTGCTTCATTGCATCTCCTTTAACATTTACCATTTTTGTCTTTGGTCATCTTTGCAAATCTGATGGAAATGAGATGTCAGAGTTTTATAAATTTACCTTTCTCTTATTAGTAATTTTCAGGAGTCTTTCATATGGTTGTTGATACTTTGAATTTCTTTTTTTTCCTCCTCCTCCTCCATAATCTTGGATCTTTCTACAAGAGATATTGGTTCAACACTGACTCCTTCCCTCATGTATTCTGCTTTCTCTTTTCCTTTTTCCCATGTATACCTTTCTCCTAAAACCTTACATTCACACAGTATGATATCTTATGCTTAGATAGTTATTTTCATGCTATCTCCCTTGTTAAAATGTGAGCTGGGGATTGTTGTTATTTTACATGCATGTATGCATGTGTGTGTGTGTGTGTATATACACGCATACCTTTTTTCAAGCTCCACTACTTATTAACCAACTGACCACTTATTGATTGGAGGATGGCTCTCATTTGTATATTTTTTATCAGTTATTTACAAATTTTGGATAACAAACCTTTACCAGTTATGTTCTTCACTGATTTTACTCTCAACTAGTTTTTTCTCTCCTCATTTATAGCTGTATTCATTTTGTTCATGCAATAAGGTCTTCAATTTTGTAAGAACTAAATAGTATCATTTGTGTTTTATAATCATTTTTATTCTTTGTTTACTTAAGAAGTTTTCTCTCAGCAATTCCCTCCTTTTTTTACAGAGAAGAAAACGAAATCTCCAAGAAAGAAAATTACTTGATCCTTAGGAGTTTAAGTTATGAAAATGTTACAGAATTTACAGAGAGACTGGAGAAAGGGGGAAATATTTGTGCTTTTTTACTCATTTGGCATCTTCAAAGTATACATTTTAATAATTGGAAAATATACTTTTTAAGGCTTTTACCTATGACAACACCTGGTCTTACTCAGTAAAAGAGAATCCTCAGTAAGCAAGGCCATTTGGATATAGAGAAACTAACCCCTTTTGGTCCAGAATATTTGTTTCATTACTGTTGTTTTTGTTAAATTCAATACCGTGAATAGACAAAACGCAATAAATACCCCACAAATACAAACACAAGAGTTTTTGCCCTCAAGCAGCTTGTATTCTATTAGGGGAAAACATGTACACAGAAAATTGAATTTTGTATATCTTCATATATATGTATACACATGCACACATGCACACACACACACACACACACACAATGTAATCGGTGAGAGGCCTAGGGACTAAGGGATCAGTACAGCCTTCTTGAAGATGATACTTGAGTGGAATCTTGAAGAAACTAAGAATTCTTTGAGGAGGAGATGGAGAGGGAATACATTCCAGGGATGGGGAGCAGTTTGAGTAAAGGCCCCAAGATGGAAAATGGAATGTCATATACGAGGACCAGCACTCAGAGCAGCTGGGCTGGAGTGGAGAGTACATGAATGAGAGTAATGTGCAACAAGGCTGGAAAGGTGAGCTAGAGCCAGATTGTGAAGGACTTTAAAATTCACACAGAGAAATCTATTTTATCCTAGAGGAAACAGAAACTCACTGGAGCTTCATGGGCAAAGAAGAGACCCGTGCTTTTTAGTAACAACTGGACACCTGTGTGGAGGATAGATTGGAGGGAGGAGAGGCCTAAAACAGAGAAACCAACTAGGAGGCTCTTTTAATAGATGGTAGCCTTAGAGGGAAAGAGGAGGGAAGGGGCTAGAACTCCTACTACCTGCCAGGTGCCATCTCACTTGATTTTCACAACAAGCAGAAGAGATTCCTTTCTGATCTCCATTTCACAATTAAGGAAATTGAGACTAATGAAGTTTCAGTGACTTGTTCAGGGTCACACAGTTACTGAGTATCTGAGGCCTAATTTGAACTAAGATATTTCTAACTTCAGGCCCAGTGCTCTACCCCTGGCACCACTTCGTAGTCTAGAGGAGAAAGCATAGCAGCTGAAAGGACCAGGAAAGTCCTGGTGCAGGAAGTGCCTGGGATTCTAAAAGGTAGAAGATTAGGAAGGAAGCATTCCAGATCTGGAAGATGGTCAGAGCTGTCAGTACCATGCCCATAAGACCAGTTAATATGCCATTCAGCCCTAGATTGTAAACTAGGTAGATGGGAATAATTATTAAAAAGACAGGGAGGGGTCAGGATATGAAGAACTTTAAAAGTGTCACAGTGGAGCTTATACTTAATCCTAAGAAATAATAGGGAGCTGATATGTGACAGGAATTGTTGATCACTCATTTCAGTCAATCTGACTGTTTGTGACCCTGTTTGAGGTTTTCTTGGCAGAGATAGTAGAGTGATTTGCCATTTCCTTCTCAGCTCATTTTATAAATGAGGAAGCTGAGGTAAACCGGGTTGACTTGTACAGGGTCACACAGCTATGAAGTGTCTGAGGCAGGATTTGGACTCAGGTCTTCCTGATTCCAGGGCCAGTACTCTGTCCACTGTGCCACTTAAGTTGGAGGGGTGGTGAAATTACCAGACCTATACTTTAGGAAAATGACTTGGGTTGGCAGATGGGTAAAGTCTTGGGGGCAGCTAGGTGGCACAGTTAGAGCTGGGCCTGGAGTCAGAAAAGTTAGGAGTCAGGAAGACCTGAGTTCTGATCTCAGATATTTCCTATATGTATGACCCTGGGCAAGTCCCTTAACCCCATTTGCCTGTTTCCTCATCTGCAAAATGAGCTGGAGAAGGAAATGACCAATCTTTCCAGTATCTTTGGCAATAAAATCCCACATAGGGTCTTGAAGCATCAGATATGACTGAAAAATGACTCAACAGCAACATAGTCTAGTACTGCTATTTTCTTATATAACACCACAGTTCAACAATTTGTGATAAAAAAAGATCTTTCATCTTGACTTTCAGTTCGTGTGGGAAAAGAGCTTCTCTTTCGTCCTTGTCTGTGTTTTACTGTATCTTTTTTCCTCAAAAAATGAATATGGCACCTTTTGCGTATAGAAATAATTCACCTAATCCCAGATCAACTAATTTGGCAGACATAGATTTTTGTTTCAAGAGTAGGGACAAAAATGTGGCACAGTAGTGTGGTAAAATGGAAAAAGTACTGACTTTGGAGTTTGAAGACCTATACTCAAATTCCACCACCAATACTTTTTTATTCATGTGATCTTGGATAAATCACTTAACCTCCCTTGGCCTCAGTTTCCTCATCTATAAAATGAGGAGATTGAACTATATCACTATGAGGTCCATTTCATATCTATTATCCTCATACTGTAATTCAAATCCCATACTTTCAGTTTACTTCTACATTCAGGACCTTGGGTAACTCTCTTAAACTCCTTGAGTTTTAATTTCTTCAGGTGTAGGAAAGAATTTTAACGCTGTATTAGCCCATCTGTCACTCATGTTGGATCATAGTGAAACTAAATGCATCCCCAAAGGAGTAGGAGAACTGGGCTTCAGGCTTAACCTTTATTCCCATTCTAGGTTCCCAGACTAGCCTCAGCTCTTCTACCAATTAGAAATTTGAACTATCAAAAAGAGAATGGGCTATGTATCAATCGTTAATAAACTTTTGTTAAATATCAGGTACTATACACAAAATGAAGGTGAAAAGCAGGGGAGGGAGTGAAGAAGGGGTTATAGTGAAGTCAGTGATGCCCCAAAGTAGTACATCCAGGTGGGAAATAAAGAGATGTCTGTACTAAGAAGGTGCAGTGATTTTCCCCAAACTAAAAGGTTTGTTTCTTTTTGTTTTATTTTGTTTTCCAGCGTCTAGAAGACCTTTTTCAGAAACGTAATAAATGAAATTTGTGATTTGAACAGGAATTTCAGTAACTGACCTCCGAGGTATCTTCCAACTGCTATGTTTTAAGATTATATAATTTTATGATTCTATAAATTAACTATGTGACTTGGGAGAAATCCCATCTGTAAAATGATGTGGGATGGGCTGAATTATGTGATATGTGATTCTACGATTTCATGACAAATGTTTTGAGATGAATCTAGAATGTTCATGGGATCATAGATTTAGAGGTGGAAGTGCCTCAGAAGTCATTTAGTGAAACTGTCTCATTTTATAGATTTATAGGAAAACTGAGGCCATGAGAAATTATGACTTTCTCAGGGTCACCTGGGTAATTAGTATCAGAGATAGGTTTTGAACCAAGGTCTTTTGACAACATAGCCAACAGTCTCTCCTCTGCATGCAAGAGGGGAGATAATTTTTGAAGTGAAACCCATCTGCTCTATTAGACTGCATCATACTAGATGAGTGATAATAAATAGTCATTGCCCGAGCCAACAACAGTAACAGAATTAAAACCATTTTAAAGAAAGAGGCTCACAAGTAGCTTAGAATCTATGTTAAATAGCCAGTGTCAATAGACAGTGTAATAAGGAGTTGCGAGTTCAGTCTAGGAGTGCAAAGGGAAATTCGGGGCAGCATATTATTCAATCAAAAAACAGTAAACTTTAAGTCAGAGGATCTGGATTCAAAGTCTGTACCTACCACTTATAACCTCTGAGACACTGGATAATTCATGTTACCTCTGCAACCTCAGTTTCCCCATCCATAAAATGGAAGAGAGGGAGTGGATTGGACTAGGTTATCAATATTGTCTGCTCCAGCTCCAAATCTGTGACTTCCTGTTTCCACAATTGATAACACACTATTATATGGGAAGGCAAAGTTTTCCAGGTCACATTTAACTACAGTTCAATTCTCCATCTTGTTCTTCCACTTCCTGTTATACGAATTCTTTATTTCACATAGATGGTCCTCCTCCTTGGTACTCAAGCACACCTCATCATTTCCTACCTCTGAAATATGGTACCTTGAAGGGCGGGATGGATTTGCAGTTTGAAGACTTGCTTTGATTCCTCTCTCTGCCCCTCACTATGGATATAACCTTGGGTTGCATGAGTGAGACTTTTTGTGTTTTGGTTTCCTCAAGTGTAAAATGAGGGAGCTGCATTAAATTACAGGTAAGATTCTAAGTTTATGTCCTAGAACATGAACTTACATTTTCATTATCCCCTCCTTCCCCCTTCCTCTCAACTTATGTAAATCTCACATACCCTCTATAACTGGACTCAACGTCCAAATTCTCCTTAAAGCTTTCCCTGCCGACCTCTGAACACCAGTAGGACTTGATGCCTGATGCCCATTTGACACTATATATAAAGACTTGTTTTCTTAGCTATTGGGGTGTGTGTGTGTGTGTATGTGTGTGTGTGTATGTGTGTGTGTGTGTGTGTGTGTGTGTGTGTGTGTGTGTGTGTGTGTGTGTGTGTGTGTGTGAGAGAGAGAGAGAGAGAGAGAGAGAGAGAGAGAGAGAGAAGATAGTTCTCCACCTTGGAAGGTCCTTGAGGACCTGAGCTATTGTCAGGCTTCTTCAAGTCCACCCATGGTACCTGACACACATATTGACACAATCTGGTGCAATAGCATGAGCACTTGTCTTGTGGTCGTAGACTTAGTTTTCAGACCAGGCTAAATCACAACAGTTTTGAACCTTTGTTTCCTCATCTGGAAAATGAGGATAATATTACCTGCACCATGTGATTGTTGTAGAGGAAAGAACTTGTAAATTTTAAAATACTGTAAAAGAAATATCACCTGTTATTATCATCATAGGAAACAGGGAGATATTATATGTAAAGAGCTGGTCTTGGAGTAGGAAGACCTGGGTTCAAGGCCTGCCTCTGACACATACTGGTGATATGATCCAGGGCAAGTGACTTAACTTCTTGGTGTTCTAGGCAATTCTGGAAGATGAACGTTGGCAGAGGAGATGCAGGTCTGCATTGGTAGAGGGAGTTTTCTTGTCTGAGACCCTCCAGCACCAATGAAATCACAGATCTAGCCCCTATGTTTATCTCTTTTTGTAGTATCATTTTCATTATAATTTTTGTTGCTATTATTATTTTAAGTTGGTATAGAAAAAGAATATGTTTTATGCCTCATATCTCCTTGATTCACAACTGGACATTTCCAACAACAGGCCATTCTACATACATGCAGCACATGGGATTTCAAAGCACTCTCTTTCCATTCTTTCTGTCTGCCAAGGAGAGGTGGGGATCTCAGGCTCAGAGAACCCACAGCTTACTGTGGTTTTTCACTCTCTCCTCCTATATGGTGGATAATTTAATTATACAGGGAACAGAAAACCTCACTCCAGACTTTTTGTTTCTTCCTTCAGATTTTGCTGCCCCAAGCATCTTTGACTTTTACTCATTTTTTTGGCCACATTGTTACAAATTTATTATTTAGACTAGATAGTGACATCATCTGGAGAGGGACCAGGGCTGTGGTCATTGGGACCATTTTCTGCATTACATAGGCGGTTTCTTCTCCTTTCAATTCATTAATTTTTAAAAGAGGGCTTGCTCTCTCTGTGCTTTCAGCTGGGAGTCAGAGAAGGTGTCCTCTTTCAGGCCTGACAGCTCATGCCAGCTTTCAGACTAAAGGCTGTCTACCCATGTGGGCATTTGAGACCCCCTGAAGGGCCTATGGCAAACTGCTGGATCAAAGTCATAATAAGACATTAGTGAATGCACTTCCTAAATCTGGAGATATGGTCAGGACAAGCAGCATGATGCAGCAGAGAGCTGGAGCAGGAATCAGGAGACTTGGGCATCTGCTCCCAGATTTGTCACAGATTCACTCTGTGTGTGAACTTGAGTAAGAGGTAGTCCACAGTAGTGCGAAAGAGGCTGAATTTGGAGAGAGAAGACAAGTTTCAATTCTGGTGCTGTGGTTAATCAATGATATAACCTTGGGCAGACTATGTCACCCTTATGGGCCTCCAAACCTTATGACCATGATCAGGAAGTGCTTCTTATAGGTGGTGTCACGTGAGCTGGGAGTCTCCAAGGAATCCACAGGTTCAAAGGTATTCATGAGAAAGATCATTTTGTAAAGAACTGCAAAAACTATTATTATTGCAATCATCATCCCCATGATTATATTTAAAATTAAGTATCTTGTCTATCTTTCCAGTATAGGGAAAACTAGAAGAAGGTTTGTTTGTTTTAATAAAAGTTTTGTTCAGAATTTAGTCATTTGATATAGAGTATTAATTACTGAAAATTCTCTAAGGTTGTTGGGGTTTCTGAGTCCAAAGTTGCTTTGAACCACAGCTTACAGATGTTGGAGCTGGAAGAAACCTTAAGGATCAATTAAGTCCATTCTACAGATAAAGAGGTGCTTGGGAAAACAAATAAGGGCTAGGGAGGAGAAGGACACACAGCTAGTTAATGGCAGAGCCTGGGTTTGAACTCATGTCTCTTGACTTCCTATCCATCAGCTTTCACTTCCAGCTTTTCATATGTAAGTTTGATCTTCTGTCCTAAGGGCTACTAGATGGCTTAAAATATAGCAGATCATAGGGTTATAGATGCAAAATTGGAAGATACCTTAGAGATCGTTTAGCCTGATTTTGTTTTATAAATGAAGAATCTTAGGCACAGAGAGGTTAAGGGATATTCCTACGGCCACATGTATGGTGGTGGTTGTCCTTCATTCTTGAAATGAATGACCTCACTATGTTGGGGTCAAGGTACAGTGTATCTGATTGTGGCTGATCAAATCAATACAAGCTCAGGAGGCTCCACCTTGGTCTAGGCACAAGTGGTCCATATGAACATTTAGAGTGGGGATACCTCATGTGTGTATCTCACATTTCTTTTGGGCTACTGCAATTCTGCTTTGCTAATAGAGCACAGTACCTTCTTTGATGTGAGCAGATATAGTGACTAAAAGTCAGGGGCAGGGTTTGGACCCAGGTCTTTCTGTCTTCAAGGTCAGTACTCTATACACTTTACACCAAGCTGCTTTTTTGAGTACACCTGGGGCTGTGTCTAGAGGACTCATGCCTATCTATACCTCACAGAGATTTTGGTGTGAATATCTTTAGAATGTAGGTCAAGTTGGGTAAGAATTAGTATCCAGCAAAATCCAAGAGAGGAGTGTGAAATCTAAGGAAGCCTAAAGTATCCCTAAACCTGGGGAAGCAAACAAAGTTCAACAAAGAGCTCAGAAAAGAGCTTCTGAGAGGAGCCTTGTGGTTGCAATCCTAAGGTCTTCAGACTTCTTGGGTAAGTAGATACCCTAGCCCTACTCACTGATGGCTATCAAACTAAAGGTCTCTGGACTTCAAATAGGAGGAAATTTTCTAAAGAATTCTGCTTACTAAGACAGCCTCCTTCAGGACATCTAATAACTTTAGTAGATTTTCATCACGGTGGGGTTGAACTAGACCACATGGTAGAGTAGGCCAAACTAATCCTTAGGGGTCCTTTTCTTTCTCTTCCTTATCATATATGTCCTTAAATAGCTGCTCCCCATTCCTAGATTTTTCTTTAGTTGAGAGTCAGAAGGAAAAGAGTTGTAATCTTGTTTTATTTGCACATTTTGTCTTCTCTATTAGAATATAAACTCCTTGAGGGAAGGGACGTTTTCATTTTTGGCTTTGTATCTGTGGTGCCTAGCACATAGTAGGCAGTTGATAAATAAATAAATTAGGATTGCATCACATGTCTTCTCTGGGTCTGGTTCTCCATCTGTAAAATGAAAGGTTTAGATTCAATGATTTCTACGGTCAGAAAATTTATAATTAAGTAAGTGAAGATAGGTGAAAGAGTGGTTTGAGTGCTGGGCCTGTAGTTTGGAAGACTATTCAAATCCAGCCTCAAACACTTACCAGCTGTGTGGCCCTGGACAAGTCTCTTAACCTTGTTTGCCTCAATTTCCTCATCTATAAAATGAGCTGGAGAAAGAAATGGCAAACCACTCCAGTATCTTTGTCAAAAAACCCCAAATGGGGTCACCAAGAGTCATATATCACTGAAAATGACTGAACAACAACAAAATGAAATGCAATGATTTCTAAAGTCAAAGAATTTATAATTCTTCCTGTGAAGATAGGTACATAAGAAAATTACAATGCAAGAAGTTGCAATTGCAACAAATACAATGCAAGAAATTGAGTGACATAGTGGATAGAGAGTTGGTCTTGCATTAGGGACTCTTGGATGTAAGTCATACCTCTTATCTATACTGTGTGACCACAGGCAAGGCACTTAATTTCTTGGTGACCTTGGACAATTCTCTAAGACTCTAAATTATAGAGTAGGTGCTGATCCACACTAGTTTCCTCATTCAAAGGTCCCCTGTTGATAGAATGGCAAATCCAATCCAATGATACATGGTAGTATGGGTCTGGTATTGCTGTAGGAAAGGGACAAGTCAAGAGGTACAAAAGTGTGGAGGGAACAGCTGCTTCCAGGAAGCCTTCATGGAGAAGGTGTCGGTCAATCTTGGCCTATAGAAGGGGTAGGATTTCAGCACATTGGGATGACAGGGCCTTCCACACAAAGAGAACAGTGGTGCAAGGCCTCTGGGAGAGAAAGCACTTCGTGTGCTCAGGGAACAGAGTAGTCCAGTTTGTCTGGATCAGTGGGACCTTAAAAGGAAATACCAGGAGCCTTCTTACTCAGCATAACCTAGTCATAGACAATTTATACACCTGCCATCCCCATTCCAGGAAGCAAGTAGCTGAGTTGGAGAAGATGGATAATGAAATGGAAGCTTTCTCATCATCTTTATTCTTATAGGATGAGGCTGCCACCAATTACATTGTTAATGAAATGTCCCTGTACAATAGTTGATTTGGAGGTGGGGGTGGGGAGACGGAGAGAAATTGGACACAGAATTGATTAGCAAAGTCACTTTTCTTGAGAATTTTGAACACAAGTATTTTATCTTTTCTGATAGAGTTTCTTTCCTGGTATACTGGGTCCTGTAGCGCATGGTTAGCCTCCCAGTGGATGAGGAGGAGACTAGCAGACTTTTTCATGGTGCTGATGATGTCACTTCTTCCACATCACCATTGATGAGATTCAGCAGGAGAAGGTTGGATCAACCCATGTCCTAATAACTTTTCCAGTAATAAATTTGAAGATATCTCCAGTAATGGATTTGAGCTCAGCTTCCTGGAGCCGTTTTTTCTCAGAATAGCTTTATGGAGAACTGCTCTTTACAGGCAGATGTCCACATTTATAACGCCATATATCAGCCAGTGAATGGCTGTTAAATTCCCTATTTGCATTGCCAGCCAAATTGAATAAACAAGCAAATACAGTCATCTTGTAGTCAAGTATCATTGACATTTATGTCACTTAAGAGGGAAAGGACAATGCACTAGCATACATTGGATATTAGATCTCCAAAACAAAACCTTCTGGAAGTTTTCTTAAGACTGTGATTCTAGAGCTTTCTCTTCTTCATCTGGTGTGTGTATAGTGGAATCATTCATCTGATTGTTGATTAATTAATAATACTTTGATACCTCTCCTGTTTCTTTCCCCTACACAAATAGAATCATAGGGTGTGAGAGCTGAAAGGGACTTTACAGACTACACAATTCAGCCAGTTTATTTTGCAGACGGTGAAACTAAGACCCAAAATAGGGTAATGACTTGCCTGAGAGTACAATGCAAGTAAGAGTTGGAACTAGGACTAGAACTCAGGTCTGTTTGATTTCTATTCCAATGGAGTACACTAATTCACCATTATGAACCTACATGCAAGCATATAAATAACGTATAGATAACAGCTTTGTCTGTAAATGACCAGACGGAGCCTTCTCATAGGTAGAGATCCATTTAAGGCCACCCAAAATGAACTAGTGTGTGAATATAATCTGCTAAAAGGGAACTTAATGGTAAAATATATGTTAATTAACTTCTAATAAGATAAATAGAACAGTGAAAATAATTGAAGGGACTGGTGAAACATTGAGGTTCTGAGAATTTGAGCATAAGAGTCTGCTAGAACTAGTTCACCATTGACATAGGTTTGGTTCCTCATAAAATCAGAGTTGGAGAGTTTTTGAGAGATTATCTATGCTGATTCTGTTTAGCTCAAAGTCATATCTAATGATTTTGTACATACCTGCATATTTCCCTACATTTCCACTCCTATCTGCAAATGGGCAGATTTGGTTTTGTTTTGTTAGCAAATAGCCTAAGTTATATTGGCACAGGCATTCATTCATTCATTCATTCATTCATTCATTCATTCATTCATTCTCATAGACCTTCTCAATGGCATGAGTATCAATGTTTACCAGCATAAAGCACCATCTCCACCTATTGAAGGCATAGTCTTTGATTTTAGTAAACTGTTTAGTCATCAGAGGATGAATGTAGAGCTATATCTAGAAATTTCTGCACCTAGGGCAAGTGGATGGTGGTGGTGGTGTGGGGGTTGAGTGGAGAAAGAGAGAACAGGCTGCTTTGGGGTAGAGGCTGGAGAAAGAAGAGGAAGGGTTCCCTTTACCTCATGAGGTTACCATCACAGCTGTTTTTATGGGGATAGGGTGGGCAGGGGAGGAAGTATCCCTGGGATGAGGCAGTTACTGCAACCAGAGAGGTGGGGCAGGCAGGGAAGAAGCACATTCAGGATAGTATTGTCAACACCTTCTAAAAGGTCCACCCTAGGGCAAAGTGTTGGTCACCCCACCCTAGTTGTGGCTTGGAATGCAACCAGAGAAGCTTTTCTTTATGATGGGGAGGTTGGACAGTGTGGGGAGAGAATAGTTACATTTCTCATGAAACACCTACTCTCTACTCAGCTCCCGGCAGGATACTTTAGAGTAATAGGATCATAAAACCCAGGAGTTCCCTACCTCCCACACACACCCTTTCAAACCTAAGAATGGGGAAGTGATCCATTTGCCTCTAAAACTCCCACCAGAGATGATTCACCAACAATAACATCCCCTCCCTTCCTGAAGAGTACTTCCCACTTCCTACCTGAGGACTGATTTTCCATAACAGGACTTTCTGATTAGAGGAAGCTTTGTGCAATGAGTGGGAATTATGACTGAGGTGCTAGGATTCAAATAGCAAAACCTCAAGGGTTAGTGCTAAGCTTAGTCTCTTGAAACCTGAAGCTCTTAAGTCTTTATTTCCTGTTGCAGAACTTGCGCTGGCCAGAAAGCCCTTTAGTTCCTGAGAGAGATGATGATCTGTGGTATGGGGGGGAGTAATTATCTCTCTCAAATTAAACCAGGGCCAGAAAGCATGAGGAAGCCTAGAAGACACCTTGTCCAAAGCTTTGACATCAATACACTCATCTAAAATTGGTGCTTGAGATTTCATAAATAGGACAGATTTGCTAGATGGGGGTTGGGCATGATAGGAATTGCTACAAATTCAAATATTAAGCAATAAATCCTTCCTCTCTCATTTAGTTTTAAAGCTATTCCATTTCCGAAAACCAAAAGAACAGACCGTTGATTTGACGTTATGCTTTAATCTCCTTTCGTTAGATTTTATGAAGGCTACACGGTGATCTAGACTGAAATGATTATCCTACTGTCTTTAAGTAAAGGATAATGGCTGTGTTAATGTTCTTTAATAGAAGGAAACTGGCACAGTCATATAAAAAAGATATTACTTCCCATCTTTTTGGATAATACATAAAATTCAGTCCTTGTGTATGTCAGTCTTCTCTCAAGTTGAAGGGTCCTGTTCTCATTATCCGGAAGGACAAGATGATGGAGGAGCTGAGAAGGCAGTTATGCTCTTGGGCTCCACTTACCCAACATGGAACCTCATAAGGCACAGATTGTACTTTGGGAAATTTAACTAAAATCCCAGACTGACCTTAAAACTATTATCATTAGATTTTAATGCCACTTATTTTCTCTCTGTAAATAAAAATAGTGAGCATAAGTTGTAGCTAATTAGGAAGAAACAGGGAAGAACAATTAACAAGTTGAAGAGGTGAGTAATAATTTCTATTTCTACTATGAAGGAAAACTTTTTGTTGTTTTGTTATCTTAAATAAGACTCAACGATCATTACTTGTGTCAATGCCTAAAAGTATTGATTGAATCTTGGTCCTTGTTGTGGAACATAGGGTGGGTAGGGATTCAGACACATTTTCATTTCCTCATGGGTATGGATGGATTCAAAGAAGGTTGAACATGCCATTTGAAGAAGAAAAAAAATAGTAACCAAATTAAAGAATTTCCTTAGTGTTCTTTGTCAATGTGGATATTAAGCAGTAGTCATTCTTTAGCTGTGATATATGTTCATCTATCTATCTATCTATCTATCTATCTATCTATCTATCTATCTATCTATCTATCTATCTATCTATCCATATATGATAGGCCCAAAGATTACATCTATTATGTTGAAAGATCATATGTCTATTCAGAGATAGATACGTGTTCCCATGAGTCCTAGATTCAAGGTTCTATTCAAAGCTGAGTTGATGGTTGTGGGATCATTCTCTTGACATTTTAAAAACTCTAGTTAGGCAGATTCCTTTTGAATACCCTATGCTTCCTTGACATCACAGGATTGAAAGCTGGAAGGGACCTTAAACATCATCAAACCTAGCCCCCTAATTATGTAGAAAATGAAACAAAAACTATCTCAGAAACCTAAAGTGACTTGGCCAAAGTCACGCAGATATCAATAAATCAATACATTTTTATTAAACACCTACTATGTGGCTGGTACTGTGCTAAGTGCTAGGGATATCAAAAGAAGCAAAAAGATGTTAAGAAATAGTGCAAATATCCAAATCCATCTCTTTCTTACTCCAAATATAGTGTATTAATATTGAAAATCAGAAAACACCCTTTTGTTTTCAACAAAGGTACAGTACATCAAAATTCTGATTAGCTTGCAATTTGAAAACAAGGCAGGATCTGTTTAATTTTCCATTACTCATGGTATTCTACCTGAAATTGACACAAGGAGGCACTATTAGTCTTAACTGTGGATACACTGACCTATCATCAGGAACTGACTGGTGTGGTCCATTTCTTTGCCTTTTAGTCCACTACACTCTCAGTGAGTGTTCCACAAATAATTGGTGACTAATTTTCTTGATAAAAATAAGCTATGATCTAAGAGAAAAAAAAAGAAGTAATTTGTTGGTTTGAGACATTTGTAAAAAATGGACCCCTGAATTAATTATATCCTCTTACTCTCTCCCTACTATCCACACCTCCACTCAAATATATTATATTGTCCTAATAAATGATATTTTGAGGGTACAAAATCTTTTAATTTCTTGGTGATGAGGCAATTTTGATTTAAAGAATGTTGTGCGTGTTGGGAGACATGGTTGTATATATATGCAGATACGCTTTCCATTAGTACAATTTTCTAACTAGTCACTTTTTCTCATCTGCTGGAAATCTGTTCCATATTCTTTCATAGATTTTCTATAAACACCCTCCTCTCAATGTTCTACAGTCATTCTCTAAGTTGTTTTAGACTTAAGGATATTTATATGTCAGATTTCTGTGTCATAGTTTTGTTGTGGCAGAGGGGCATGTGTAGCTCAGCGAAACCATGAGCTATGTCACGTAGGCTTACATAAGATGGACCGGTTATAGTATAGAGTTGTGACAAAAGCTGATCTACTAGAGAAGGAAATGGCAAACCACTCCAATACCTTTGCCAAGAAAACCCCACGTACAGTACTAAAATGATAATAAAAAAAAATACATTCTACCAGAAAATGAGCCCCTCAGGTTAGAAGGTGTCCAATACACTACTGGGGAAAAGTGGAGGACACCTGCAGTACTAATGCAGTGGTTGAGCCAAAGTCGAAAGAAAGCTCAGGTGTGAATGTGTCTGGTGATGAAAGGAAAGACCAATGCTGTCAAGATTAATATTTCATAGGAACCTAATATGGAGGATCTATGAATGAAGGGAAGCTGGATGTGGTCAACAGTAGATGGAAAGATTAAATATTGACATCTTAGGTGTCAGTGAATTTATATGGTTAGGAAAGGGTGAATTGAATTCAGATGATCACTACATATACTACTGCGGGCAAAATACCTTAGAAGAAATGGAAGAGTCCTCATAGTCAGTAAAAGGGTAAGAAAAGAGTACTGGGGTATAAACTCAAAAATGGCAGAATAGTATCTGTTTGAATCTATGGTGAACCACTCAACATCACAGTAATACAAGTCTCCACTCCACTAATGCCAAAGAGACCAAAGCAGATCAGTTCTACAAAGACTTACAACATCTAAAAATAACACCAAAAAAAAAGATGTCATGTTCACCATAGGGAATTGGAATGTTAAAGAAAGAAATCAAAAGATAATTGGAATAATGAACAAGTTTGGTCTTAGAGTACAGAATGAAGCAGGGCAGAGACTACTAACAGAGTTTTGTCAAGATAACTCACTGATCATAGAAAAAACTCTTTTTTTAACAGTCCAAAAGGTAACACAAGGGCATCACCAAATGGTCAGTATTGAGGTCAGATTGATTATACACTTTGTAGTCAAAGTGGAGAAGTTCTACACACTCAGTTAAAATAATACCTGGAGCTGACTGCAGCTCAGCTCATGAGTTTCTTATTGCAAAATTTAAACTTAAATTGAAGAAAAGAGGAAAAATCATCAGACCATATAGGTATTAACTAAATAACATCCCTTATAAATATGATGTGGAGGTGATGAATAGATTTAAAGGATTAGATATGGGAGACAGAGTGACTGAAGAACTATGGAGAGAGGTTCACAGTATTGTATAGGAGGCAGCAGCAACTGCCACAACAAAATATTCCAAAGAAAAAGAACAAGAAAGCAAAATGGTTGTCTGACGAGGCTTTACAAATAGCTGAGGAAAGAAGGAAAGTGAAGGGGAAATGAGAAAAGGAAAGCTAAATCCAAATGAATACAGAATTACAGGAAATAGCAAAGAGAGATAAGGATTTCTTCAGTGAGCAATGCAAAGAAATAGAAGAAAGCAATAGAATGAAAAAGAAAAGCGATCTATCTCTACAAGAAAATTAGAGACATCAAGGGAACATTTCATACAAAAATGGGCATGATAAAAGACAAAAATAGTACGGGCTTAGAAGAGATTAAGAGGTGACAAGAGTGTACCGAAGAACTACAGAACAAATCGCCAATAACTACGATGGTATAGTTGGTAGATGGTGCAGATGGTGATCTGGAGCCAGAAATCCTGGGGAATGTGGACCTTAGGAGCATTGCTAACAATAAAGCTGGTAGAGGTGATGCTACTTAAAACCTAGAAGATGATGGTGTGAAAGTGCTGTACACAATATGCCAGCAGATTTAGAAAACTCAGCAGTGGCTACTGGATTGGAAAAGATTAGCTTATGACCCAATCCTAAGAAAAGCTATGAAAAAGAATGTTCAAGTTGCCAAATAATTGTGCTCATTTCACATGCCAGCAAGGTTGTGATTAATTAAGATTCTGCAAGCCATGGGAACTGAAAATTACCAGAAGATCTGGTTGTTTTTCAAAGAGACAGAGGAAGTAGTGACCAAATTGCCAATACTTACTGTTTTATGGGAGAAGTAAGGAGTGACAGAAAAAACAAAAACATTCACTTCTACCTCATAGACTACTTTAAAGCCTTTGACTGTGTGGATAACAACAAAAGGTAGCAAGTACTCAAAAAGACGTACCAGATCACCTTATTTGTCTCCCAAGGAGCCTGTATGAGGGCCAAGAAGTAAGAGTTGTAATCAAACATGGAACAACTGATTGGTTTGAGACTGGGAAAGGAGGCATACCAAGGCTATATGTTGTCACCTTATTTGTTTAACTCATAGGCAGAGCACAACATGCAAAATGCTTGGCTGCGTGAATCAAAAGCTGGAATTAAAAGCAGGAGAAATAACAACAATCTCAGCTATACAGATGATACTACTCTGATGGCAGAAAGTGAAGAATTAAGAAGCCTCTTAATGAAAGTGAAAGTGGAGAATAAAAACACTGTCTTGAAGTTTAACATTAAAAAACAACAAAAAACTAAGATCTGGGCAACTGGTCCCATCATTTCCTGGCAAATAGAGGGAGAATAAATGGAAGCAGTATCAGATTTTATATTCTTGGGCTCAAAGATCACTGTAGACAGTGACTACAGTCATGAAATTAAAAGATGCTTGCTCCTTGGAAGGGAAGTTATTGCAAATCTGGACAGCATACTAAAAAACAGAGATATCACCTTGCTGCCAAAAGTTCATATAGTAAAAGCTATGTTTTGTTTTTGTTTTTCTAGTAGCAATGTATGGCTGTGAGAATTGGACTATAAAAAAGCTAAGTGCCACAGAATTGATGCTTTCAAACTGTGGCGCTGGAGAAGGCTTTTGAGAGTCTCTTGGATATCAAGGAGATCAAATCAGTCAATACTTAAAAAAATTAATTCATACTATTCACTAGAAGGACAGATACTGTAGCTGAAACAAGTACTTTGGCCACATAATGAGAAGACAAGACTCATTAGAAAAGACACTGATGTTGGGGAAGAAAGGGAGTGGCAGAGGGTGAGATGGATAGATAGTGTCATGGAACAATAACATGAGTTGGACAGACTTTGAGAGATAATGGAGGAAAGAAGGGCCTTGTGAGCTATGATCCATGGGGCTATGAAGAGTCAGACACAACTGAACTACTGAACAACAACAAACACAATATGTCAGATTACACAGCTTTTCAAAATTCCCAGCAAGTCTCATTCTTCAATTTGTATCTTCAAGGCAAAATTTATGTAGAAAGGATCAGAGATTTTTTAGTCCTCTCTCTTTGATAGGAGTGAGAGATGCAGAATTCTTTTCTTCTACATAACTTCATTGTACCCTGTTGAGCAAACATGGAAGAATCAGGTTTAAAATTAATAACTAGTTTTTAGTGCACTTTTAATGAATACAAACTAAATTGATGATTTTGGAGGCATTGTTGCTTTATCTATTCTAAAGTAAACCAGAAGAGTAATTTACTAAATGGTCACCTGATGACTTCAGAAAAATCCAATAACCACAGGATTCAAAGGGTCTTCAAGAAATTGTGTAATCTGCCCAAGGCTATCTGGAATGTTCTCCCTCTTCATTTCTACCTCTTAGTGGCCTCATCTTTCTTCAAGACAACACAAATTTTGCCTTTTGTAGAAGGACTCTCTGGATCACCTGAGCCTCTAGTGCCTTCCACCATTGTTTTTACTATCTATGTGACCTTGAGCAAGTCTGGCTCAATTTCCTAACTGAGGAATAACAATTACATCTATCTTGCAGCATTATTGTGAAAAAAAAGTGATAATATTTATAAAGCAATTAGCAAAGTGTTTGGTATATAGTAAGCACTATATAAGTTCTAGATATTATTATTATTAATTTTATTATTAGTGTTTGTTCAGTTTAGAATTAAAAATTCAACAAGACAAGGAGAGGTTAAAGGGTTATGATCTGTCCTTAGTGAAAGACATTCCCATTTGGATCCATAAAAATAATGAATAGGGTATAAAAGTCCAACTGTAATGCTCTCTCAGCAAAATACTGAAGAATATCTCCTTGTTATCACTTTCTCACTTCCAAAAAAAAAGAAAAAAAGAAAAAATCCACACCTATATCTACTACTCATAATTTTCCTCACCATAGAGTCAAGAGTGGGGGAGGAAAGAAAGTGAATATGAAGCCTTTTTCTGCAAACCTCAAACCCTGAACCAATCATTTATTCATTCCCTAGAATTTATTAAATACCTTTTTCAGGATAGAAAACTATGTTAGGATATGGGGAAAATACAATGTGAAGGTAAGGCTAAGACAAATAAAACACTAACTCAGATACCTATAATAGCATGGATGCCTATCAGACATTTTCACTCAGTATATTTAAGAGGAATCCTATGAGGCAATGTGGTGATGTGATCATAGAGCTGGCCTGAAAATCAGGAAGACCTGACTTTAAGTCACATACTGGCTCTGTGACCCTGGCCAAGTCACTTAATTTCTTTGCATTCTGGGCAAATCTCTAAGAGAAGGTTTTGGTGACACCAATCTCTCCCTTGTTCATTCTCCTGTTTGTCTGAATGCTTTTCATTCTCCTTTGCCAGATCATTCTTTATATCTACCACCTGATTTTGGTGATGGAAGAGTTTCTTATGCTAGTATCACAGGTCTCTAGCTTGTCTATGGAGATAGAGAAGAGCTGAGCATTCTCCTTTGGAGAACTACTATCCATAATTTTATTTCCAATATTCTTTTGGCAAAGAATTCTTCTCTTGCTGATCAAGTAAATGTATCCTGTCCTTTCTCTCCTGTGCCCTGTAGTAAACTAATGGCATTGGGATGCCTAAAGGACAGTAAAGTTCATTCATTAGATAAATGCTTACTCATCTACGGTAGTGTTAACTCTGTGTTAGGGACTCTGGGGATGTGAAAGGAAGAAAAAAATACATTTCTCCCTTCTTTGGGAATATAAGACCAGTGTTGAAGAAGGATGGAGAATAAATCATATAGGATGATAAAAGTCAGCATGTGGTTGTGTGATACAGACCATATACCCAAAAGATAAAGAAATGAAAAGAAGATAGAGTCATTGTGGGGTGAGTTAGAAAAGGCTTCTGTGTGTGTATGTCCTTCATTGCCAAAGAAGACCATGCCATCAGAGAAATAATGATATGACTTGCACTTGACTTTGTTTTGAGTGAGGGCTGTGCAGGTCATCAACCTCACTTTTCCTCCAGAGCCATCTGAATCCAGTGACCAAATATTCATCAGGATGACTGGAGATGACCCAGGATGAGGCAACTGGGGTTAAGTGACTTACCCAAGGTCATACAACTGGGGAATGTCAAGTGTCTGAGGTGAGATTTGAACTCAGGTCCTCCTGACTCCTGCACTGGTGCTCTATCCACTGCACCACCTAGCTGCTCCTTGAAAAGACTTCTGGGAGTGAGCGAATCTTCAATACTTCCAGATCAAAACTTCTTAATATAGAATCACAGATTTTGAAAGTTAAAATGTGCCTCAGTGTCATCTAGTCCAACCAAAATCTGAAAAAAGAAAACGAAACAAGCATTTCCACAATGTGCTTGACATGAGGTCATCTAACCTTCAAAGAAAGACCTTCAAAGAAAGTGAATGCACTGACTTCCAAAGCACACAGCTGCACATATAAATAGTCATAATTATGAAGAAGTTGTTTGTTTGTTTTCAGACTTAGAAGGGACTCTTCACAATTTCTACTTATTCTATCCTTTGATACCAACCAGAATAAGTGGAATCCCTTTTTCACATGATGACTATTTAAGTCCTTGAAGATAGCTACTATGGCCCTAGTCTACCCTCTACCCCTCCCAGAATCTTCTGTTTTCCAGGATAAACGTAAACAGGGCCTTCTATGGACTGCATTGGCTTAAATTGGAAACCCAGAACCATCCTGATTGGTCACCTCTGGGTGATCTCTAGTTTGTCAATATTCTTCCTACTCTGTTGTGTCTAGAGATGATTATCATAATGCAGTATGACCAGAGGATAGTATATGTACTACCACATTCTTATTCTTAGAAGTAATGTCTCTTGATGTAGCCTAAAATCACACTGGATGATTGACTAGTATATCACACAATTGATTTCATATCAGCTTTCCAGTCCAACAAAACTTCTAAATCTCTTTTTCAGACAAATTGCTTTCTCTCCCACCTTGTCTCCATTTTGTCTCCTGTTACTCACTTCTCTATCTTTTTAATCTGGTTTTTAGCCTGATCACTCAAGAGAAACTGCTGTTTCCAGTATTACCAACAATCCCTTAAATGCCAATCTAATGGCCCTTGTCTCACTCTTCACTCTTTTTGAACCCTCTGTAGCATTTGACACTATTGACTACCCTTTCTTTCTGGATAATCTTTCCTCTCCAGGTTTTGGGGACACTGCTCTCTCTCAATTCTCCTTTTATCTGTCTATTTCTTCTCAGTCTCTTTTGTTGGATCATCATCCATATCATATTCCCTAGCTGTGAGTGTAGTACAAGATTCTGTCCTTAGTCTGTCCATGTCTTCATCTGCTCCCCTCAGTTTAACTGGGATTTTTATGCACATGCCTTCCAGATCTATATATCCAGCCCCAGCCTCTCTCCTGAACTCCAGTATTTTATAATCAATTGCATATTGTACATTTTTACCTGAATGTCTTATAGGCATCTCAAATTCAACATATCTAAAGAAGGAGTCATTATCTTTCTCAGAAACCCACTCCTATTATGAAGTCCTTTATTTGTGTAGGACACCACTATGCTCCCAGCTTTTAAAAACTCCCAAGAGTTTGCAATCTCAGAATAATTTTCAACTGGTCATTGCCCCTCCCTTACCCCTACCCCCACACACTTCCACACACAGTCAGAGCCCAAGTCTTATTGCTTCTAACTCCCCAATAAAGAAATGGGGAGTTGAACTCCCCTTCGAGTTGTAAATTAGTATTCATACCATTTCCAATATCTCTCCTGGTTCTTATTCTGTGTTCCTTTAACTTACTGTGCTTAGTTTTGACCTTTGGGGCTAGATAGAACAAGGTTAATTCCTTCTCTCCAAGGCCTTGTTTGGGACAGAGATCAAGTCCTTCTCCAAACTCCTGCCTCTCTCTGCAAGAACAGGGTATATGCTTTCATACAGTCCCTATTATATGTCAGATATTGTTTATATAGTACCTATTATCTGCCAGGCATTGTGCTAAGTGCTTTCAATCCTCATCACTACCTGAGAGGTAGGGGCTATTGTTATCTTCATTTTACAGTTGAAGTTAACAGAGATCAAGTGACTTGCCCAGGGACTCACAGCTAGAAAGTATACGAGGCCAGATTTGAAGTCAAGTCTATTCGATTCTAGGCCTAGTCCACTATCTGTTTCACTAGTTGTGTCTGGGTGGGTAAAATGAGAAGAGTTTCTTGAAAGTAAGGATTTTTTTGCCTTTCTTTGTATTCACAGTGCCTGCAACATAGTAGGTACCCAATAATGCTTTCTGGATTGATTTAACTTAAGGATCAGCCTTCCCTTCATAGCATAATACCAGAATCTATCTTTTATGATTGAAATTGAAGGCGAGTCTGGGTGTGGTTTGGGATAAGATTGGTTACTTCCAATGGCTTTAAAAAGTTGGTTGAAGTTAGAAATTTAAGAAAAACTCAGCAACTGAGAGGTTATAGTTCTTCAATTCCTTGAAGGAAAGGAGAGATTTATTTCTCATTTTTAAAAAATTAAATTCTATTTTCCCCAGTAATATCTAAGATTCAAGGTTTGCTCAAGATGACTCAGATTGTAGGTGGCAAGGCAATAACGTGCAGTGATGTGTAAACTAGCACTTGAATGCACAGTGGAAGTCCTGATGTAAAGGTGACCTTGCTTGTTGTCAAAACCAACCCCTCCTAATGCTACTCTTGAGCCTACCACTGTCATTGTTTCCAGAATGTTTCCCTTTCCATCTTTCCTTTCTTTCTCTCATTTTCAGCATTTCCTTTTACACTGACTCTTTATAGATTACTTAAAAAGGAATGCTGGGCATCAGTCACAAGGGAGTAGGAGTCCTAGGCACATTATAAAGCAGAGGAAAACACTAGTATATGCAGATTTAGGGAACCACTGGTCTTTCCTCGTAAAGACAAGAGTGCACAACAGAAGAGCAGTGACCATACCTCTCTCAGGATCACACCACTTTGAAAACACCAAAAACTTGTAGACATTTAGAGAGAGCTCTAAAAACAGCTCCACAAAAAAGTCTGAAGCTTGACACTGTGCTTCCCCACTCCAAGGTGAGCAAAGTCAACTTTAAAATAAAGTTGAAAATCAAGCAATAGCCTGGAAAAATGAGCAAACAACAATAATGATAACAAAAACAAATTGACCATAAAATGCTACAAAGATGATAGGGAAGACCAAGACATAAACTCAGAAGATTACAAGGTGAAAATAACTACACAAAAAAGCCTCGAACCAAAATGCTATTTGGACACAAACTCAACAAAAATCCCTGGAAGAGCTAATGAAAAAAAAAGAGTGGCAGAGGAAAAACTGGGAAAAGAAATGAGAACAGTGCAAGAAAATTATAAAAAGAGAATTGATAAAAGAAGTATAAAAAATACTGAAAAAAATAGCACCTTAAAAATGCAGAATTGGCCTATTGGTAAAAGAGACACAAAAAAATCACAGAAAAAAAAGAACTCCTTAAAAAGCAGAATTGGCTAAATGTGAGAGGGGGAAGGTACAAATCTCACTGAAGAAAATAATTCCTTAAAAATCATAATTAAAGTTAATGATTCCATGAGACATCTAGAAACAATAAAATCAAAAGAAAAAGTGGGAGAAAGTGTGAAATATCAGAAAAATAACTGATCTGGAAAATAGATCAAGGAATGATAATTCAAGAATTATTGGATTACATGAAAGCCAGCAACAAAGAAAGAGCCTAGACTTCAGAATTTAAGAAATTATCAAGGAAAAGGGTCTGAATATCTTAAATCCAGAGGCTAAAATAGAAATTGAAAGGATCCACCAATCACTTTCTGCAATATATATAAAATAAAAATGAAAAACCTCCCTGGACTATTATGGACAAATTCCAGAACTCTCAAGTAAAAGAGAAAATGCTTCAAGAAGCCAAAAAGAAATAATTCAAATATTGTGGAGCCACAGTCAGGATTATACAATTTAGCAGCTTCCATGTTAAAGAAGTAGAGGGCTTGCAATATAATACTCTGGAAGGCAAAGGAACTAGAATTACACCCAAGAATCACCTACCAAGCAAAACTGAAGGTAATCCTTCAGAGGAAAAAGTGGATATGTAAAGAAAGAGGGCTTTTAAGCATTCCTGATGAAAAGACCAAAGCTGAATAGAAAATTTGACATTCAAACATGAGACTCAAGAGAATCATAAAAAGGTAAAGGTGAAAGAGTAATCATAAGTGACTCAATAAAGTTAAACAGTTTATATTCCTATTTGGGTAGATTTAAATCCTGAGAACTTTATCATTAGGGCAATTAAAAGGACTTTACACAGACAGAGGGCATAGGTGTGAGTTGATTATGTTGAAATGATCTCTAAAAAAAATAAATGAAGGGGTGAGAAATTGAGGTGCATTGGAAGAAGGGGAAAGTTGAATGGGTAAAATGTTCTCACATATAAAAGAGGCATGCAAGAAAGAACTTTTATAAGGGAGAGGAAAATGGGAGTAATGGTGACAGAAAATGCTTGAATCTCACTCAGTGGAATTGGTTCAAAGAAGAAAGACTATATATACTTATCCAATTATGTATAGAAATGCACTTTACTCAATAGGGGAATAGGAGGTCAAGGGGATAAAAGAAAGAGGAGAAATCATAGAGGGGAGGGTGAATTAAGAGAGGCAGTGGTTAAAAGCAAAATAGACTTTTGAGGATGAATGGGATGAAAAGAGAGAGAAAGAGGGGGAGAGAAGGAGAGAGAGAGAGGGAGAGAGAGAGAGAAAGAGAGAGAGAGAGAGAGAGAGAGAGAGAGAGAGAGAGAGAGAGAGAGAGAGAGAGAGAAGCAGAAAATAATGGGATGGAGGGAAATACACAGTAATCATAACTGGGAATGGGAATGGGATTAACTCACCCATAAAACAGAAGCATAAAGCAGCAAGGATTAGAAACCAGAATACAGTAATATGTTTTTTACAATAGACACAACTGAAACAGAAAAATACACACAGAGTTAAAATAAAGGGCTAGAATAGGATCTGATGTGTTTCAGCTGAAGGCCAAAACCAAAGCAAAAATGGACCTAATTAGCAGAGACAATCTGGGAAACTATCTTTTTCTAAAAGATACCATAAACAATGGAGTAATATCAAAAATTTTTACAGAAAGTTTTCCTCACTTCTCAAATATATACTGAGTACAGGACAGAGTCAAATTTATAAAAAAAAAAAGAAAAAGAGCCATTTCTTGATTGATAAATGGGCAGAGGGTATAAACAATTTTCAGAATAATAAAAATCAAAGCTTTCTATAGTCATAAAAAAATGCTCTAAATCATTATTGATTAGAGAAATTCAAATGAAAACAACTCTAGGTATTACTTCTGCCAACCTCAAAGCATTTGTTCTAGAAAAGACAAACAAAATTAGGTTGTGTCCTTCATTTTATTTCTCTTAATGCATATGCATGGAGGTGTGGTGTAGAACAGAGCTCATTTTGAGGTTGAGGTGCCCAGTTCATATTTCTTTTCAATAGGGGCTAGTTTCACCCCATTATCATTTTACCTCCAGGGCAGAGGAAATATCTCTCCCATTGGACCAACTCCCCTCCTCCCCCAACCATACCAGACCACTCCCAGCCTTAGGTGATCTAGACAGAAGAATCTGTCTCCACCCAAGCTAGACTAGAACATAATGGAGTTTCTATACCTTTGATTAAATCCATTTCAGCTTGGGTTGGGGTTTGACCAGGACAAGGAGGCTCAATGCAATCTCATTATCAGTAATGTCCTTTGAAAGCAGAAACTGAACTTTGGAAGAAGGTAGCTGGGGGGAAGCTCTAAGTCTCCAAGCTAATGATTACTAAGAAAAATAATTTTTCACACTTCATACTTAAAAGAAATGACAAATGTTGGAGGGAATGAGAGAAAAGTAGGTATATTAATGAATTGTTTATTGAGTTGGGAATTGGTCCAACAATTCTGGAAAACATTTTAGGACTCTGCCTAGCAATACCCTTTGGCCCAGCAATAACACTACTTGGTCTATATGTACAAAAATATTTATAGCAGTTCTTTTTGTGGTGACAAAGAACTGGAAATTGAGGGGATATCCATCAACTGGGGAGTGGCTGAACAAGTTGTGGTATATGCTTGTAATAGAATGTTATTGTTCTATAAGAAATGACAAGGGAGGTGGTTTTTGAAAAAAAAAATAGCAAAACCTGTATGTACTGATGCAAAGTGAAGTGAGAAGAGCTAAGATGTCATTGGATACAGTAACAGCAATGTTGTAATGATGGTCCACTATGAAAAGACTTAGCTACTTTGATTAATACAATGATACAAAATCATTCTAAAGGACTTGATAAAAACAAAACAAAACAAAAAACTTTTCACCTCCAGAGAGAGAACTGGTGATCTCTGAGTGCTAATTGAAGTATAATTTTCTCATTCTCTTTATTTTTTTATATGGTTAATATGGAAATATGTTTTACATGATTTCACATGTATAATTGGTTGGGGGAGGGGTAGAGAGAATTTGGAACTCAAAATTTAAAAAGAAAGGAACATAAAAAGTAAGTAATAAATTTAAAACAATTCTTTGACGGGATGAAACACAAAATATTCAACTTGGAAATTGAGGCCTTTAAAATCTGACTCCTACCTACTCTGTCAGTCTTATTTGAATTTATTAACCTTCTTACACACTCTATTTCAATAAAGCTGGTTTGCTGGATATTCTACATACAATACATTCCATATCTTACCTAATTGCCTTTGCACAGGTGATCCCTGCAGTATATAAACTCTTCCCCTCTACCTCATGGAATTCCCAGCTTCCTTCCAAGTACCCCTCAGATTCTATTTCCTATTTAAGACCCTTTTTTATCTTCCTTTGTTAGTATTCTCTCTTCCTGTGGAAAATAATTTGTATTATTTTATATAAATTTTTCATTTATTTATATGTCCATATGTTTTATCTCCCCAGTGGCATGCATACCTCTTGAAGGTAGGGAATGTTTCCTTTTTGTTTTGTTTCTCCAGTTCCCAGTAGTGTTTTGCACTTATTCGTATAAATGTTTGCTGGATTGGATTGGATCAAATCCTTTAAAATCTAATTAAATGCCTTTCCTGATCTCCTCTGTGTATGAAGGCTTTCCCTAGCTTGGGCCCAACATAGCATAGTTGGTTTCCTAACTCTCTGATCCTCATATAATACGTTATCATTATACATAGCTGACTCCATTGGTATGAAATACCTACTAGACTATAAGCTCCTTGAGGATAGGCACTATTAGACCTTATCTGTCCTACCTAAATTCTCAGTCCTCCCTTGCACCTTACCCAATACTCTTTGCACAACAGTGGCTTAATAAACACTTGATGTATATGCTCATCTTTGACTTTTAGTGACTCCTCCTTTTTCCCTCATATCATCCCTTGTCTTCCTGTGCATTCTCCAAAACCCCAACAATTAACTGCGCTTGTTCTTCTGTCTGAATTACAAGCTTTCGACTTAATCTGCTGCTGCACCTAGCTCCATAAATTTCACTTGTCCACTGTTCTGTTACTTTGTAGCTCAGACCTTAGTGACCATGTTACACTTTTAAGGCAAACTATTTGCATTTGGCCTAGGTCTATAATCCCCCTGCTCCTACCTGATGACCACTGACAGTGGTTAGAGGCAGTCATGGACTTTCAGCATGCTCAAATCACAAGCTATCAATGGACTTGTTACTTCATCTACATATAGGGTCACTCTTAAAACAGAGTAACCCCTGCTACTAACATTGAGAGTACTATTAACTTATCCTTTTGCCCTCCCCTTTACACTTGAACAAATATATCCTTTTTCATCTCAACTCTGGTTCCTATTTCCACCCAGAATAAGAGCCTTAGGCCAAGATCATGTCTTCATTTCATGGGAAAGCAATCAAATTAAAATAAAACAAACAAAAATTGCTTTATACAGTAACCCTAGACTATATGTCTTCCTTTTCTTTTCTTTCTTTCTCTTTCTTTTTTCTTTTCTTTTCTTTTCTTTCTTTCTTTTCTTTTTTCTTTTCTTTTCTTTCTTTTCTTTCCTTTTCTTTCTTTTTCCTTTTCTTTTCTTTCTTTCTTCTTCCTTTTCATTCTTTCTTTCTTCCTTTCTTTCTTTCTTTCATCTTCATTTTCTTTTTTTCTTTCTTTTCCTCCTTCTCCTTCTTCTTTTTCTATCACAGCTGAACTTCCTACTTGCCAGGCCTAGAGGCCTGTGGGCTACCCGAGTCTTCCCTTACCTCTATCGGAGGTCTTCGGTTGGCCAAACCGGATGCTCGTATGAGAGAAAGGACATTCCAGAGTCGAACAAGGGTTGAGCTTTATTTCAGGGTCTAGTTACAAGTGCAGGGGAATTCTTCCTTAGGAGGGAAAGAGAAAGATCTCCCAAGGAGGCAAAGATCTTACAATAAGAGATTGGAAGTAGAAGTATAAGTGGGGAGAGAGGGGGAGGGGAGAGAAGAAAGAGGGAAAGCGGAGCCTTGTCCTGTCCGCTCCGCACCCCTCCGCCCCAGAGCGCTTTCAGGCTTTCCTGATCCTACTTAAGTTCTCCAGTCGCATAGTTTGCATCTGAATACCATGCTGTTAGATAACAATAGTGTGCCCAGATCCGGGACAATCTCGAGGGCGGGGAGAGCTCTCTCCTATCACGTTTCTCACGGGAAGAGGCGGAAATACACGAGATAGCTCGGTTCACCTCGATTCCCAGTCGTTTCCTGGGGGGCCTCGTGAGAACTCTAAGATTTAGAAGTTCCCACCTTTACCCGCCTGAGACTGTCCACATGGAATTGAGCTTCCATCCCCAGCACCTACTGGTCCTTCAGGATTATACAACGCTAATTTGAAATGGCCTGATAGATAGAATTGTGATCATGGGCCAGCTCTCCTTTCCAACATCACTGTACTGAAGACATATGAGAATGGAAGGAGGAAAGAAAGAGGCTGCAAAATCAGGACCAGAGAAAAGATCCCCCGCACTTCATGAGAATTGGAAGGGTCTAGCTGTGGCTTTTAACTACAGGTCTGTGTTTCTATTAAAAACCAAACAGAAATCTGGACTAGCTGTTTAAAATGAGTGTAAATATTTACTCTCATACGCTGAAGATTCTTGTGACATTCAGTCCCTTGCATATTGCCAGCAGAGAATGGGGGGGAAGATGAGGAGCCAAAGAAAGGTTCTTTTTCTCCCTGGGAACACAGCAAATAAGTTGTAAAGAAGTAAAATGGTATTAAATTGACTGACTTCACATCTCCTATAGGAGTCCAGACACTTGGTATCCTTCTGGGAACCCCCTCAGTGGTTTCAGCCTTGTGAAAGAAAGTCTTCCCTTTATTTCTCAAAAGCATGAATCTGAGGAAAACCTTGCACATTTGGACTAAGCCTTCTGTGCTCCCCACTACAGGAAAACAACTGAAAGCTTTTTCAAAGTAGCAGAGATCCCTAAATCTGGTCACAGTCAGAACAGCTGAGTGACCATGGAGCCATCACTTAACTTCTCTGAGCATTCATTTAGGCACATGCAAAATGGGGAGGATAATATTTGCCACATCAGTCTCACTAGCTTGTTATAAGGAAAGTGCCATGAAAGTCTTAAATCACTAAATAAACTTGAGTAGTTATGGTTATTAGACCAATGTTACATGTGAATATTCATTGCACAGCTATTGACTAAAAACCTACTATGTGTAATGCCCACTGGGTAATAAATACACATGAATGAATTCTGGCCCTGCCTGGAAGAACTTCATAGTCTTGTGAAGGGGAGACATTAATGCAGAAGACTGTAATGCAGTCACACAAGGGAGCATAAAATAACGGGGCTGCATTTTGTTCCTCTTCTGATACCATAGACTGTTGCACTCCTCTCCTGCCATTTTAGGATTAGAGATTTAAGTCTGGGAGGAAACTTCAGAGGCCATGGAGTCCATCCCTGACCCCTCTATTACTGTCCCCCATTATAGATGAAACTGAGCCCAGAGCTGTTATAATTTGCCTAAAGCTAAATACACAGTACTAAGGTAAATTCTCTTTCCCTTGTATAATACTGCTTCTCCTTGTAATTATTATTATTTTTTATTTATCTTTATGTAGTCTTACACTCCCCTATTCAAAGATCAGCTTCTTGAGGGTTAGAACATTGTCTTAGATCATTTTTTTCATCCATCTCAGTACTTTGTAAATTGTAGGCCCCTCCTGGCTTCCTCCAAGTCCCAACTAAAATTCTACCTGTTACAAAACTCCTTTCCCTTCCCCTTTAATGCCAGTGTCTTTCCTCTTCTGATTACCTCCAATTTATCCTATATACATCTTGTTTGGACATAGTTCCTAGTCTGTGAACTCCTTGAGAGCAGGCTGTCATTTGTCTTTTTTTTTTCTGTATCCCTAGATACAGAAGGAAGATACCTTCCATTCAATAAAAATTTATTAATCACCTACTACATGTCAGGCCCTGTGCTAAGCATAAGAATTGCAAATAAGGAAAAAGAAAGATGGCCTTACTCTCAAGGAGCTTACAATCTAGTAGGAGAAACCAACATACAAAAGAAAGCTGAAAAGGGAGGGAGAACAGGGTTTAAGAGAAGGCCAAAAATGGGTACCTGACTTGGAACCACAATGTTCCATGGAGTCAAAACCAAACAGAGCTGCTAATGCAGAATGGAGAACTGCCTGGTACAGGTGTTTAATGAATGCTTGTTTACTGTCCATATGGAGTTTTGAGGAGTGAATTAACGAACCTGTAATGTGAGGGTCATGAGGGCTGGAGAGATAGAGGTACAGGAACTCCAAGACCGGAGTTCCCTGGAGTAAGCCATTTAGAAAAGAATTCACAGACTCAAGCATTGTTGAGGTCAAGGTGGTAAAGGTTTATTATGCTTTTCAGTGGGTAAGAGTTCTTAGGGAACCTGCAACTCAGAGGGGTACAATTACAGTTTATATAGGACATTCTATAGTAAAACATGTGCCAAACATGCTAACTATGTGATTCAGGGTGGGATTAGGGAGTGGTTAAAGAGTGGTTAGTTCTTAAAGGAACATGCCCTTTTGGTATCTACTGTGCAGGTATTTTACCCAGAGGTCATCAGGAAATAGCCCAAGGGAGGCTACATGAAGGTGTGGTTTTAGGCCTGAAACATCACTAAATCAACTAATGGTCAGGACTGACTAAGGAATACCAGGCTGCTCTCATCAATGTCTTGTTAGACAAGATAAATACAAGAGAGAGTACGCAGTCTAAATCTAAGATACATATAATTAGTAAGTGAGTAGTATATGTCATTATGACCTAGTACACAGCCAGTTCAGCCAGTACACAGCTTGTTCAGACTAATACGTTCTATAGGCACTGCTGGCAGTTGTATCAGGAAAAGAGATGCAAGCTTTGCTGAGGCAGGCTGGTCTTGGGCTGGGGAGAAACTGCCTGGGATAGTGTTTTGAGGCTAGAGAGAAATGTGATTTTTAGAATTGGGGTCCAAGAACATGAACCCAAGTACCCTGTCAGGGACACTGTACCAGATGATCTCTAAGTTCCCTTCATATTCTAAATCCTATAATCCTATGGATGAATGTTTGGCTTGTGAGAAAGCTTCATAAAAGTGGTGGCATATGACGTTATGCTTTGAAGGATGGGTAGGAGTTTAAAAGGTATATATTCATTTGCCCGTTCAAAAGAATTTTCATAAGTTTCTACTCTGAGCCAGGCTTAGTTGAATTAAAAATGAAATCTAAAATTGAGTTAACAGATTGCATCTTATTTTTTATATCCAGGGGTATGCTCGTAAATGTTTAACACTAGACTTTCTGAAAACAAACATAAAAAGCCACAGTCTCTTGCATCCTTTCCTTTCTATCTCCTCAGACATATGTATATATATGAAGTCTAACTCTTAAGATTAATCAGCGTTATTAGCAATTTCTCCATCATGTTCTTCTGAGGGTGGGGAACCTGCAGCTTCTAGATGGCTATGTGGACTTCTAGGTCCTTGGATGTGGCCTTTTGACTGAGTCCAAGTATTACAGAAGGAATCCTTTCATTAAGGTGATTTGTTCTGTGGAACTTGGATTCAGGCAAAGGGCCTTACTTGAAGACTAGAGGGTCACATGTGGCCTTGAGGCCTCAGGTTCCCCACACCTGGTAGATAAGCCATGAAACAAGAAATCAAGCCCTGATTTGTACCACTTGCCAATATCAGATATGTAATACTTATTGTTATTGAGTTGTTTTTCAGTTGTGTCTGACTCTTCCTGACCCCTTTGGGGATTTTCTTGGCAAAGACACTGGAATGGTTTGCCATTTACTTTTCCAGCTCATTTTATAGATGAGGAAATGAGGCAAAAGGGGATAAGTGACTTGTCCAGGGTCACACAGTTAGTAAGTAATTGAGACCAGATTTGAACTCAGGAAGGATGAGTACTTCTGACTCCAGACCCATCACTCCATCCATGGTACCACCTTGCTGCCTGTAATACTTAAAATTATATAAATGCTAAATATTAAATATTGTATTTAATACTAAATTATTCAACTCATAGTGAACAATTGACTCTTGCAAACTGGTTCAAGTTGCCTCCAACATATCCCTGCTCTCTAGCTCTGGACATTTTTTAATACATTCTTCTACAATATAATCTCTCCAGATTTTTGTGACACTACTTTCCTAGTTCTTATCTCCCCTTCTCCACCTGTATCTATGAGACTGTTTCTTCTTGGTCTCCTATAACATTTCCATATGTGGCCTCCTCACTATGGGTTTCCCCCAAAGCTTGTGAATGGGTCCTAATCTCCTTTATGCTTCACCTTGGTAATCTCATCTGCTCTCATGGATTCAACTATCATCTTTATGCAGATTGTTCCTAACTCGCTATGTTCCTAATGCTATATGTTTAGTCCCAATCTCTCTTGAGCATTACTAACTGCCTACTGGATATCTCTACCTGGATGTTCTAGAAGCATCTCACTCATGTTGTCTAAAATGAAACTCATGCTCCTCTCCAGATCTGCTACTCCTCCAAACTTCCCTACTTCTGTTAAGTACACCTCATCCTTCCTATCACATAGGTTTGCAAACTCAGATTCATCCATGATTCTTCTCTCTTCCCCTCCACCAGTATCAAATTAGTTTTAAAATCTTATCAGTTCTAAGCACTTGCCCCCACATGCTGCCACAGTCTCTTGCATCCTTTCATTTCTATCTCCTCAGATAGATATATGTGAAGTCCAAGCCCTCATCCCCGCTTGTCTAGACTTCTACATTTGCTTCCTGGGTTCTAGCTTCTCCCTTTTTCAATCCATCCTCCACATAGCTTATACAATGATCTTCATAAGATATCTCCTCCAACTCCTTTGTAAAAGTATGTAGGGGGTGTTTAGGGGTATGGAACATTGCATTTAATCATATGTGTGCATATATATGTATGTTTGTATATATACACATATGTGATTATTGAATTGTTTTTAGCAAAAGGGAGAATTAAAAAAATGCATTTTTATAAGAGATCCCTTTCTGAAAGGAGGAGGGAGGGCCACAAGAAGAAATTTATATAAAAACAAAAGATCTCAATAAAAATAAAACCAGAAAAAATAAAAACTTTTCCTCTGAGAGTATTGTATCAACTTTTACCAATAAAACATAAGTGCTAGGAGGGACAGAGAGTCAGGGTAAAAATAATTTTCCCAAAGCACAATTCTAATCATGTTATTTATCTGTTTAAGAGATTCTCAAAAGCTCCCTATTGTCTCTTGGATAAAATACAAACTTCTTGACTTGACATTTAAAGCCCTTCACAGTCTTTCTTCAACCTACCTTTCTTTTTTCAATGTTTTATTGATTTTTTCAAATATTGCTGTCACTTCCAAATAATATGCTTTCCTCAATAGAATTCTCATTTGGAACAAAGGACAATTAGGCAAAGCAAGCTGATCCATTAACCTTGTCTGAAAACCCATGTCACACTCTACACCTATCTCTCTAAAAATATGGAGAAAGGTAACTGTCATCATCAGTCCTTTTGAGTCAAGAAAGTTTATCACATTGATCTAACTTCTGATGTCTTCTAGGGGTACTTTCTTTTAAATTATTGTGGTCATTTTTGCTCACTTAGCTCTGTATCAGTTCAAACAAGGGCAATGAAAAGAGTCCCAGAGTTATAGTTGAGGACCTGGATTCAGATTCCAGGTTTGCCACTTACCAGTTGTAAGACTTTGGGCAAGACATATAAGGTCCCTAAGCCTGAGAACATGGATATTGCCAAGTTTCTTAAAGTTAATTTTTCTTATGGAGCACTCATATTTCACTGTACTCATATACTATTATTTATTCATCTATTCTGCAGTTTATGGGCACCAACTTTGTTTCTGATTTTTTTTTTCTACCTTAAAAAGAGGGACCATAACTATCTTTCCTATCTGTGACCTCCCCTGAAGAGGTGTTTTATTGAATATATTTTATTGAATAGGTTAAACATTCCTCTCCCATTATCTATCTATCTATCTATCTATCTAGCTAGCTAGCTAGCTAGCTATGGAGCTATCTAGGTATCTGTCATCTGTCATCAATCAATCAATCTATCTGTCTATCTATCTATCTATCTATCTATCTATCTATCTATCTATTTTCCTATTTTTCTGTGCATGTATTTAACATTTTATATGTCTATTAATATATAATGCCACAGCCTACATGTATAAAACATGCATATCTATGTACATATGTGTGTATGTATATACACACACATGTGTGTATACACACATACATATCCCTATATAGGTATGTGCATGTGTTTGTATGCCTGTGTGCTTGTTTCCCTCTCTGTATATATAACGCAACTAAACTCCTAACTTCTGGCCAGCTGAAGTTGAATTAAGACAATTTCCAAATCAATGGAGTTTGGATTCATGAGATTTTACTGTAAATAAATCTCAGTCCCAACTAGGTTTAGAGTCTATTTGGCATTTACACTTCTCTATAAGTTGAATATTCTTTGCAAAGAGCAACATTAAGAAGAGACAGTAGGATATAGATGAGAGTCCTGCCTTTGGGGAGACTTGGGACCTAAGATTCTTGTCTTGATTCTCCTGCTAGGTACTTGTGTGACCTTAGTCGGACAAGTCTTTTTACCTTAAGGGTCATTCCTTGAAGGAATGGAATGTTCTCCAGGTGTCATCTTAATTCAGTTCAGTCCAGTGATAGGTTTTGAGTATGTCATATGTACAAGATGTTGTGCTAATCATTGGAGAGACAAAAACAAGAATCAAAACAACTCTTACTCTTAAGGATCTTTTATAGGATGATACTATTATCTGACTGGAGACCTGTAGTTGGGATCAGATAATAGAATTTTATCTATTTTGTAGACTGTGCATCCCAGACAATCTCATTCAAATCAAACGTTAGTGCTGGTATTAAATACAAATGCTGGGGGCAAAAAAGGAATGTCTCTCTTTATGCTATCACATGTATCTACCACTTAGTTATTTTCCCAAATCCAATATGTCCTTCATGACTCAGCTGAGATTCTACCTTTTCCATGTAGTCTTTGCAGATCTGTCTGGTCTGCAGTGATTTTTGTCTCTTTTAAACTCTTGGCACTTACTGTGCAGGCTCTCTTAATTAGAAATCAGTAACAATGAGGTATAGAAGGAAGTGACTGGAGTCAGTTTGGCACAGTGGGAAGTGCCTTGAATTTGGAGCAAGTAGAACTGGGTTCAAATTCTAGCTTTGCTATATGTTACCTGTGTAACAATGGATAAGTCACATAATTTTTTTGCTTTTCAATTTCTTTTTAATTAAAATGAGGGAGTTGAACTCTGAGTCTCCTTCTAGTCCTAAATCCTATGAAGCTATGAAAGCTGGGTTATAGCCCTCTACCTTACCCTAGTCTGACTGTGAAAGGTAGTAAAGTACAATGGGATCAGTGGAATGGGTTTAAAATTCTATCTCTTTGGCATAATACTTTGTACCTTGGATAATACCTTGGATAAATCAATGTCCCTTTTTAGACCTCAATTTCTTCATCTATAAAATGAAAGGGAGGGCTCAAATTAGATAGATTCAGAGACTCCTCCCATCTCTAGGTGTATGAGCTTAATAACTGTGAACTAAAGTCTCTGGGCCTTTTTTGCCAAGTCAAGCCACATCACTAAGCATTTGTTAAACATCTACCATATGCCTGGTGTTGTGCTAAGTGCTAGAAATATAAATCGAACCAGAAAGAAAGTCAGTCCCTGCCTTCAAATGAGAGAGAAGACAAAAGGGAGCTGAGAAACAGAAGAGTGGAAGAGTGGAGTAGGGAGGTGCCCCTTTGGAAAAATGGTAGAAAAAGTCCAAAGTCTTTGCCGTTCATCTCTCATTACTGAAGATCAGTGATGTCAGGAGGATGACTTCTGGACTTTTGCTTGGTGAGTTGGAGTTAAGTCATCAGCTTCACTCTCTCCTCCAGAGACATTGAAGTCCAAGACAAAAGTCAAAGATGACTAGCAATGACCAGCTTGGACCAGAGATTCATGAGTGTAGACATTGCTGGCCTGAATGACCCCTCCTCCCAAAAAATGGAGGTTCTGGTATGAACCAGTCAATCAGAGGAAGAAGCCATGGGGAGGAAAATACTTGCATTTTGAGAAGTCTAGGATGTGGTGAATTTCCAGTTAGTCAATCAATATTTATGAAGCACCTATTATATGCCAGACACTGCGCTAAGTGCTGAAGATACAGAGGATGCAAAAGAGAGCTCTTACCCTCAAAAAACGCACAATTACTGAAGGAGACAGCTTGTAAACAGTTATTTACAAACCAGTTATATACAGGTTAAGTAGGAAATAATTAACGGAGAAGGCACTGGAATTCAGAGACTGGGAAAGGCTTCATGTAGAAAGCGGGATTTAAACTGGAATTTGAAGGAAGACAGGAGATAGATGTGAGGAAGGAGAACATTCTAGGCATGGGGGATAGTCCAGGAAAATACTTGGAGAGGGGAAATGGAGTGTGTTTTGCAAAAAACAACAAGGTTGATGTCACTGGGTCAAAAAATACATAGGGGAGTATAAGATATAAGAAAACTGGAAAGGTAAGGGGGAGAGATGTGGGACTAGGTTATAATGGGTTTTGAAAGTCAAACTGAATTTTGTATTTGATTCTGGAGGTGATAGGGAGCCACCAAAGTTTACTGAGTAGGAGGAAGGACATATCAGACCCGTTTTAGATAAATTACTTTGGTGACTGAGTCGGGGGTGGAGTGGAATGGGGAAAGTCTCATGATGAGCAGACCTGTCAAGAAGCAATTGCAATAGTCCAGACCTGAGGAAACAAGGGCTTGTATTAGTGATGGGCTCTGGGAGCTCTGGGAGCCCTCTTGAACTCTTCTTGAATCTTTCCACTTGATCTGATTTTTCATGCCTGCATCTGTCACCCTTAACTTAGCCTACCCTTCCATTGTCTGTTACCACAAGATTGCCTCTGGCTCCCTCCCACCCTTGATCCTATCAAAATCCCATTCTCTTCCCTCCTAGGATTTGATGTTTGGTCACCCCAGTTCCATCTAGGTCTTCCATAGACTCCTCCTCAAGACCCTCCCTAAACCCCTCCTCTAGTCACTCCAGACTACCTGGACATTCCTAGATCCCTCCCACGGTCTTTCTGTATATAAGACCCATCTTGCCTTCATGAAGGTGCTCAGATTCAACTAGCTCAGATTCATTCTGGCTCAGATTCAATCTGACCCTCTTGTCAATACAAGTGTCATCAATGCTTCGATTCCTTAAGCATCTAGCCAAAGGTGAGATTTCTTAAGAGTCTACCCAATATGGCAAATCTTAAATTAACTTTGTTTTTCTTTGGCAGAAAGAAGACTTAGGTTGAATTCATTTGGGCACAACTTGGTGTGTAACTCTTTTGGGGTCCCTAGCACCCCTAAACCTCAGCATTAGGATGGTGTCAATATCAGAAAAAAAAAGAATTGGGAGTATTTGAGAGATGTTAAGAAGGTGAAATTAAAAGACCTTAGTAATAGATTAGACATAGAGGGTAAGAGATAGTAAGGAGGATGACACTTGGATTTTGA